>NC_028648.1:17465223-17480240 GCF_001406875.1 Solanum pennellii | reverse complement strand
GGGGGTTATGAACGTAATGGGTATATGGTTGTAAATATTTTACTCCTAAGGGTTATTTGCTTTGTTTTCTCTCTTATTTTCTATTTTTTGTTAACTTGGGCAGCCAATTTTGGGCCAGCCTTTTAAACTTTTTTTGAATAAATAAATAAAAAGGATCATGTGGTCAAGCCAATTATTTATTTTTTAATAAAATAATGCAAATATTATACGTTTGAATTGAAATTTATTGCATATGTTTTGGTCAAATTTATGATTCACTCTTTATGTTCACCAGAATTGAGCCAATATTTTTTGGCTCTATGTTTTTATTATTTCGATGTTTTTTTCTGGATCAATCCAACAAAGGAAGAAGAAGATATAAAGAACTCACCCAAAGGAAGGCAATAAATGGATCTGTAAATGGGGTTTCTTTAGGGAAAAAACATAGTGATAGTGCCTATAGATTAGATATATATTTGCAACAATAATTTAGAACAAATTTTTTATCAAATACTCATAGTGAAGGTTTAGAATCTGTCGATAAAATAAAAGCGTTAATAAATGCTTGTAATTTTGGATAAAGAATCTTTTTTAGAAAAATAAAATGAAATTTATAAATTGAAAAAACTATGTAAAATATATTATAATTCATCATTATTGATAATTGAAAATATTTATAAAATAACATGAACAATATATTTTGCAAGAATTTTGACATAGATGCTAATCAGGTAGGATCAGCAAAGCAAGGATTTATTTTGGGGGATTCGATATAAGTTGGTTGGAGTCAATAAAGTTTGTATAATCATCACCACATATAGCATTTTAACATTAGATACCTCAGTTCACAAATACAAATAAAGAAACAGAGGTTTTGCTTAGTTGATATATATTCTGCTTGGGATTAGGAGATAAATCGAATTTAATGTACAACATTTTGAGGGTTCAAAATAGTTGTCTCGAGTCTACCTTTCAATCCTGTTATTTTGTTTATGTATTTAAGTATGCAAAACACAATTATTAAAGCTATGATCCTAAGATTGTAAGTGATATGGAAAAATGTGGGTGATATAAAGATTTAGAAACTACCATACTTCTTGAATCTTGATAGTATAGGAAATCCAGGAGGCAGGAAGTCGGATACAAAACACTTTTTTGTCTATTTTTAGAGCTTATAATTCATATGTTAGTGTTAAGAAGATTTGATGAGTGATTTTCCAGTTATATATGTTGATCGGATTCAATAAAAATGTTGTTACTCCAATTTTGAATTCTTCAAAAATGCATTGCTTGTAAAGGAACCGACATACACCTATTGATGTTATTGAAGAGTCCCAGCCATATAGTTTATCATTTTGATCCCACTAAAGTGACCAAAATGCATTACAATTTATATGCATAAGTTTGTTGAAGACTCAATCAATAATTAAGTACTAACTAAAACTTTAAGGTCATTTTAAATAACTATCATGAGTCATATACACCAAAGTAATTTCAGGTAAACTAATGTTTAATGTTACTATTTTAGTGTAGAAGGTGAAAATTCATGATGTAAAAGGAGAAGAGAACATCCAATCATAACAGAGGTTAAAGGAAAATCAATTTCTAAACAATCAAAGACCAAAATCAGCTATAATACTACCTATTTAGAGGAAACAACAGAACTTATTACAGTTTCTTATTTTTCTTATTCGAAGAAACAATGGAACTTATTACAATTTCTTATTTTTCTAACTGATGCTTACAGTATGAAGATACATCGATTCTTTTGTTAATGTCCAAGTTGTTACACTGAGAAATAAAGAGCTTTGAAAAAATGATTGAGCACAAGACTACTGAATACAAGCTTAATATCATACTATTATATAAAAGCTTCACAATATTTACAATAGATACAAGTATGTCGTGCAGATACACTGATCGCAAGCGTTGTTGTAGTAGTAGTGATAATACAACCAAAAATGCTGAAGTGTTGGGAGTTTTTAGTTACAAGATTACAATATCTTAATCTAGAATAACGACCTGGTAGAACTGGAGTCCATGTAAGCTTCTTTGGTCCCAGAATTTCTGGCGTAGCAAGATATCAAGGTACTTAAAATTTGAATATTATTGTTATTGAACGGGATATATTGGCACGGAAGTGAGAAAGATACTGCAAACAAGTGAAACAAAATCAATTACTACATTAATTTAACAATTTTACAGCCAAAATGTGATAGTTTTATGGTGAAATTGTGTTAATAATGAACATTTACCAAGAAGAAATTGTAATATAACATACCTAAGTGCGGTATATCCACTTGAAGCTAAATATGAATCAATGAGGCAACCCATAAACTTGGAAAAGTTGCCTATCATATTTGTTACTACTTTCTCCTTAACCTGAAATAACTCGTCCTTCGTACAAATTGAGGTTGCGCAAATTGAGAATCCCAAAAGATATTCTTTTTGAGTAACCAAAAGTACCAAAACGAGGAAGATAATCCTTGTAATTAAATGTAAATATATCAAATACAATCATATGTAAATATACAACTGAATGGAATTAAACATATGTACTTTGGAAAAGAAATAAAGAAGCTAAAGACTTAAAATATTAAAATCAGTAGATGTTGCGTCCAAAGCACACACAAGTGCACGTGGTCACTCAACTTCTTTCGAGCTGGATTATCAAACCCAAAGGACTTCAAATCAACAAATAACAACTCTAAATACAAAAAATATGATATATAGCTACGAAATTTTTAGCTACGGCATCAAATTTGTCACTAATTATTCGCTTTTAGTGACAAAATTTACTTCTCGTACTTAAATATATGAGGCACATACTTTTAGTGATGAAACATAAGAATTCGTAGAAAAGTTTTGTCCACTAAAGTTTCCCACCAAAAAATTATTTTGCGTCATTTTGTTAAGTAGTGTTAGTCACGAATTTAAAGTTATCAGTTACACATTATTTCATCACTAATAGTGTATATAATTTAAAACAAACTATGACATCAAATTCATCACTAATTATCCGTTTTTAGTGATAAAATTTACTTTTAATGCTTAAATATATGAGACACATTCTTTTTGTTAAAGATATCAGTTACACATTATTTCATCACTAATAGTGTATATAATTTAAAACAAACTATGACATCAAATTCATCACTAATTATCCGTTTTTAGTGATAAAATTTACTTTTAATGCTTAAATATATGAGACACATTCTTTTTGTTAAAGATATCAGTTACACATTATTTCATCACTAATAGTGTATATAATTTAAAACAAACTATGACATCAAATGCATCACTACTTATCCGTTTTTAGTGATAAAATTTACTTTTAATGCTTAAATATATGAGACACATTCTTTTAGTGATGAAACATAAAATCCGTAGCAAAGTTTTGCCCAATAAAGTTCCCCACCAAAAAATTATTTGGCGTCATTTTGTTAAGTAGTGTTAGGCACGAAACTAAAGTTATCAATGACACATTATTTTACTAATAGTGTATATAAGTTATGACAAACTACGACATCAAATTCATCACTAATTACTCGCTTTTAGTGATAAAATTTACTTTTCGTGCTTATATATATGAGACACATTCTTTTAGTGATGAAAAATATAAATCCGAAGCAATGTTTTGTCCATGAAAGTTTTTCACCAAAAAATTAAATGACGCCATTTGTTAAGTAGTGTTTGTATTGAATTTATAGTTTTCAGTGACAAATTATTTCGTCACTAATAATGTATCTAATTCATGACAAAATATTTTTTGTTTTATAATTTATTAAATTTTGGACACAAAAAAATATGTTGTTACAATATCCACAAATTACAGTTCGTAGTTTAATATTATAAATTTTAGCTATGCAAATTTATATTTAATTATGACATTTATTTCGTCACTAATAATATAAATAATTGGTGACAAATATTTAATTGTCTCTATCAATCTATGATTTAGTGACAACAAAAAAATTATCACAAAATATGTAAGGCGTTAAATAGCGACGACTTAAAATTTGTAGTGAATAATTAAATTATTTGCTACGAAAAAAATTCATTAGCTAAATATAATTTTTATTCTATAATTGTTCATAATTACAAGTGACAACTTACAAAAAGAATAATACAAGTGCTTCATAAGACATTTATATTTACTTATGACATTTATTTCGTCACTAATAATATAAATAATTAGTGACAAATATTTAATTGTCTCTATCAATCTATGATTTAGTGACAACAAAAAAATTATCACAAAATATGTAAGCCGTTAAATAGCGACGACTTAAAATTTGTAGTGAATAATTAAATTATTTGCTACGAAAAAAATTCATTAGCTAAATATAATTTTTATTCTATAATTATTCATAATTACAAGTGACAACTTACAAAAAGAATAATACAAGTGCTTCATAAGAAGTAGACAGAGTCCATTCATTAATTGGCAAGTGAAAATATAAAAACCAATGAATTCGGTCGATTTTGTAAAAATGAAAAAGTTCAATACATCAAATTTCTTAAATTAGGCAATTATAAAATGTATCATTTGAAAAATACAATCCGGGTTATAGGTATTGTGAGTGGGCGAGGTTCTACCATTAGATCACTAATATTTGTTTGTTCAACACTTTTTTTTATTTGATACACTTCCATTGATAAGCACGATAAAGAAAATAATTTGGCAAGTCTTTGTGCTAAGTTTTGTGCATGTCTATTGATTTATGATTGGTAAACTACATAGATTAAGTCAATCTATTTGCTTTTGTATATAAATATGTACATATTTAATAGTAATTCCACATATGCACGTAGAGTAACTATACAAAGATAACATCGACTTACAAACTTAGACTTTGCAGAGGTGCAATATATTTCATGAATTTCTATTAACTTTTTCCATCAATGCGAAAATTGAAATAAACTAAAAAATAAAAGCACAAATAAAAGAAATGAACTAACGAGGATTTCAAACATACTATGATGAAGTACTATAGTTATGGTATCGATGTTCAACTTGAACCAATTATTCAATTTTTTAATAAAATCAAAAGTTTAATTTTAAATAAAAATTTTATTGTACTGAATAATTTTAAAAATTTACAAAAATAAGTAAAATGAAAAAATTGTACTGAATATATTTAAACATATTTATAAAAATACACAGGTTAATGAAATATAATCTACATTTGAATGAATTGTGGGCGATAAATTTCATGCGTTTGTGTATGAGTATAAATAATCATATAATATATTGTTTATACAAAAGTTAAATTTGAAAGAAGTGAATGAAGTATAAAATAAAACAAAAATGAAGAACATGAGAGAGTTGGTCTAATGGTAAGCATTCTTCACTTCCAACCTTAATGTTGTGAATTCGATTCCCCAAGGCAGCATAATGCGTGAGCTTCTGGCCATGGTTGAAAAAAGCTAAGATAGTGGGGGGGGGGGATATAAATTTATCATATATACATGGGATAATGCATAAGTACCCCCTACTTGTGCATTTTTCCTATATCTATATACATTTAAGAAAAAAAAATTCTATATAAAATATAGTCGTTAGTGACGAAATTAGATTTTGTTCAACTACGAAAAATATTTAACATTAGACACAATTGATTTCATCTAAAATAAAATTAGATTTTGTTCTACTAGGAAAAATATATAACATTAGACACAATTGATTTTGTCTCTGATTGAAGTAAAATAATTAGCGACGATATAATTTTATCAGTTGTAATAACCTTTTTAGTGACAAAACATACTATTAACTACAAAAAATATACTTTCTACAACAAATAAATTGTCACAAATATTTAAACACTTTGGGACGATTTTTATTTTTATAGTTAATATAATAATTTTAGCGATGAAGCACTAAATCGTTTTTGTATACTTTTAGAGACACACACATTTAGTGATGACTGAGTGAAGAATTATTTTTCATCACAGAAGATTTTTAGTGACGAATTATGATTTATTAATGACGAAATTATTTGTCCCTGATAATCAAATTTGTTGTAGTATCTATGATGCCTAAAATAAATTTACTTATGCAACAGATACTTTTAGAAATTTGTTTATATCTAATTACTACAACAAATAGTTTCAAACAAGAGAATTTCACAATTTGGGATAGTATTCCAGGATTGTAGCATAAACCAATTTCTGGAATAATATTAATTTATCCTAAAACTCGACAGGTTAACCTCATAATGGATTTGCAAGGTTCATTTTATGATAATGATCTCTGATAGAATATGTGCCTCAACTTAACAAGTAATGGACCAGGTCCCTTACTTCACTTCAGAAAAATACCAGAAAGTTAAATGCAGTAAAATCAACACAATGATTTTACGTGGAAACCTCCTTGCTTAAGGGAGTAAAACCACGACCTGTCTCACAGGATTTTCAATCGTTTTCACTAATCTTCAAAAGCAAAAGCGAAACACGATTACACCAAACGTAAGAAAGAGTTATCAATCTTACCGTTAAGCAATAGTCCTCTATTGCTCAACAAGCCTAAGTAGAAAAACAATCTACCCACTAAGCTATCCCACCTGGACAACTTAGACTTCTAACACAACACACCAATTCCTTTATAGATTTAGGAGTGGTTTACAATTTAAGAACAAGAGAATAAATTCCTAAACAACTAGACGAAAAGCTCCAGATGTTGCTGTTGTCCTTGGAATAATTCTGCCTTTGCTTTGTGTAGCCTTTGCAAGAGTTCTTGAAAAGTTTTTATCAAGTTGCAAAAACTCACCAAAAAGTGTTTAGGAAAGTGTCTTTGTATAGACAAGTCCCTTTCCTAAACTTCTTTGCCATTGGTTGGAAAGGTCACACTTTCTGACGCCATCGGGAAGTGTGCACCTACTTTCTGTACTATCTCCAGCTGGCAGTCGACTGGCTCATCATCATGAGAGCCTGGTACCTCTACTAGGTCCCTGGGTTTGTTTCATCTGCAATACTTCAGACAAGAACCCTGCAATACTCAAGTAAGAACCTGCAATACTTAAGTAATAAACCCGGTACCTTTACAAGGTCCCTAAGTTTGTCAAATCATCAAAACTACAAATAACATTTTCCCCCTTTTTGATGATGACAAACCATAATCTGAGATCTTCTCCAGAATTGTTCCCCCTCACTGTATATTCCCCCTCACTGTATATTCCCCCTCACTGTATTCCTCACATGAATAAACATTTAGCTACTTACAGTTTCACTTCCCCCTTTTGGCATCATAAAAAAGATATGCAGTAAACCAATGATGTCAACAGAAATACTGAACAAGATCAAAGCTTAAAGAGCAATCAATCAGTAAGGGAAAAGCATGCACAAAGGAAGATAATCAGAACAGCAAAGGAATAAGTTAACCATTATGCCATCATAACATTAACACATTAAAAACAAACTGAATATCCATCAACACAGTGATAAGCCACAAAAAAAATTTACACAGGGGGGAATTGTTCAACAGGCTAGGAAGAGGGGGGAGGATGAGACAGGGACTGGATGACAAGAGTGAGTCGTGCATTGACAGCATCATTATCTTTGATAGCCTTTTCATGCAGGGCAGTTATCTTCGTCTTCAACTCAGCATTCTCTCTCTCCAGAGCTTGTACCACTGAAGAACCAGGTCCCTCACTCTGTGCAGTAAACAGTTCTGCTTTGAGTATAGCAATCTCAGCCTCTTTACCACTCAAACGCACAGTAAGCTCCTCAACCTCGTGCTTTAGCTGATCCTGATCTTCAATAAGTTGAGCCATCTTGCTCTTTGGATAGCCTCTTCCTTCAATGCACTCGCATATTTTTATTTTTTTTTTACAAGAGGAGATGGTTTCTATGAGCAGTGAAGTGAAGAAGAAGGAAACAAAATTTGCCTTTTAAGCTTTTACTAAAACCCTTCGTGAACAGGAAGAAGTTAATAGACAGATGAGGGTTTCAAAAAGGAGTAAATGGCCTTTTAGAAGGAGTGAAAAGGTGCCAGGTCCTTGATTGGATGTGTCGTTTTGAAAAGAAACGATGGAACAAACGGTCAGAGTAACCGATGACTGACACGTGGCATTATCAACGGTCATATTTTTCAGTTTCAATTTAATGTATAAATGCTAACCTGAACAGGCACCAGGTACCATAGCACAGTTAAACTTCATTCCTCAGTTGTTCTAGTTTCTTCCCTTGCTAAGCAGGTCCTTGCTGAGAGTATACCTACAAAAGGTACAAAAAGGATCTTGTTCAGATATTTAAATGTTTACACATAGGATACCTGCACTGCAATTTTAGCCATCAAGGAAGTTCAACTGTTAGCTAAGAACATCACTTGGAGATCAACATGCCCAACTTTAACCGATTTCTCTCAAATTGATCCTTGCACCACCAACCTGGATTTAACACTTCTTCATCACTTCTAGGATCAAATTTTTCAGATCATCCTTTCCATTGTTCAGCACAAAAATCTACACCCAAAATGTACCCCTTCTTTCCATCACCAAAAGAGACACCTCCTCCCTGAAGTGTCTTGAGTGAGAGGAAATTTTTGATGTCACCAGTCATATGTTTAGAGCATCCACTGTCCATATACCAACATTGACTGCTGCTCCTCTCACTCACTTGCAACAAGAATTACTTGTTAAGCTTGGGAACCCATTTCAGCTTGAGTTCCCAGTAGGGAGACAAAGGAGTGATTAGATTGTATTTAGTCCAATATGGTAGATTTTGTAGCTTTCTAACAAAGGACATAGGAGCAGGGACAGATTTTTTCTTTGAAAATCTGTGAGTTGATACATGCTTTGAAGGACCAGGTCTCTCTTCTGGTACATTTTGCCTTTCAGCATAATTAGAGAGCCTTTCACAGGAGTTTCTCCAGCTAGAACACTCACCCTTCAGATGTCCATTCTTACCACAGTGAAGACATAACAAATTGTCAGATACAAACACATACTTACTGTGAGGATTATAAGGAGGAGTGATGTTCAAACTTCCTAGCCCTTTCTTATTGAAATTGCTCTGAGTTGTCACATTTGACAATAACTTTGATGATTTGGTCCACTTAAGAGAATTTTCAAGTTCCTCCTTAAGTTTAACAACATCCTGTTCTAATTTGTTATTCTTTTCAAGTGACAATCTGAGATTTGTCTCAGAGTTTTTCAATTTTTCCTCAATTTCAGCTTGCAAGCTATTTGGCTCTCCATTTAGTTTTTCAGCCTTTTCAGTAAGCTGACACAACTGATACTTAAGTTCAGAATTATTTAACTCTAGAGACACCATTTTTGCCATTGTCTCTTCAAATTGAACTTTGTTTTCAGAAAGAATTTCAAGTTCAGCATTAATGGCATCTCTTTCAGATGTTAGCTCTATCACAGAATCTAACATGACTTTTGACAAGGTTCTTAATTTCTTAAGAGAATATTTATCCAAGTCAATTTTCATGTCAAGAAGAGTTACCTGATTGTTCTCTTCTTCATTTTCTGTGTGTGCCATGAGAGCAAACATTTCATTGAAGACAGTTTCCTCCTCATGCACAGCAACCATAGACACATCTTTTGGCTCATCAGGTTCTTCTGAATCACTTGAAGAATCACCCCACGCAGCAAGAGCCTTTTTGACCACCAAATCTGCAGCAGCTTTTCGATCTCTCCTACCATGTACCAGGTCCCTTCTCTTCTCTTTGTCACTTCTTGGTTTTTGATGTTCCTTGTTTTCATTCTTGAGCAGAGGACACTCTTTGATAAAGTGCCCAGCTTTTCCACATTTGTAGCATGTATCACCTTGAGTGACATTTCTAGTACTATTTGTTCCTCTTTTAAAAACTTTGTTTTTTCTCACAATTTTTTGAAATCTGTTGATGAGATATGTCATATCATCATCACTGGAATCTTCATCTGATTTGTACTTCAGCATCAATGACTTGTCCTTTTTAGCTTCCTTCTTTGATGAATCATAATTTCGATTCATCTCATGTGTCTTCAGATTACCAATCAAAGCATCCATAGTCAGCACCTTCAAATCCTTGGCTTCTGTAATAGCATCAACCTTGCTCTCCCAAGACTTTGGAAGAATTCGAAGCACTTTTCTGACTTGTTTGGTCATGCTTATGGGTTCACCCAGACTTTTCAGCTCATTTGTAATGGAAGAGAACTTGGTGAACATCTCATGTATTGTTTCACCTTCCTTCATTTTGAAGTTTTCATATCGTGAAGTGAGCATGTCAATCTTGGATTCTTTGACTTGTTCAGTTCCTTCATGAGCCGTCAACAAGCTATCCCAAATCTCTTTAGCAGACTCACAGGCTGACACTCTGTTGTACTCATCAGGTCCTATCCCACAGACCAGAAGAGTTTTAGCTCTGAAACCCTTTTCAATCTTTTTCCTGTCAGCTTCATCATATTTCTGCCTGGGCTTTGGAACAGTAATGGTCTTTTCTCCATCTTTTTCTTCCATCATGGGAACAAATGGTCCATCTAATATAATATCCCATAACTCGCTATCTTCAGCCATGAGGTAGTCACGCATTCTAACTTTCCACCAACTGTAGAAATGTCCATTGAAGCGAGGAGGTCTGAGTGTCGACTGACCTTCTTCGAGATTAAGTGGAGCAGCCATTCTAGAACAAATATCACTTCCTTGGTGTTAACCAAATAGGGAGTGCCTGCTCTGATACCACTTGATAGAATATGTGCCTCAACTTAACAAGTAATGGACCAGGTCCCTTACTTCACTTCAGAAAAATACCAGAAAGTTAAATGCAGTAAAATCAACACAATGATTTTACGTGGAAACCTCCTTGCTTAAGGGAGTAAAACCACGACCTGTCTCACAGGATTTTCAATCGTTTTCACTAATCTTCAAAAGCAAAAGCGAAACACGATTACACCAAACGTAAGAAAGAGTTATCAATCTTACCGTTAAGCAATAGTCCTCTATTGCTCAACAAGCCTAAGTAGAAAAACAATCTACCCACTAAGCTATCCCACCTGGACAACTTAGACTTCTAACACAACACACCAATTCCTTTATAGATTTAGGAGTGGTTTACAATTTAAGAACAAGAGAATAAATTCCTAAACAACTAGACGAAAAGCTCCAGATGTTGCTGTTGTCCTTGGAATAATTCTGCCTTTGCTTTGTGTAGCCTTTGCAAGAGTTCTTGAAAAGTTTTTATCAAGTTGCAAAAACTCACCAAAAAGTGTTTAGGAAAGTGTCTTTGTATAGACAAGTCCCTTTCCTAAACTTCTTTGCCATTGGTTGGAAAGGTCACACTTTCTGACGCCATCGGGAAGTGTGCACCTACTTTCTGTACTATCTCCAGCTGGCAGTCGACTGGCTCATCATCATGAGAGCCTGGTACCTCTACTAGGTCCCTGGGTTTGTTTCATCTGCAATACTTCAGACAAGAACCCTGCAATACTCAAGTAAGAACCTGCAATACTTAAGTAATAAACCCGGTACCTTTACAAGGTCCCTAAGTTTGTCAAATCATCAAAACTACAAATAACAATCTCCTAACCTTTAATCCCCTACAACCATCGACAACCTAACTACAACGTTGAGGGGGATAGGCATGAACCAATGATGGAGTACTAAGCTATCATCTTTCATATTAATCAAGTGTGATAGGTATAAGAATATCATATATACGAAACACTCTAAATTTTACCTTTGAATGAACACGCTTCTCACATTCTTTGGTCTATTTCTCTATTCATCTTCCAAATTCAAAGTGGACAATGAGTTTATTTTAATGTTGATCAGTTTTACTAAAATCGTTAAACAAGAATGTAAGCATAAGTCACAAGAAAATCCATCTCATACTAGAAAAAAATACCATTACACCATCAATCGTAGCTACAACCCTAGAATAAGAGAAATTAGCTACTTATAGAAAAAAATATCATCAAATAATGTTTATGGATCATAAAAGGGTTTACTAAAATGAAGCAGTAAAAGAAAAGCCATAGAGAGTGTTCGCCCAAATCGATGTTCTCCCGTCTTTTAAAAACTAGATAATGATAAGATAACAGAACTAGAGTATTAATAGTCTAAAATAAAACATGTGACTTAAGTCAGGTGTCCAGGTATGCAACGCATACATGTTCCGTCGCCTCAATTTGTGCACAAAAAGATCTCCTCCGTGACACGCTTTTGACGCGCACTCCACTATTAAATGGAATTCATTTTCTGCATGCAAGTTTCAGCTAGGTGATGCAAAGTTGCTCTCTCCTAATGTATTTCTAGCTTCCTGGCCATTCTCATCCGCAACTTCATCTTCTATATTTTGACTTTTTTCCAGCTGCCCTTTTTGCTCATTTTTCTTTGCTTTTCACCTGAAGCATCTAATCATATTGATTAGAGGAAGCAACATAAAAAGACTCAAATTTCAGTTTCAGCTAAGAAAGTGCTCTCAAACATAGCTATGTATACGGGATAAATTTGCTATTAGGCATATAAATACTCCTAGATTAGTAGACATTAAGAGCATAGCATGTATAATCTCTTATTACTGAATGTACACAAGTGAATGGAGTTGACATTTCGATCCGACAAAAGTGACCACCGAAAGGAACTTCCTAAATGATTTGTACAATTGCCCATCAGAACTCGGATATAGACAAAACAGAGTACAACTACTTTGATGAAGAAGCCATAAAGTTAAAATACAAAAATACTACTTGGCGACAATAGACATTTTAAGAATAGCCCAACTTCTTCACTATTCAATTATGTACCCAACCACAAATATTCAACGTAAGATCCTTGTAGGTGTGTGAAATTTATTATTTCTATTGACCGTTGATTGAATAACGTTATCAAATTGTTAATCAGTATATAACTCAACCAATTGGGTTGAGATCGTTCCCACATGGGGTGGTACATGCTTAATATTCAATAGAAAAGTACGAATGTGTTCAAATCATCTATAGGAATAAACATTATCGAATAAAGACAGTGTAAATCAGGGGATGGCATGAATGTCAATTAACAGAGGGGTTTTGGTTTGAAACTATCAACTATAACTACAACAAATAACAGAAAAGTAACAATAACGAGACAGGTTTTTGGGATGTGATTTGATTATTGGCTAATATAGACAATGTGTAATTGAAAATGTTCGGAAATAGATGCAAATAAGTTTTACTTTATTGGAGACAAACTTTCTCTCAAACAATTTACCCTGAATCAAGTTGATTTGTCTCGAACATCAACAAGCATGCAAGTAACAACATCATACGATTTAGTCCATTCACCCTCTCGAGTTGAATGTATTGAAAAGGGTTTAAGATTCACTCTCTCGAGCTTATCCCATGACAACCCAATACCCACAGACCATCAATCAAGAACTTTGGTTATAAAACCTCTCTCTCGAGCAAGCCAAAGAATCTAAGGTTTAGCTACATTTGCAACTATATTTCTTTAAATTAAACCATAATTAATGATTGAAATCACTTCTTAAGAGTATTGAAACTAAGAATTAGCAATACCCATAAGCTAAATAAACCCATAATTATATAATCACACCCCAAGAAGTGGGGTTTCAGCTAGACATCATAAAAAGATAGAAAATCGTTACCAAACTGAGTTTCCATGAACTAGGTAAGATTAATTTCGTCTTTACAAAGGCCTAAATTGAAGGATCTTAAAGATCCATAACCTTGGTGTAGGTTGTTGGGGTTTAGCAAGTGTGAATGGGAAAAGAAAAGAGAGAATATGAAAAGTGAGGGAACTACTTTGGAGGGAAAATGAAAAGTCATTTGCAAAGTGCAAATGAAAAGTCATTTCTCCCATATCGGCAAAACAAAGGGAAATTGTTGTCCTTATATAAGGAAACACTTCCATTAATTCCTAAAGAGATAAGAAGAAGATGCCCCCTCGCGCCGTCGTCATCGTCGCTCGCTCGGCCTCGGCTTCGGATTTGGATTTGGATTTGGCAAATGATGTGATTGATTGATAAATTTTTTGGAAAAATTTTATTTAATCAGTTTTTGTTAAATCAAATAAATCCTGTTAATATCATCTCTTATAAATTTGAGGGTAATGGTAACATTCCGAAAAGTTGTTACTTTCTGAAAAGTCGTTACTTTCCAAAAAGTCGTTATTTTCCTAACAGACACAATTTTCCAAAAAGTTGTTATTTTTCCAAAAGACACAACTTTCTGGATAAAACACTGAAAATTTTCCCTCTCTGCATTTATTTTTCTCTCAAATAAAATCAAAGTGTCGATCGATTGAGTCTGTGTGACTTGTTGTTGTTCTCAAGTTCGCTGAAGTTAAAGAAATTTGAGGTACTGCTATTTCTTTAACAGGTTTAATCCGTTTTATCTTGGGAGAAATTAATCCATAACCTTGGGTACAGTGATGGGATTAAATTTCTTAAGGACACACAGTAGTTTATGTGGACTCGGATTACTTCTTGTATTTTATGTTTTTCTGCTTCATCTTATTTCTGTTTCTGTTTATTAACCTTAAAAATACAGGTTACTATAAGAGTAACAATCTTAAGAAACTTAACAGTTTCTGTATTTGAGGTTTCTGGAGATTAAAACCTTTATGGTTTTCTACTCTGCTTGAATTTTTAAAATTCATTCGATTAACGATTAAAAGAACATAAAAACTTTATCGTTAAATCAGAAACAGTTTGTGTAAAGATTTGTTCTTTACTGTTAGTATTTCAAATACTTAACTTATCTGCCATTTGTGACAGAGAAAAAAAATGACTAATTCAAGTCAAACAAATGCTGGAACAGTAAGTGCTGCAACAACATCGGTTGCACATAATCGTTCAAATGCTGCCTTAGCGCCGGCTAAGAAACCTGCAAAGTTTTCTGGAGTCGACTTTAAGAGATGGTAGCAAAAGATGTTCTTCTATCTCACTACGTTGAGTCTGCAGAAGTTCATTAATGAGAATGTTCCTGTTATGTCAGATGAAACTCCGGCTGATGAACGATTCTTGGTAACAGAAGCATGGACACACTCAGATTTTTTGTGTAAAAATTATATTTTGAGTGGTCTGCAAGATGATCTGTACAATGTGTACA
>NC_028648.1:17461754-17464829 GCF_001406875.1 Solanum pennellii | reverse complement strand
ATCAAACTACTGCTCCCTACACTCCTCAGTCTAATGGAATTGCAGAAAGGAAAAACCGAACTTTAAAATAAATGATGAATGCATTACTTATAAGTTCAGGTTTAGCACAGAACTTGTGGGGGGAAGCTATCCTTACAGCAAATCAAATACTTAACAGAGTGTCTCACTCAAAGACAAATATAATTCCATATGAGAAATGGAAAGGTAGAAAACCCAATTTGAAATATTTCAAAGTGTGGGGGTGTCTAGCCAAAGTCCAAGTTCCTATACCTAAGAGGGTAAAAATAGGACCTAAGACTGTGGATTGTGTATTCATTGGATATGCCACAAACAGTAAGGCATGTCGATTTTTGGTTCATAAGTCCGAACATCCGGATATTCATGATAATACGGTAATGGAATCAGATAGTGCTGAACTTTTTGAACATATCTATCCGTAGAAAACTAGACTTGAGTCATCTAGTGGGGGATCTAAACAACCCAGAGAAGAACCAAAAGAGAATGAACAAAATGAAGAAAGTCCAAGACGCAGTAAACGTCAAAAGACATCTACTTCATTTGGATCAGATTTTGTAACATTTCTTCTTTAAATTGAGCCTCAAACATTCAAGGAAGAAATGTTGTCTAGCGACTCAACCTCTTGGAAGGAGGCTGTTAATAGTGAAATTGAATCAATCTTAAGCAATCATACTTGGGAGTTGGTTGATCTTCCTCCAGGGAACAAACCCTTGGGTTCAAAATGGATCTTTAAAAGGAAGATGAAAGACGATGGAACTATTGACAAATATAAAGCAAGACTTGTTGTCAAAGGTTTTAGACAAAAAGAAGGTCTTGATTATTTTGACACATACTCGCCAGTGACTAGGATTACATCAATTCGGATGTTAATTGCACTAGCTGCAGTATACGGTCTTGAAATTCATCAAATGGATGTGAAAACAGCCTTCTTAAATGGAGAGCTTGAAGAGGAAATTTACATAGAACAGCCTGAGGGTTTTGTAGTTCCTGGTAAAGAAAAGAAAGTGTGCAAACTTATTAAGTCACTTTATGGGCTAAAACAAGCACCAAAACAATGGCATGCAAAGTTTGATCAAACCATGTTGTCAAATGGATTTAAGATCAATGAATGTGATAAATGTGTTTACATTAAAGATACTCCAAATCAGGAAGTTATTTTATGCCTATATGTAGATGATATGCTTATAATGAGCAAAGACATTGCTAATATAAAAGCTACAAAGCGTATGCTTGCTAGTAAGTTTGATATGAAAGATTTAGGAGTTGCTGATGTGATATTAGGAATTAAAATTCTTAAAACTCCTAACGGTCTAGCATTGTCTCAAACTCATTATATTCAAAAGATACTTGAAAATTTCAAATTTTTGAATTTTAAAAGGGCAAAGACTCCAATTGATGTAAATCTTCATCTTGCAAAGAATAAAGGCGAAAGTCAGTCTCAATTGGACTATGCTAGCGTATTGGGAAGCTTAATGTATGTCATGAATTGTACACGACCAGACATAGCTTGCGCTATCAGTAAACTGAGTCGATACACAAGTAATCCTAATCATAATCATTGGTTGGCAATGAAGAGAGTTTTGGGATACTTAGATGACACTCAAAACTATGCTTTACATTACAACAAATATCCAGCCGTTCTTGAAGGATATAGTGATGCAAATTGGATTACTGGGTCAACTGAAACAAAATCCACAAGTGGATACGTTTTTACTATTGGTGGAGGAGCAATATCTTGGAAATCATCCAAACAAACATGTATAGCTCGCTCTACAATGGAGTCTGAATTCATTGCTTTAGACAAGGCAGGTGAAGAAGCTGAATGGCTCCAGAATTTCTTAGAAGATATTCCATTTTGGCCCAAACCAATGGCCCCTATATGCATACATTGTGATAGTCAAGCTGCAATAGGAAGGGCTGGAAGCATTATGTATAACGGCAAGTCTCGTCACATAAGACGAAGACATAACTCTGTGAGACAACTACTCTCTAGTGGAATTATCACAATTGGCTATGTGAAGTGAAAAGATAATGTGTCGGATCCACATACAAAAGGCCTAAATAGAGAGGGAGTTGAGAAATCATCGACGGGAATGGGATTATGGCCGAGAACAAGTCATCGTGGCGGTAACTCTACCTAGAAGACTGGAGATCCCAAGATCTAGGTTCAAGGAGATAAAACAAAGTCATTGATGATGGTTCAACATAGTCAAAAAAAATTATTATTATTTTATGGTCCATTCTCATGATGAGACAATGTTTAGTAACCAGGATAAAGACATAAGGATTTTTTAATGGTTTCTAAGTTTAATACATGAAATATAAAATGGTGTATATATGGGATAACACATTTAGAAATCACCTATGTAAGTGTGAAGTGTAAGCCGCTTCAAGGATAATCCGGTAACGCCAGTTCTTTAAGCACTTACTATTCAAGATGTGTTCATGGCTGAAACGAACAAAACAATGAGAACTAAGAACAGTTCAAGGGTTGATTGTGTGACATATGTTGTCTAGGTATACACCAAAGCTCGACGGTTCAAAGATATCAAATCTACCGATTGACCGAGTATATCCGATATATGTTCACTACGGAAAGTTTAAAGGGAAACCAACTTATCCAGATGCGATTAACCTTTACCTACAAGACACACAAGTTTTTTCATGCATATGTTTTAATAATAGCCTTCCCCATTCATGTGGGGGATTGTTGGGGTTTAGCAAGGGTGAATGGGAAAAGAAAAGAGAGAATATGAAAAGTGAGGGAACTACTTTGGAGGGAAAATGAAAAGTCATTTGCAAAGTGCAAATGAAAAGTCCTTTCTCCCATATCGGCAAAACAAAGGGAAATTGTTGTCCTTATATAAGGAAACACTTCCATTACTTCTTAAAGAGCTAAGAAGAAGATGCCCCCTCGCGCCGTCGTCGTCGTCGCTCGCTCGGCCTCGACCTCGACCTCGGTTTCGGATTCGGATTCGGATTTGGCAAATGATGTGATTGATAGATAAATTTTTTGGACAAAATTTATTTAATCAGTTTTTGTTAAATCAAATAAAT
>NC_028648.1:17460869-17461440 GCF_001406875.1 Solanum pennellii | reverse complement strand
GCGTATTGGGAAGCTTAATGTATGTCATGAATTGTACACGACCAGACATAGCTTGCGCTATCAGTAAACTGAGTCGATACACAAGTAATCCTAATCAAAATCATTGGTTGGCAATGAAGAGAGTTTTGGGATACTTAGATGACACTCAAAATTATGCTTTACATTACAACAAATATCCAGCCGTTCTTGAAGGATATAGTGATGCAAATTGTATTGCTGCGTCAACTGAAACAAAATCCACAAGTGGATACGTTCTTACTATTGGTGGAGGAGTAATATCTTAGAAATCATCCAAACGAACATGTATAGCTCGCTCTACAATGGAGTCTGAATTCATTGCTTTAGACAAGGCAGGTGAAGAAGCTGAATGGCTCCGGAATTTCTTAGAAGATATTCCATTTTAGCCCAAACCAATGGCCCCTATATGCATACATTGTGATAGTCAAGCTGCAATAGGAAGGGCTGGAAGCATTATGTATAACGGCAAGTCTCGTCACATAAGACGAAGACATAACTCTGTGAGACAACTACTCTCTAGTGGAATTATCACAATTGACTATGTGAAGTCAAA
>NC_028648.1:17425809-17459724 GCF_001406875.1 Solanum pennellii | reverse complement strand
CAAGATGTGTTCATGGCTGAAACGAACAAAACAATGAGAACTAAGAACAGTTCAAGGGTTGATTGTGTGACATATGTTGTCTAGGTATACACCAAAGCTCGACGGTTCAAAGATATCAAATCTACCGATTGACCGAGTATATCCGATATATGTTCACTACGGAAAGTTTAAAGGGAAACCAACTTATCCAGATGCGATTAACCTTTACCTACAAGACACACAAGTTTTTTCATGCATATGTTTTAATAATAGCCTTCCCCATTCATGTGGGGGATTGTTGGGGTTTAGCAAGTGTGAATGGGAAAAGAAAAGAGAGAATATGAAAAGTGAGGGAACTACTTTGGAGGGAAAATGAAAAGTCATTTGCAAAGTGCAAATGAAAAGTCATTTCTCCCATATCGGCAAAACAAAGGGAAATTGTTGTCCTTATATAAGGAAACACTTCCATTACTTCTTAAAGAGCTAAGAAGAAGATGCCCCCTCGCGCCGTCGTCGTCGTCGCTCGCTCGGCCTCGACCTCGACCTCGGTTTCGGATTCGGATTCGGATTTGGCAAATGATGTGATTGATAGATAAATTTTTTGGACAAAATTTATTTAATCAGTTTTTGTTAAATCAAATAAATCCTGTTAATATCATCTCTTATAAATTTGAGGGTAACGGTAACATTCCGAAAAGTCGTTACTTTCCAAAAAGTCGTTATTTTCCTAACAGACATAATTTTCCGAAAAGTTGTTATTTTTCCAAAAGACACAACTTTCTGGATTAAACGGGTCTGAACAGATTTCACTGAACAGACACGTTCCTCGCTGAAAATGGCTATAAAAGGAAGTCAAATTTTCGATTTTTCAAACACTGAAAATTTTCCCTCTCTGCATTTATTTTTCTCTGAAATAAAATCAAAGTGTCGATCGACTGAGTCTGTGTGACTTGTCGCTGTTCTCAAGTTCGCTGAAGTTAAAGAAATTTGAGGTACCGCTATTTCTTTAACAGGTTTAATCCATATTATCTTGGGAGAAATTAATCCATAACCTTGGGTACAGTGAGGGGATTAAATTTCTTTAGGAAACACAGTAGTTTCTGTGGACCCGGATTACTTCTTGTATTTTATGTTTTTCTGCTTCATCTTATTTCTGTTTCTGTTTATTAATCTTATAAATACAGGTTACTATAAGAATAACATAGGTTGTGTCAAATATGTCTTTTGTCTTCATGGAGAGAAGTTTTTCAGCAAAATCACCAGATATGAGGGCGGTTCTAAAACCACTGTCATTAATCACATCAATTTGTAAGGTACACCTACAATCATAGTGTGTAAATATTTGAAATTTTATTTGTATATGTCATATTTTACGGCAATAAATTTATGTATATAGCATAAACGTAATACCGAAGAACTAATGTTGTCTTTCTTTGACATTTTGTGTAATCAAACTGCTTCTTGTCTTTTGTGCATTTACATGTTTCTAGTCCAAACACTCTAGCACGCAAAACTACTAAGGTTGAGCCAATATCATTTACGTTGCACATTCTAGAAACTTTTCGTGCCAAAAAGGATGTAGTCGTACATCTTCCAGTGACTTGTTCACCACCCGTCAATTTAATGAATGTTTTGTATAGTACCAAATTTCTGTGATGAAGTATGCTCACAGGTTTTCTTGTGACCTTATCTTACAGTCCATATGATGAAAAATGCACATTTCTCAGCAATGAAGACAGTATAATTAGAGACATTGAAGAAATTGATTAAGAAAAGTAAATATAAAAAGAACTTTGAAGCAAACTTTGATTTAATGTAATGAAGGTGGATATGTGTTACATAGTGGAAATGTAATATTATGAAGGGTGATCAAGTTAGCCACAAAGAAGTGATTATTTTATATAAACTAATAATTGAGAGTGCTCTGATGTTGGATTCTAGAAGTAATATTAAACAACATGCTATAACAAATTTCTTGATTGCGATGGTTTAGCCTCCACTTACTAATGCACACAATTTGCAATATTTAATGAGTTTTGAATGATAAGCTGGATACTTCCATCAATCAAAGATATCCCAACATCTATTACACTGAAAATATTTGAGAACTAAAACGGAAGCACCTTCAGGAATTTAGGTGCATGGGATTAGCTTTTGCCTCTTACAAACGACTTTGAGTATCCTTAGGTGTGTCACTCTTTGCCAAGGAGTCCGTGGTGTAACCTAAATCAACAGTGATCAACTATGCATTTTCCTTTTTGGAGGGGCATACTTTAGCCCCTTTCTTGTTTTTCTTTTCCTTTTATTCTCCTCTTTGGGTTATATCATCAGACTCGAAATATAGGCCTGATATATCATATTTACTATTACAGCCCCAAACAAAAACTAACAGTGAGGTGAAAAAGTCTAGTAATGATTCTACGTCCTCTTCTGACTCTTCTTAATACCAAAATAAGAAAAAGAAATGTAAGAACTCTTGATCTTCTGGATTGAACTGCTCTTGCCTTCAAAACATCTTGCTCTCCTCTCATTCCAAACTGTTCACCATATGCAAGGTGGAACAATCTTCCACTGCTATTTGCGACTATATACTACTTTCTTGAGGAGGTATAAAAACCTATACGAAAATGTCCAAACAAAACTTCAACTTCAAATCAATCTTATTTCAAATCAACTTAAGCTCCTGAATTTTTCATTTGAGGCCTGTTCTTTTCTAAAATGCCCTTGTCCCTGCAATTTTTTCAGTCGTGACCTGTTCTTAGTAAAATGCCCTTATCCCTGCAATCTCAATTTATCCATATCAAAAGTTAGAAATTTGGGAAGTTTGGTATCCAAGAGTCTGTAAATATTTTTTATATAGCTGTAATTATTTATGGTGAAGGATCAAATGAACAAAGCAGTTCATAGAAGACTGAATCAAAAGAATATTTATGACCTGATGACTGGATTTGTGGTTGAAGCTGCTGACAGTGGCCTGGTGTTGAGATTCCATTATCTATAGAATATCATAACTATTTATCCATATCAAAAGTTAGCAAATCAGGAAGTCTGAGTCAGTAATCTTATAACTGATTATCCATATCAAAAGATAGAAGTCTGTAAATCTTGGTTAAAGAGCTATAACACTATACTATGAAGGCTCAAAGGAACATAATGGTTTACTTGGGTGGAGGGTTGAAGTTAGCCTCTTCAAGTTAAAAAGTGTGGAATTATTTGCATTTTTATATTCATTAAAATCAATTTACGACATCTTTATGAGTGAGGTTCATTACTTTCCATGGTAATTTGCTAAAGAAAATGCCTGTCAGATTTCATAATATCACTGTGTAATTCGAAATTTCAGCCAATTAAGTACGTGTGCCTTTGTTTTTTTAAGAAGAACCATATTACCAGCAGCATTCAGTACATTTCTGTAGAAATCAACAGTTGCACCAAATCGTTATCATTATATTTATACTCTGTCCTATATATGCATCATCACTTTGTCAACAAACAAAACAATAGAATAACAAAGAGGACTTTATCTTATTGATGTCCTTTTACCTTTTTCTTGAATGTTTTTTGCAGCTAAATGATGAGCTGAAGAAAGTAGATGAAAAGCTGAAAAAAACAGAGGCTCTTCTTAAAAACAAGAAACATGTTTTGCTGCTGTTATTACATGTCTCAATATTAATGAATAGTTTCTTACCCTATTCTATTCTTCTATGATTATGAGACAGCCTTTTATAACTAACTGAGATAAGGAAATCAACCAAGAATTTGGAGCATGTGCAAGGAATTAGAGATAATAACTTGTCTCTTATTCAATAGGTAAACATGTATAAATACAATATGAGAAGCTAACTAATGAAAGAAATAAAGAGGAAATTCTAAAGATACGCTATCTATCTATATTTTTTTGCAATACAAGGAAAAAGATCTATATACATTCTCTAACATTCCCCCTCAAGCTAGAGCATGTATATTGATCATGCCTAGCTTGTTACAAAGGTAATTTAGTCGAGCTCCATGCAATGCCTTTGTGAACAAATCAGCTACTTGTTTTCCTGTCTTCATGTAGCCCGTAGATATCAAGTTTTCCTGAATCTTCTCACGAATAAGATGACAATTAACCTCAATATGTTTCGTTCTTTCATGATGTACCGGAGTTGAAGCAATATGAAGCGCAACTTGATTATCACACCAAAGTTTTGATGAAGTAGAATGCTCCAATCCAATTTCTGTTAAAACATGTTGTATCCACATGATTTCACATGTAGAATGTGACATTGCTCTAACCAGTAGTAGATCTTCGATCAATCATGGATCCAGCCCAATCTGCATCTGTGAAACACTCAATGTGAGAGTGTCCATGATTGCTTTACAATATACCAAGTCGAGGGGCACCTTTTAAATAACATAAGATTTGTTCTAAAGTTATCCAGTGTCTGACTTTGGGTGTGACATGAACTAACTAACCACACATACTGCAAAGGCGATATCTGTACGAGTCACAATGAGATAATTTAATTTCCTAACCAATTTTCTGTACCGTTCTGGATCGTCAAATGGATAGTCACTCATCTTTCGTAAAATGAAAAATAGGAACCATTGGAGTACTGCAAGGCTTGGCAGCCAACTTTCCAGTTTTTGTCAGTAGGCCAAGTATATACTTTCTCTGACATAGAAAAATACCCTTCTTGCTTCTAGATACTTCTATTCCCGAGAAGTATTTAAGTTGTCCGAAGTCTTCTCTATGAAACTTAGTATGTAAGAAAGACTTAAAAGAAGAGATACCTGCAAAATCACTTCCAGTAATAACAATGCCATCGACATATACAACAAAGAGAATAGTTTCAGCAACAGATTTCTTGTAAAAGACTGAATGATCACATTTGCTCTTTTTTTATCCGAACTCCTAAACTACCTCGCTAAATTTTCCAAACAAGCTCGAGTACTTTGTTTCAAGCCATACAAGGAATTTTTCAATTGACAAACCTTTCCATACTCCCGATGAGCAACAAAACCATGTGGTTGCTCCATATAAACCTCTTCATGGAGATCACGATGAAGGAACACATTCTTAATATCCAACTGATGTAACAATCAATTCTCATAAGCAGCTAGAGAAATAAACAAACAGACAGAAGTGAGTTTGGCAACGAGAGAGAAGGTATCTGAATAATCCACCCCATAAGTCTGAGCATACCCTTTGGTCACAAGTCTGGCCTTAAGTATCGCCAAAGAGCCATCTGAATTAACTTTGACTGTGACTACCCACTTGCTTTCCACTGCTTTCTTTCCACTAGGTAAGTCTACCAGATCCCATGTGTGATTTTCCTCTAAGTCATGTATTTCCTCGAGCATTGATTTAGACCATCTAGGATTATTGAAAGCCTCCTTAAAAGTTTTGGTACAAATATAGATATAGAGTCCAGAGATACAATCAAAGATCTAGATGCGGGAGATAACTGACCGTAGGAAAAAAAATTACCAATGCGATATATGGATTTGCAAGTGTGTACCTTTGCGAAGAGCAATAGGAAGGACAATATTTTCTATAGGATCACTTGGAGGAGGATATGATGACGAAGTAGTTGGTGCAACATAGGTATCATTAGTCTCCTGCCTCCTAGAGTAAACCTGAACAACGGGTGACCTTGTTGGAGCTGATGGAAATGGCGCTGAAGGCACAATAGTCGATTGGTTCTCAATTGAAGAATCGGGTGATGTATGAGAAACATCATTTGATCGCTTTGGTATGGCACCTTCCTCCCCCTGACTCGTAGAAATGGGAGGTGCATAGAAGAATGGTGTAGCCTTCGAAAAGGCTACATCAGTTGAGACCAAATATTTTCCATGTTCAGTAGAGTAACAACGATATCCTTTTGAAAGGTGAGAATATCCCAAGAAAACACACTTAAAGGCCTTGGGATTCAACTGGGTAACTGATGGTCGAACATCTCTAACATAACAAGTGCTTCCAAATACCTTAGGTTCCACCAGAAATAGGGACTTATTTGGAAAAAGAATGTCATACGGTACAGTGCCTACAAGCATAGTAGATGGCATGGGATTAATCAGGAAACAAGTTGTAGAGATTGCATTGGCCCAAAACTGTTTAGGAACCTTTGTTTGAAATAATAGTGTCGAAGCTGTCTCAAGTAGATGCCTGTTTTTTTCATTCAGGAACTCCATTCTGGGAAGGCATATCAACACAAGATGACTGGTGGAGAATCCTATGTTGCCTCATATATGACTGAAATGATTCTGACATGTATTCTTTAGCATTATCACTCCTTAGTATGCGCACGATAGTATTAAATTGAGTCTTAACTTCAACAGAAAATGCACAAAAATGGGAAAACACTTCAGATCTGTTCTTCATAAAATATATCCACGTCACTCTAGAAAAATCATCCACAAACGTAACAAAATATTTATGTCCAGTTTTGGAAACAACAGCACATGGTCCCCAAACATCAAAATGATTTAACTCAAAAGCTGACTCTACTTGCTTATTATCCTTGGACTTAACGTGGTGTGATGGTGTTTAGAAAATGTACATGAATCAAAATACAATGAAGAAATATTTTGAAACTCAGGACATAGCTTCTTCAACAAAGGCAATGAAGGATGTCTCAATCGACAATGTGCTTCAAATGGAGAAATAACACCTGAGCATGCAACACACTAAGGTTTCCATTCATCAAGGATGTAGAGATCATCACATATATGTCTTTTACCAGTAACTTGATTCCTTCCAATGTCACGAAACAGACAATAATCAGGAAAGAACGAGATATAACGTTTAAGGTTTCTTGTAAGTTTTTTAACATATGTCAAATTAAAGTTCAATTTTGGGAGACTTAAGACAAATGACAGGGTAATAGATGAGGTTGGTTTAACACTTCCAGATCTAGCACTGGTACAAGTTGATCCATCCGCTACAGTAACTGGAGATGGTACTTTGTGTGGCTGGAAGTTAGAAAAAGTATTAGGGTTACCTGTCATATGATTTTTGGCGCCTGAATCAATCACCCATTTATTTGAAGAGGTAATAAGACGCGCTTTTCCTTACTCAACAAAAGTGGTAACTGAGAAGATTTTTGATAGTAAATGAATCTAGCATAACCTTCTGACGAAACCAAAATTGTTTTATCTGATGATGGCCAATGAGCAACATCAACCTTATTATTATGCTTATCTGAACTCTTCCATTCTTCTCCCCTATTATCATTCATTCTCAAAATATCAATACAAAATAACAAAGAAATCACCAAAATTCTCAATATAAAGGATTTAACATGAGAATAGTCAACTTCACAAAACATCTCTACTCAAGTAGAGAAAACCAAAACAGAGTTCAGATGGTTCTAATACGCAGTTCACAGAGTAACAAGAAACTAAAACATGAATAGCCAAAGGCTCCGAACAGTATACCAATCACGCAAAAATTTGAACCAACAGCAGCAAAGATCAGATAGTAGTCTGGCTCAAAACAGACCAAACCAAACAGCTGAAGAGAAAACACTTCAAACTATAGTATCATCAAAAGAAAGATTGCAGAACCTGGATCTTGGTGTTAAGTCTTCAAAAGATGGTCCAATGATAAGAAAACCGCCATAAATCAATTGGGAATCTTAGGCAACGCCAAATCAGTAAGATAGACCACCAACAGACCACCAGTGGTGAAGTCACATAAACCAGAAATCTGGCAGCAGCTAATTCCGGCAACCACCAGTGGTGAGGCTCGAGAGCCACCACTTCAGGTCTCAGAATTCCGGTTATGCTCCGATACCATGTGCAAGGAATTGGAAAAAATAGCTTATCTCTTATTCAATAGATAAACATGTATAAATACATTATGTGAGAAGCTAACTAAGGAAAGAAATAAAGAGGAAATCCTAAAGATATGCTATCTATCTATATCTTTGTACAATATCAAGAAAGAGATCTGTATACATTCTGTAACAGAGCCTAATAATTCAGAATTATGAATTTATCTAGACCTTTTCGTATTTCAGAATCTTGAGATTAAGAAAATAAATGATGAGAAAAAGGCAGTGCTGGCTGTACAATTTGCTGATGAAGCTACTCTTCGGGGAGTTCATGCCGCACAGAAAGATGATGAGATGCCATCTATTGAGGCAATCATTACACCCCTCGAAGCAGAGTTAAAACTTTCCAGATTAGAGGTACTTGTCTACTTTGGTATTCTTTGCGGTTCTTGAGAATTACTCATGTTGCTAACTTGGTAAAGTTTGGTAATGCTATTTCTTCAAAAATTCATAAGTTCGCCTCGTGTGACTTCGGTTGCAGATGGCAAAGTTGCAGGATGACAACAAAGAACTAGAAGGACTTACAAAATCTAAAGAAGCTGCTCTACTGGAGGCAGAACGAACTGTTCAAATGGCATAGGCAAAGGCTGCTTCGGTTGATGACCTGAAAAGTAGAAATCAAGATCTAACAAAACAGATAGAAGTATGCCAGGTTTGCAAACACTAAAGTTTCTTCAGTTTTTTATATCGATGGGAAGCGTACTTTCATTTTAGCTGTCATTATCAAGAGTCCCATGTAAGCATCTAGACTCCTATTGCAGGAAGAGAATAAAATATTAGACAAAATGCACAGACTGAAGGTTGCAGAAGTTGAGAAACTAACACAAACTGTACGGGAGCTTGATAAAGCGGTATTGGCTGGTGGAGCTGCAGCAAATGCTGTACGAGAATATCAGAGAGAAGTGAAAGAACTGAATGCAAGTGGATCTTAACTTTACAACCTATTCTTTCTTTATATCATGTTATTTTTTCTTCTTGTTTATTAGTTCAGTATGTGTCATATATTGAGCCTGACTAAATATTATGATTAGTAGGAGGAGAAAAGAATCCTAGATCGTGAGCTAGCCCGTGCAAAGATTTCTGCAAATAGAGTAGCTGTTGTTACTAATGACTCGAAAGATGCCACTGACAAAGTAATGCCTGTAAAACAATGACTTGAAGAAAGAAAATATTACAAGGCATGAATACTTTACCTTTCTTGAAGAAAGAAACTATGCTAATTAAGTTACCATTATCAAAAAAAAAAAATATGCTAATTGTCGTAATAGTGAAATGTAAAATGACCTCTATTGTAAACTAGGATGCTTGCAAGAATTAACCTGAGTTTGCCCTTATTCAGTTCTATTTAATATGTTTGAGTAACTAATTGCTCATAGAACATGGGTTAGATGGTAGAGAGGTTGCTTCCATCTCAAGGAAAGGAAAAGTTGGACATGGAAATAAGGTAAGAAGCAGAAGGAATTACATAGGGCATGTAGTTGTTCCTTGAATGTATATTACTTTAGTTTGCAATTCATGTCTTTTTCATTGAATTGAGCTATTACTTTAGTTTGCAATAGTTTTTCAGCTCAATCCACTGAATTTGAATAATTACCTATTCATTTAGTTCGTGTCTTTTTTATTGAATATATAAAGTCAAGAAAAGTTTTACGTCACTTAATACAGAATAATTTATTGTATGGAACTTGTGCACTATACATACAACCTTATCTCTAGTCCATTCCTTATAGAACTATTAATGAAGTTTTTTCTACATTCCCCTCAACTCCTCTCTTAATTCTAAATTGGGCATACAGTGAATTTTATGTTTAAACCACCTCTGACTCACTTCCCAAATAAAAATTACAACTATAGTTCTTCTCTGAGGTAAATAACCAAGGTTACTTAAAGAAAATTAGAGGGAACAAAAACCAGTGTGAAATTAAACTCTTTAGTTTTGACTTGACAGTGGAAAAATAGTCTAACAGATACAATTATAAAGAATGATTGTGTATGGTTAATTTAAGTAAACCATTTAGAGTATAACAACATGTATAATCTTTTTTATAAAAGATACAAAATTATTTGCATATGTCCCAACATAAAGGATATATGTGGCAACATATGTCACACTTTGAATTGTCAAAATTAAAAAAAAAATTAAAAATGTCTAACAATCGTCCCTTCATTTTTCCCTCTCTCCTTTCCTCCATAAAAAGTCGTTTCTTTTCATATTTCAAATTTAATTTATTTATACTAATTTCCATTTTTTTTTCTCTTCTTCCTTTTCTCTCGTTCCATTATTCCTTTACAGATTAAATTAATGTTGCGATATTTTCTACAACATCAATGGTAATATGTTGTGATTCTCTTCTACAACAAAGCGTTGTTGTCCTCACCATTTCTAATTTATCATTGATATCTTCTAATGTAAAATTTCATTAGGGTTTTGAAATACTTGCTGATATCAAATCATGATATTTTAGTGGTTTCATTTATTTGTTTGTAGGATGATTGTGTTGTTATTCCCTTTGAAATATGATATGATCTAAAGAAAAAATACATTTTAGAACTGTTACCAAATATATCTCTGTTAAATTTACAGGTTAATTATCCTAATCCAAATTCAAACACAACGGAAACACCACCAATTTTCTAAATTTGCAATATTCATTGTGAGAATTCATTTATATTCCATGATATCAAGCAGAAAGAGAAGCTCCAGTTATGCAGGAGGCTTATAAATTTTCATAGATTGAATGACTGCTCATAAAAGTTCAACTTGAAATCCAATAAATTAAAGGCCCAAAGTTCAACTTGAAGTTCAAAAAATTAAATTCCTCCTGAGTTTTGTAATAGAGCAAACCTTAACATAGTTATACTACACTTGTCTGTTAATACTGAATGTTGAATTGTAGGAAGAATCAACTACATTGTGTCAAAACTACTCTGTCCAAATATGTAGAAAAGGGATCATGAATCATCTCAAATCAACAAAACATAGGCCTTGTCAAGAATATACTCAAATCAATTGAGATATATATATATATATATATATATATATATATTCATCATCTGATACATGCTATGAACTATAAAATACACCTTGACTATGATACACAAAGTCCTATTGAATTTCTTTCTTTCTCATTCAAAAGAATAGATTTTGGGCAGTTATCAAAGGACAGAGTATTAACCTCTTATATAACTATAATATACTTCACATTCTCACTACACTAGATAAGAAATAATGGCCAAAACTAACAAGGTGGATGACAAAGTATAGACAGTAAATATAACGATCCATCCACATACAGCTTGGCAAAATATTCTGCACAGGAACCCAAGAACAAATGGGATGTTGTGCAATAGTTAGCAGATAATCCAAGACCTGTAACTTTGGCTCATGACATGTGTGTTAACAAAATTCACTACTCTAGTACAAATAGTAGACTTTGGATATAGTGAATCATATGAATTGCAGTAGGAACCTATAATATTCAAATCCAAGATCCACCTTTGTCAACAGAAAGGCCAAACAGTAAACCGTTATCCAAAACCTAGTTATAACATACACATAGACATGGAAAAACTTATGAATCAACATTGTCATCTGCAAATACGATCGAAGGAAAAAAATGGTTTCAGTTTGCCCTAAAATTACAGACAAGAAAAACTTATCATAATATTCAAATCTCTGCACATTTCGAACCAGTAGCATATTTTAGAACCAATCATTAGCAAAATTTAGATTATTCCATTTTCATGATAATTTATCTCTTGTATCCTGTTTCTCTAACTTAAATCTTCAACAATAATGAAAGTGATTTTTTGATATCCTACTCAAGTGAGTGGTGAAATCAATGAAGACGTCATCAATATAAGGGTATTTAAATTCAATTGAATAACTCACGGACAAGAGATAAAACATCAGTGTCAAGTTAAATAGGTCTAGAGAAGTCAATTTCACCATAAATTTAACAAAACATTAAATCCACAATAGCTACAACTTAATGAAAAAGAACCCACAAACAGAGGAATACATCAAATACACTAAACCCACTCATATATTAAAGACAAAAGAAGAGATTCAAGAAGAAAACTTTCAAAAGTTCAAATTGTAGTTTCTTGAGCTATAACCTCAAAGATTGAAGAAGAGAACCTCCAGCAGTTGAAGAAGAAAACCTCAATTTCCTTAGATTTTTATAAGCAAACATACAACCCTCCATTTAATTATATTTCACAAGAGGTTTTGAAGAGACAAACAGATTCAGATTCGAAGAAAAAATGGGTTTATGTTTGCCCTAAAATCACAGACACGAAGAACTTACCATTGTTAGGTTTTATTTGCCCTGATTTCATACCATAAATAGGTTTTCCTTTTAGGAAAAGGTTTTGGATTGAGTAATCCTTTTTCTGGTGGGAAAAGGTTTAGGACTCTATAAATATAGGAATGTTCCTTCTAACTTAATCAACATTCACAATGTAGTCTTAAAGGCTTTGAGAGTTTTGGTTAGAGGGAGAATTTGTGGGTCACAAGCTTGATACCTTATCACTTGTGTGAACCTCCCATGTATTCCAAGTTAATTTGGTTGAGGTTGTTTCCCTCTGTATTTTCTACTCTCATATTTATAGTGAATTTCTCATCTCCTTTGTGGACGTAGGTTGATTGACTGAACGACGTTAAATCTTTGTGAATTTTGGTATATTTCTCGTTGTCTTCTTACTCGTGGTCTTTCGAGGTTTGCATTGCTAGCTTCCGCATTTTTACCTGCTTATTTTTGGTCCTTACAACTGGTATCAGAGCTAAGGTTATCTATATGGAGGGGAATATGATCAAGATGGTATGTATAAACGGAAAAAACTACAACATATGGAAAAGCAAGATGAAAGATCTATTGTTCGTGAAGAAGATGCATCTTCCTATCTTTTCTGCTCATAAACCCGAGAATGTGACCGATGAAATTGGGAATTTGAGCACCAAAAAGTATGTGGATATATAAGACAATGAGTTGAAGATAATGTTCGCAACCATATTGTGAAGGAGACACATGCTAGAACATTGTGGGAAAAGTTGGAGACGCTTTACGCTTCAAAAACTGGCAATAACAAGTTGTTCTTGTTAAAGCAATTGATGACCTTTAAATACAAGGAAGGCATTCCTATTCTTGATCATATAAATGATTTTTAGGGTATTCTTGATCAGCTATCAGGAATGGGTGTGAATTTTGATGATGAAATACAAGGACTTTGTCTTCTTAATACTCTACCGGATTCTTGGGAAACTCTTCGTGTTTCTTTAACAAATTCTGCTACTGGTGGAAAGGTGACTATGGAATATGCAAAGAGTGATTTGTTGAATGAAAAGGTTAAAAGAAAATCTCAAGACACATCTTCACATTCAAATGTTCTATGTACATAAGATCGAGGGAGACATAAGACAAGAGATCCGAGGAGTAGAGGTAAAAGCAGAAGCAAGTCAAAATTCAAGAATCCAAATATTATATGTTATCATTGTGGAAAGAAAGGACATATTAAAAGATTTTGTAAACAATTGAAGCAAGATCTTAAAGAAAGGAAGAAGGAAGAAAACAACAAAAATAATGTTGTTGCTGTTGCCCAAGATGACCTTCTCTTCGCTTGTGATAAAGACGTCATCAATTTTATATCTCAAGATACAAATTGGATAGTAGATTCTGGAGCCACATCACATGTCACAACAAGAAAAGACTTCTTTTCATCTTATACTTCTGTTAACTCTGAGGTGTTAAAGATGGGTAATGCTGGTGAAGTTAAGGTGTTTGGTGTTGACACTGTTTGTTTGAAAACCAATACTGGTTCAACATTGGTCCTTCAGAATGTCAAGCATGTTCCAGACATTCCAATAAATTTGTTCTCTGTAGGACAATTAGATGATGATGGCTATCATAATGACTTGTGCAATGGCCAATGGAAGCTCACCAAAGGCTCACTGTTTTTAGCCCGAGGAAGAAAACATTCAAATTTATACGTGACACAAGGATCGATTCTTGGTGACTCTATAAATTTGGTGGAGAGCGAGACTTTATTAGAATTGTGGCACAAGAGGCTTAGTCATATGAGCGAGAGGGGGATCACCTATTTGGCTAAGAAAAATTTGCTTGCTGGTATGAAACAAGCAAAGGTGAAAAGATGTGTTCATTGCTTAGCAGGGAAACAAAAAAGAGTTTCTTTTCATAGTCATCCTCCTTCAAGAAAGTCTGAGCTATTGGAGCTAGTACACTCAGATTTGTGTGATCCTTTCAAAGTGAAGTCAAAAGGTGGTGCACTTTACTTTGCTACTTTCATTGATGATAATTCTCGCAAGATTTGGGTATATCCTTTAAAATCCAAGGATCAAGTGCTTGATGTGTTTAAACAGTTCAAGCCTTATCTGATAGACCAACGGGAAAAAAATTAAAATGTATTCGCACTGATAATGGTGGTGAGTATATTGGTCCCTTTGATGACTACTGCAAATCGCAAGGAATTCGTCATCAGAAGACTCCTCCAAAGACTCCTCAATTAAATGGTTTGGCAGAGAGGATGAACAGAACTTTAGTTGAGAGAGTTAGATGTGTGCTTTCAGAGGCTAAACTTCCAAATTCTTTTTGGGTTGAAGCACTTAACACTGTTGCTTATGTTATCAATTTGTCTCCTGTTATTGCTTTGGATGGTGATGTTCCAAATAGAGTTTGGTTTGGTAAGGATGTTTCTTATGATCACTTGAAAGTGTTTGGGTGTAAAGCTTGTGTGCATGTTCTAAAAGATGAGAGGTCGAAATTGGATGTTGAAACTAAGCAATGTATCTTCATTGGTTATGGTAAAGATGAGTTTGGATATCACTTTTATGATCCAATTGATAAGAAACTCATAGAAGTCGTGATGTTGTGTTCTTTGAAGATCAAACTATTGAAGATATTGAGAATACTGAGAAACTAGATTCTCATACTAATAAGAGCTTAGTTGATGTTGATCCAATTCCTATTATTGATACATTTTCTGCACATGAGGGAACCCAAGATAATGATCAAGATAATAATGAGAGTGTAGAACATATAATTGTTCCTACTGATGATGTTGTGGTTGATAATCAACCAACTCATGTTGGGATGACCGCTTCGGATGCTCCGGAAACCTCTTGTAGAAGATCTATTAGAGAGAAGCGAAGCTCAACACGTTATTCTCATGATGAGTATATTATTGACTAATATGGGAGAACCTGAAGGTTATGATGAAGTCATGTTAGATACTCATAGAGATAAGTGGAAAGAACTCATCGTAGACAATCATGAGTTTTTTAGAAGTGTGGCAGGCAGAAAGCCTGTCAAAAGTTCCTCCACTTGAAGTCCATTTGGCCCCTTGGCTGGAGGAGGAGTTTGTTGGGCTATTGTCCATGTTTCAGCCAAAGGCCCATCGCCTAATCCTACTTGAAAAGGATTGGAATTATTCTCTTTATTTGGTTTCCAATTCTATTAGGAAAAGGATTGGAATTGTAATCCTATTTGTAGTTGGTTTTGGCTTTGTAGGGAAAAGCACAACTCTATAAATAGAGGATTGTCTTGAGAGAATAATTAATTGCTCATTGGTATTGTCTTTTAAAGACATTAGCATATAAGAGAGGTTTTTGAGAGAGCTTTCAACAAGAGAAAAAGAGAGAAAGAAAATGGTTCTTTTGCTGCAGTCTTTTTCTCAGACCAGCAACGTTCAGATAGTGTTTCCCGATTAACTAACCGTTGGATTGGGCTGAAATTTGGACTGAGTGTTCCTGAAATCTTGTTGGTTGATTCAAACGGTGGAGATCGGATTCGGAAGTTAGAAAGATCCTATTTTAGGTCCCAAACAGAAGTTGGGTTTGGGTGGTGTTTCCTTCTATTTATCATTTGTTGGTGTAGCTATGGTTTGTTCTCTTTTGGCACTTGTTGTGTATCTATTAGAAGAATATTTTTAACACTCTTATTGGTATAGTGAATCAATTTGGATCTTTTCGATCCCGTGGTGTTTACGTTCGGTTTGAAGGGTTTTTCCACGTTAAACTTGGTGTTCTTTATTGTTAGATTTTCGGTTTCATCTTTTCGTCCCAACAACTGGTATCAGAGCCAGATTCAATGATGGAGTCAGGTTTAGTGGTTCGATAATCGATGAGTGAACCAGGTTAGAAGGAGGTGTTCATCTTGACGGGTGTAGTTCTAGCCGCAACCTTTTTGACAGTAATGAAGATTTTGTTGGAGAAATTCTTTCAGAGAGGTTCTCTGTGTTGAGACATAAATTTTGCAAAGGAGATTATGGAGAGGAGAAGCAAGTTGTTGAAGATTAAGTGCAGAAGGTGGACAAATTTATTTTGTCAGAAATTCAGGCCAAGAGGGAGATTTTTTAGGTGTTATTTGCCCTGATTTCTTACCATAAATAGGTTTTCCTTTTAGGAAAAGGTTTTGGATTGAGTAATTCTATTTATGGTAGGAAAAGGTTTAGGACTCTATAAATAGAGGAATGTTCCTTCTAACTTAATCAGCATTCACAATGTAGTCTTAAAGGCTTTGAGAGTTTTGGTTAGAGGGAGAATTTGTGGGTCACAAGCTTGATACGTTATCACTTGTGTGAACCTCCCATGTATTTTGAGTGAATTTGGTTGAGGTTGTTTCCCTCTGTATTTTCTACTCTCATATTTATAATGAATTGCTCATCTCTTTTGTGGACGTAGGTCGATTGACCGAACCACGTTAAATCTTTGTGTCTTTTGGTATATTTCTCATTGTCTTCTTACTTGTGGTCTTTCAAGGCTTGCATTGCTAGTTTCTGCATTTACACCTGCTTATTTTCGGTCCTAACAACCATAAGGTTAATATTCCTGCCAAGCTCCACAACTTCTATCTTCCATCGTTCTGCTTCTGCTAAGCTCCAAAAAATGGATGAAAAATTAGTTCTAAGAGAAGAAGAGTGGAAATGAGCTTAGAAAATGTTTCTGTGTTGTGCTTGTGGAAGAGAAGGGAAATGAGAAAGTGCTTGGCATCGTTTCTATCGATAAAGAGAAAAGTAATTTGTCTTAAATAATTAACTAAAAATAAAAAAGAATGAAAATTTTTGGCGGGGTCAGCAAAAATAATAGAGGGATATTATGGAGGGATTTAAAATACAATTGTTCCAATAAAATAATATTCGCAGTAAATGTTGCCATAGATTACTTTATGGCAGCGATTTACCGTAAACGTTGCAATATGTATGTCTAATTCAACGGTTTTCACACAATGGAAATGGATTTATTACTTAGCCGTAGCAATAATGTCCAATCCTTTTGGCAATGGCTCAAACTATTGCAATAGACCCTCTATAGTAACGGTGCCTTCAGTGTTGCTAAAAGATCTGTTGTCGTAGGCCTAATTTCTAGTATTGTATCCTAAACTTTTTTACAACTCTTCACTTCTTAGTCTACCACAAGGGAAATTCTTCATGAATAACTCATTAGGTTCATGAGTATAGAAGCATAGCTTGTAAAAACACCATCTCTCTTTCTAGAATTACTAAACCTCTGCATACTTTCCACTAACTCTAGGCTCTTCCACTACTACTGCTCATGATCTTGTAGCTCATGCTATCTTTTCGGGTAAAATTACTACCCAATCTCTAAACATACTTCTTTAAAAGAATCTCAATTGAAACATGACTTATGGAAAGGACTACAACTTACTTTAAGCTCAAACACACAATTCATATGAATATGGGTGCATTACTATGAAACTGCACACTTAACTTACTCTTGGGCTTCTCCCAAGCCCTTCGGGAGTCTCATGACTTCCTTAAAACTCTTGCTAAGAGAAACTCATTGACATAGAACTGACTCTACTTTTCAACCACCTCTAGTACGATGGGTAGTCGAATGAATATGAGAACACACGATTAAGGATAGATCTATATGACGTAGCTTTATTGCATGACTAAGAGTATGAAAGAAGGGAAACTTTTCTTAAATGTCTATAGTACCTCATTCATATAAGTGAGGACCTCACAACCATAAACAAGATCCTACTTGATACGGCTTCAAAGACACCCTAGGACACTTAAACTATGTGCTCTGATACCAAGTTTGTCACGACCTGAGTCTACACCCTGGACGTGGCCCGCACTCAAAGACCATTGTTGGTCCCCAAGTGAACACTCATCCTGGATGACTACAAGCAGAAGACTAACTTATGCACACAAAAGCTTAAAACTGAAATAAAATTCAAGAAACTCAACTTTGCAAGGCTTTAACTCAAAAGAAAAATAATAAATTCAACTAGCCGTAAAATATGCAAATTTATTCTTTAAAATATTTAATAAAATAAATGATTAATACAGATTCCTCAACTATACTGACTATCTATGAAGATAAAGATGGAATTCGGGATAAGACCCATGACATCCTGACTAAACTGAAAGTAAATGAAATACTCTAGAAGCAAGGAGGCTCATAGCTAACTCAAACTCTCGGATATATCAACGAATCTCTTGTTGATGATCCTAAATACACGTATCAGCAAGAGGCAAGCCAAATGGCTCAGTATGTGGAATGTACGAGAATGTAAGGGGAACTCTAAAACATAAACATAAGCTTGAATTTGATAAAAAGAAACATACTTACCTCTTTTCAACTCTAACTCAAATCAAGAATAAGATAGTCACCTCAAAAATTAGATATTTAACTCAAATATTAGATACTGAACTTCAAAGATATGATACTCGAGTCAATGAAGCATAGATTAACTCAAAATACACAATTTAAGATAATCAACTCCTGATACTCAACTTAACTTATTTTAATATAAAGCAGTTTAAAACAAGTGCAATATAAAGAAAAGTTGTTTAAAAACATAGTGTCAACTCTGGGTGTATAACAAGGATACAACATAACTCTGAAATGTATGTGAAAATACAATTAATTGATGTATATAAAAATACTATAACTTTTGTGGGAATTTTTCTAACCGACGACCATCACTTAAGAGCTATAGTGATGATACAACGTTACTCGACCCATGCTGCCCGGCCATCCTAACCTTGCCAGGGTATAGGACCTGAACTGCCTAATGGATCCACTAGTATACTGTGAAAAGGGTTCATCTAAAAAAGTATGTCCCTTTTCTACCAATGATGGCTACATAGTTTTTATGGAGACTTGAGTTAATATGAACTCACATCCCCACAACGATGCTCAATACTTTTTTAGAATTGACTCTGATGTTCATAAAACATACTGATCTTGTGGTTTGAGATTAGTGCTCGAAACTTATCTTGAAAAGCTCTCTTGGAAATCATGGTTTCCCTGGTTGCTTCATTTTATAAAGCTATTACTTCTGTCTGAAAAATAGTCCGAAGTCTCTTTACTTGTTCAACACTCTTTTGGGAAATTTTACTTTCCTCTTTACTTAACTGTAAAAATATTTATAAACTGTTAGGAAATACTTAGTTCCCTTATAACTTTTGAGAAATGATATCAACTCTTAAGGAATCCTTAGTTCCTTTATATTACTTTGAAGGGAGAATTTTGACTCTTTACTCTGTATTTGACATCAACTTTTAGTCATTAAAACAAAGTGAAATGTTTGTAAAAGATTTTGAGAACTTTATAAACATTGCTTTGACTTACTCTTAACTTCTACAGTTGACTCTTAACTTTCCTTGAATTGAAGTATGGATTCAAGGTTCATGGTCTCATCTTTATGGATGATTTCATGATTTTCAACTTGGAGGGTTCATGCGGAATTATGAGCATGAACTACTCAACTTGAAAACTCAAACGTACTTCTCAACTCAATACTGGTCGACTTATAGGGCTCATGCATAATTATGGGCATGGAAAATTCAACTCAAGGACTTCATGGGTAACATGTAATTGTTCCATGATTAGAAATATGATCTCTAAAAGAAATAAGGAACTCAATAAGCAATACTTATAACTAGGAGATACTACTCCTCTCAATGATACTCACTTTATGGAATTCATGAGGAAGTTATAGGCATGACAACTCGACTAGATGGTCTAAGTAACTAGATTGAACTCATGTATATGAATCTTCTCATTCTCTTATTTACTTCCTCAAAACATATTTCAAATCAATGATGGATCTCAAAGAATTCACAATTGAACTTAAAAACATTCTTGAGCTCTACTCTTAACTCACTCTTTAATGTGAATTATGAATTCAAGAATTATAAATCATGATATGGAGGATATAGGTGATATTTTTTACTCATGAATACATACTCTTCCCTCTTATACTGTAACACCCCGTATCCAAAATAGACCAAAAACTAGCTTTTCAGAAAAATCTGCAGGTCCAACAAACGGGGCCATCAACGGACCATAGACTAACTCACGGTCTGTCCTGCACATTTGTCAATGAGGTCAGAAACCCCCAAAATCTCAGCCCAAGAAAATTTGGTTAAGTCATGATTGACGGACAGACCTACGGTCCGTAGTCCGTGACCGTTGATCGACACCCATTCACCCACTCTTTGATAAGAATCACGAATGACCAGCACGGTCCGTAGATAGACCTAAGGTGCGTAGGTGTGACCGAAGGTGAGAAATAGCAGACAGTTAGGGGGTAAATGAAGTTGGTCAACTTCAAATGATCATAACTCTCATCACAAAATTAACTAGGTGTCCCATGACCTATCAAAAGATAGATAACTGGATTAGCTTTTCATATACACCGACCTTGCTAAAATCTGGCCTCTGAGTAAAACGTCATGCCTATTTTAGTAAAGGCCTGTCGAACAGGCCCAACCTACGGACCAAATGATGGACCGTCTGTCTAGGTCATCATTTGGTCCTACAGCAATTTACCTAGGGGTCTTTTGGTATTTTCCGACTTTGTTAGACCCTAAGATACGTCATTTTGACCCTAAATCACCAGATTTTAGTCAATTTAAGCCTAGAAACATAACTAAAACTTATCTATGTCAAATCATTAATAAAAAACTTAGAAAATTAGGAGCAAGAAAGGAGAAAAAAGGTCAAGAACCCTAGTTCAAGAACACAACAAGGTTCCATCAGTTCCAGCCCTAAAATCTAAGTGTTTCTCCATGAATTTCATCACCAGGTATGTGGGATTCCATTAGTGGGTTCCTTTCAACCATTGGATCCCTAGTTTTCAGTCAGATTCTTGATTCCCATATCATGCTTATACCTATGGTTTCTAGAACTTCAACAGAACTTCATGAATTAATTAGTTATATGCTCCAAATTAGATTTCCATGTTTTAATTAAGTTTATTGCATGAATTTCAGAACCCTAGCTATGTATTTCGTTAGTTCTAGAGTTACACATGCTAGGTCAAATATTTCAGTTACTTCAGATTTACATGCCTCAGTTATAAATGCATAATTACCAGATTAATTGTTGCATTCTCTGTTTGCATGTTTAGTTTTGAGCTATCCAGTATTTACAAAAACTCAGTCATAATCAGTTAATTGAAAAATTCATGGGATTAGCATTATACCGAGTTGGAATAGGGTTCAGTGTACCCAATTAGTCCCAGAACTACTAGCCAAGTAGGTTGTAAGTCCCTTCTGTGGGCAATCACTTTAGCGATCACGCCAGCCTGGCTTTATACCTCTGGCACGGTATATTGAGTCCTCTCAATGCGACATATACATCGGACTCCAAATTTAGCTCATGTGGTTTTATTATGGGTTATTAGCATCTCCCACAGTTCAGTCAGACTCTCTTGCATTGACCATTTATCAGTATACTCAGTATTCAGTTTCAGCGTGTTATAAATTGGTCATTGCATTCAGTTAGCTCAGAATTCTCTATATCATGTTTAGATTATTATACTTGCTTTTGTGCTTGTTCAGTTTTGTTTTAATTTAGCTTTACTCTATCCTACATGCACATTACCATCAAATACTGACGCATACGTGTGCTACATCTTCTCATGATGTAGGTTCAGGTTTTCAATATTCACATCATGCGTAGATCTATTTTTGATCTTCAGTTCAGCAGATTCAGTGGTGAGCCGTCATTCTCAAAGGACAATAGTCATGAGTTTCTTTTAAGTATTTAGTCTTTTAGTTTCAGTTTTTGCTAGATTTAGCTGGGGCTTGTCCTAGTATTTCTAGTCAGTTTGGAGGCTATTTTCACACATAGTTAGTTTTAGCTTAGTAGTGAGTTAATATTTTCTTTGTATTAAACTCATTGATTTCATTTATCTCAGTTATAGAATATGGGTATTCCCCATCTTTTCAGTTTAAAATTATGATTTAGCTTCCGTATTCAGTTTATTATCTTCAGTATTCTTATGATCATGCCAATAGGGTTAGCTTGGGATCACTTGTGGTCCTAGGTTCCGTGTCCATGTCTCCGAGGTATCTCGGGGCATGACAAAACTTGGTATCAGAGCAGTAGTTTCAAGAGTCCAAGGATGTCTGAAAAGCCGCTCTAAGTAGAGTCCTTTTATGGGTGTGAAGTGCACCACATCTAATGAGAGGGAGACTACAAAATGTTTTAGGACAAGTTACTTTCTTGTTACTCTTATCGTGCGTGAGGTATGATCTTATTACATTTTAACTAGACGTTCTACATTTCAGATCATGCCTCCTCAAAAAGCTAACACTAAGAATGTAAACGCCAAAAATGCAAACGCAGCTCCTCCAGCCCCAGATCAGGATGTCTCCAATAGTGAGTTCAGAAATGACATAAAGATGTTGGCTCAGAGTATGACTAACCAGAACGATCCAGTTTATGCTCATGTGAATGAAAATGGTGGATCAATAGCAGCAAGGGTTCGTGACTTTGTTAGGATGAATCCCCCCGAGTTCTTAGGATCGCAAGCTAATGAGGACCCTCATAATTTCTTGGATGAGATCAAGAAGATCTTTGAGGTAATGCAAGTCACTGGAAATGATCAGGCTGAGTTGGCACCATACCGATTGAAAGATGTTGTTCATATTTGGCACACTTAGTGGAAGGAGAATAGGAGTGCAAATGCGGCTCCTATCATTTGGGATTTATTATTGAGACTATTCTCGACAGGTTTTTCCCAATAGTGTTGAGAGAAGAAAAAGCCTAAGAATTCAAGAACTTAAGGCAGGGTAACATGACAGTTTAAGAGTATGGACTCAAGTTTAACCAACTCTCCAGGTATGCTCCTCACATGGTTGTTGACTACAGGGCTCAGATGAATAAGTTCTTGTATGGAGTGTCTGATTTGGTGAAAACTGAGTGCAGAAGTGCTATGTTACTTGGAGATATGAACATCTCTAGGATTATGACTCATGCTCAGCAAGTTGAGGGTGATAAGCTTAGGGAACAGGCTAAGGAGAATAAGAAGGCTAGGAATGGGAACTATGACTATTCTGAGCAGAAATCGGGTGGTGGAAATTGCTCACAGAGTCAGCAGAAGATTTTAGCTCCAGCCCCTTCGTCAGCTAGTGTTCCATCCAAGAACAGGTATGACCCGAAGGGTAGAACACGATTCTCTAAATCTCAGCGAAGTGTTTCAGGCACTAAGACTTACCCCACTTGCCTGAAGAGTGGTAAGAACCATCCGGGCGAGTGTTTTGCAGGAAAAGAGGGATGTTTTGGGTGCGGTTAATCTGGTCACACGTTGAGGGATTGTCCTTCTAGGCAGGGTCAGGGAGGCGGAAATGGTAGAGCTCAGCCTACAACTTCAGCAGCACAAGCAAGTTTCCCAACTCGACAGGGTAACTCATCTGGTACTGACAGAGGTCAGCGCCAGTAGAGGTTGTAGGCTCTTCAGGCTCACAAGGATCAGGAAGTTTCTGCTGATGTAGTTACCGGTAAGTTACAAGTATTTGGCCTTGATGTTTACGCATTGTTAGATCCAGGGGATACTCTTTATTTTGTAACTACTTACATAATAGTCCAATTCAGTGTTAGTCCATAAATTCTCTCAGAACCTTTTTCTGTCTTTACTCGAGTTGGTGACCAAATTATAACTAGACGGGTATATGGAAATTGCCTTGTCACAGTATCTCAGAATGTCACCTCAGCAGATCTTGTAGAGTTAGAAATGGTAGACTTCTATGTCATTCTAGGCATGGATTGGTTACATTCATGTTATGCCTCAGTCAATTGTAGAACTAGGATTGTTTGTTTTCAGTTTCCAGATGAACCAATCTTAGAATGGAAGGGTAGTAGTTTATCTCCTATAGGTCGATTCATTTCTTACTTTAAATTTAGAAAGATGATATCTAAAGGTTATCTCTATTATCTAGTTCGGGTTAAGGATTCTACCTCTGAAACCCCAACCATTGAGTAAGTTCCAGTAGTCAATGTGTTTCCAGAAGATCTTCCCGGAGTCCTTCCAGAAAGGGAAATCAACTTTGGAATTTATCTCCTTCCAAATACCCACCCTATTTCTATTCCTCTTTACAGAATGTCTCCAGCAGAGCTTAAGAAATTGAAAGAGCAGTTGAAAGACCTTCTAGATAAGGGCTTCATCAGACCTAGTGTTTCACCATGGGGTGCACCAATATTGTTCGTAAGGAAGAAAAATGGTTCTCTCAGAATGTGCATTGACTATAGACAGTTGAACAAGGTCACAATCAAGAATAAGTATCCATCCCCAGGATTGATGACTTGTTTGACCAACTTAAGGGTATTAGTCACTTCTCAAAGATAGACCTCCGATTGGGTTATCATCAACTTAGAGTCAGAGATAGTGACATTCCTAAAACAACCGTTAGAACTCGGTATGATCATTATGAATTTGTAGTTATATTGTTTGGACTAACCAATACTCATGCAACTTTCATAGATCTAATGAACAGAGTGTTCAAATAGTACTTGGACTTGTTCGTTATCGTCTTCATTGATGATATCCTTATTTACTCTAGGTATTAGGAAAAACATGCGAGTCGTTTGAGAATTGTTTTACAGACTCTCAAGGATCGACAGTTATTATCTAAGTTTAGCAAATGTGAATTTTGATTGCAATCCGTTGCTGTCTTGTTCATATTGTATCTAGCGAAGGGATCTGAGTAGATTTACAGAAGATAGAAGCAGTGAAACAATGGCCCATACCTACCTCTATTGCAGACATCATAAGTTTCTTAGGTCTAGCGGGTTATTGGAAAGATTCTCCTCTATAGCCACACCATTGACTAGGTTGACTCAGAAGATGGTCAAGTTTCAATGGTCAGATGATTGTGAAAAAAGCTTTGCAGAATTGAAAACAAGATTGACTACACCTCTGTCTTGACTCTACCAGATGGTTCAGATGGTTATGTGATTTATTGTGACGCATCCAGAGTTGTCCTAGGTTGTGTGTTAATGCATCGAGGTAAAATGATATCTTATGCCTTTAGACAACTTAAGGTTCATGAGAAAAATTATCCAACGCATGAACCTCGAGCTTGCAGCAATGGTGTTTGCACTCAAGATATGGAGACACCACTTGTATGGTGTTCATGTAGATGTTTTCACTGATCCTAAGAGCCTTCAGTATTTTTCACCCAGAAAGAGTTGAATCTTAGCCAAAGGATAAGGCTAGAGTTCGTTAAGGATTATGATATGAGTGTGCATTATCATCCGGGTAATGGAATGTAGTAGAAGATTCTCTTAGCAGATTATCTATGGGTGGTGTAACCCATGTTGAGGAAGAAAGAAAGGAGCTAGTGAAGGATGTCACAGGCTTGCTTGCTTAGGAGTTTGCCTTATGAGCATATCAGAAAATGTTGTAATAGTTCATAATAGGGAACAATCTTATTTGGTAGTGGAGGTTAAGGAAAATCAAGATAGTGATGCAATTTTGCTTGAACTTAAGGGTGCAGTCCATATCAGAGAGTGGAGGTTTTCTCCCAAGGGGGAGATGGTGTACTTCGCTACCAAGGTAGATTGTGTGTTACGGATGTGGGTGAGTTGAGAAATCATATCCTTGAAGAATCCCATAACTCTAGGTATTCTATTCATCCAGTAGCCACTAAGATGTACCGCGACCTGCGGGAAGTCTATTGGTGGAATGACATGAAGAGGGATATAGTAGATTTTGTGAGTAAGTGACCTAATTGCCAGCAATTCTAGAACATCAGAAACCAGGAGGTATGACTCAAGAGATCGATATTCCTACTTGGAAGTCTAATGTGATCAATATGGATTTCATCACAGGGTTACCTCGTACTCACAGACAACATGACTCCATTTGGGTGATAATTGATGGGATGACTAAGTGTTCCCGCTTTTTAGCGGTCAAGACTACGAATTCGATAGAGGACTATACCAAGATTTTTATCAATGAAGTTATGAGGTTATATGGGGTTCCTTTGTCTATCATCTCAGACAGAGGTCCTCAGTTTACCTCTCATTTCTGTAGTCGTTCAAGAAGGGTCTTGGTACTCAAGTTATCCTTAGTACAAGATTTCATCCACAGACAGATGTGCAGGTAGAGCATACCATTCATACCTTAGAGGATATGTTGAGATCTTGTGTGATCGATTTCAGGGGTTGTTGGGATGATCACCTTCGTCTTATTGAGTTTGCCTACAATAATAACTACCATTCCAACATTCAGATAGCCCCTTATGAAGCTTTGTATGGGCGTAGATGTAGATCTCCTGTTTGTTGGTTTGAAGTAGGTGAAACATATTTAATAGGGTCAGGTTCAGTCGTTTATGATATGGAGAAAGTGCAACTCATTAGAGATGGACTTAGGATAGACCAGAGTCATCAGAACTCTTACGCATATGTAAGGAGAATGGAACTAGAGTTTCAAGTTGATGATTGGGTTTTACTGAAAGTGTCACCTATGAAATGGGTGATCAGATTTGGAAAGAAAGGGAAGCTCAATCCTAGATATGTAGGCCCTTATAAGATCTTGAAAAGGGTTGTCAGGGTGGAATATGAGTTAGAGTTTCCAGCAGAATTAGCAGTAGTGCATCCGGTCTTCCACATCTCACTCTTGAATAAATGCATGGGTGATCCAGCTTCTACAGTGCTATTAGAGAGTATACCGGTGAAAGATAATCTTTCTTATGAGGATGTACCAGTTGAAATTCTTGACCTTCAGGTTAGAAGGTTGAGGAATAAAGAAGTCGCTTCAGTCAAGGTTTGTGGAGGAGTCGGTCCGTAGAGGGAGCTACTTGGGAAGCAGAAACAACCATGAAAGCAAGTATCCTCACCTCTTTCCTTCCGATTCCACTTCAGTTTGAGGTAATAGTTTCTCTTCAGTTTTCCAGTCATGCATGCGTGAATTCAGTGTTAGAATCATGTTCCCTAAGTTTGTACTTGCATTTTAGCGTATTTGCATGTTCTCAAAACTCAATTAGTCAGAAAGTCAGTTCTCAGTGTTTAGTAGTAGGGTTGTAGCTCTCTCCCTCTATGATAGCTAGTTTAGTCTTCATTCGAGGACGAATGTTCCCAAAGGGGAGATAATGTAACACCCCGTATCCAAAACAGACCAAAAACCATCTTTTCAAGAAAATCTGCAGGTGTAACTAACGGGGCCATCGACGGACCGTAGACTGACCTACGGTCCATCCTGCACATCCGTCAATGGGGTCAGAAACCCCCAAAATCTCAGCCCAAGAAAATTTGGTTAAGTCATGATCAACGGATGGACCTAAGATCCGTAGGTCAGACTACGGTTTATAGTCCGTGACCGTTGATCGACACCCCATTCACCCACTCTCTGACAAGAGACTCGGATGACCAACATGGTCCGTAGAAGGACCTACGGAAGGTCTGATCGTAGGTGAGAAATAGCGACACTTAGGGGAAAATGCAGTTGGGTAAACTTCAAATGATCATAACTCTCAGAACAAAATGAATTAGGTAACCCATGACCTACCTAAAGAAAGATAATTGAATTTTCTTTCCATAGCCGCAAACCTTGCTAACATCCGACCTCCCAGTAAAAGGTTAGGCACATTTTAGTAAAGGACTGTTGAACAAGCCCAACCTATGGACCAAAGGACAGACCGTGGATGAAACGACAGATCGTCTATCCAGGTCGTCGTTTGGTCCGACAACAATTTACCCAGGGGTCCTTTGGTCTTTTCCCACTTCTTTTAAACCCTAAGATACGTCTTTTTGACCCTAAATCATTAGATTTTAATCAATTTTAAGCCTAGAAACATAACTAAAACCTATTTAAGTCAAATCATTAATAAAAAACTTAGAAAATTAGGAGCAAGAAAGGAGAAAAAAGGTCAAGAACCCTAGTTCAAGAACGCAGAAAGGGTCCATCAATTCCAGCCTCATAATCTAAGTGTTTTTCCGTGAATTTCATCACCAGGCATGTGGGATTTCACTAGTGGGTTCGTTTCACCCATTGGGTCCCTAGTTTACAGTCAGATTCTTGATTTCCAAATCATGCTTAGACCTAGGGTTTCTAGAACTTCAACAGAACTTCATGAATTAATGAGTTATATGTTCCAAATCAAATTTCCTTGTTATTATTTAGTTTATTGCATGAATTTCAGAACCCTAGCTATGTATTTATTTTTCTTGAATTACACATGCTAGGTCAGACATTTTAGTTACTTGAGATATACATGCCTTAGTTAGAAATGCATAATTACCAATAATTGTTGCATTCTCAGTTTGCATGTTTAGTGTTGAGCTATCCAATATTTACAAAAACTCAGTCATTATTAGTTAATTACAACAATCATGGGAGTAGCATAACATCGAGTTGGACTAGGGTTCAGCGTATCCAATTAGTCCCAGAATTACTAGACAAGTAGATTGTAAGTCCCCTCTGTGGGCAATCAGTTTAGTGATCACGCCAGCATGCCTTTATACCTTTGGCAGGGTATATTGGGTCCTCCCGATGGGGCATATACATCGGACTCCATATTTAGCTCATGTGGTTTTATTATCTGTTATTAGTAGCTCCCACAATTCAGTCAGACTCTCTGCATTGACGATTTATTAGTACATCAGTATTCAGTTTCAGCATGTTGTAAATTGGTCATAGCATGCAGTTAGTTCAGAATTCTCTATATCATGTTCAGATTATTATACTTGCTTTTGTGCTTGTTCAGTTTTGTTGTAATTCAGCTTTATTCTATCCTACATGCTCATTACCTTCAAATACTGATGCATACGTGCGCTTCATCTTCTCGTGATGTAGGTTCAGGTTCTCAATATTCACATTATGCGTAGATCGATTTTTGATCTTCAGTTCAGCAAATTCAGTGGTGAGCCGTCATTCTAAAAGGACAATAGTCATGAGTTTCTTTTCAGTATTTAGTCTTTTAGTTTCAGTTTTTGCTAGATTTAGCTGTGGCTTGTCCCAGTATTTCTAGTCAGTTTGGAGGCTATTTTCACACATAGTTAGTTTCAGCTTAGTAGTGAGTTAATTTTCTTTGTATTAAACTCATTGATTTCATTAATCTTAGTTATAGAATATGAGTATTCCCCATCTTTTCAGTTCAAAATTATGATTTAGCTTCCGCATTCAGTTTATTATCTTTAGTATTCTTATGATCATGTCAGTAGGGTTAGCTTGGGATCACTTGTGGTCCTAGGTTCCGTGTCCATATCTCGGAGGTAGCTCGGGGCATGACATATACTCACTTGCTTGAGTCTTGAAACAAGTTACTAGAAGTTGTAGAAGACTCCTCAAAAGGACTTTCTTAGACCTTTTGAAAAATTCTCAAAAACTTAACTCTCAACTATACCTTGAATTTGAATTATGAAATTCAAGATTTTGAACATGTTAGGAATGATTTTAGATAGGAAGAACATGTTTCTTGAAGCATCTTGGATAAGAACTTTAATAGAAACCTTGAAACCCTAGCTTGAAGGTAAATGATTAAGAAAACCTTTCTTGAGATTCTTGAATTAGTTTCTTCAAATCTCATTGGCCAAGAAATATGATATTCATTAGTAAAGATGAAAATCTGATTGTTTTGAACCTTTTATTTGTCAAGAAATTTGTTCAGGGTTTTCTTGGAGGTAAAAGGACAAAAATGACTCTTTTTAATATTTTACCGTCGACTAATACTTAATGGCACTGCATATGTTACTAAAATCGTAATGACCTTTTACTCAGAAATTGGATTGGCCTGAAATTGGTGGCGTTGGAAAGTAGATTCAACTAAATTTAATTGGATAGTGTATGGATCACGTAACTCTTAATATTCTAAGAGATATGGTCATTTAAAGTTGACGTAAGTAGAATCTTATATCAAAACTTAATGAAACTTCAAGAACACATCAAGAACTCTAATCTTTCAAATTTAAAAGTGAACTTGCACTAAAAACAATAGGATTGGCGTGTGGGTGAAGAAACCCAAAACTATAGAAGCTTACGTATCTCTTAGAGAATAAATCCATGGCGAAAATCCACAATACGCCTTCATGCTTGCCTCTTTTCTTTTCTTGCCTCTTCATGAACTTTCAACTAAAACCCTAGGTGTATATTAGGATTATAAAACTTAACCTAAAAGGATTAGACCACTAAAATACTACTAAAAACAAATTAAATCTAATTGGGTAAGGAAAGGATCAAAATACCCCTCATATTTTCGGCTAACTTTCCTTAACTTGACAATCTATCTTTAAAAGGTCATATCTCACTCATCCGAACACAAAAATTAGCAAAATCGGTGTATTTGTAAAGATAAAGAAAAAGTATTTCCTATGGTATCTGGTAGCACACCTAATTCATCATGTCCTAGGAGTTATGATCATTTGAAAGTTGTCCCAAAACTCATACTTAGCTTAACTTGCAAAATTTCTGATTTTGCTATTTCCAATTTAATTCTTTTTAGAAGACAAGGTGCTAAATCTAGTGAATTGACCTTAATAGTTAAGAAATTTTTATTTTCTTGGTAAAATATCATTTACTACGATGAATTGTTCAAGTTTTAGTTTGAAATTTTTTTAGGTGTCACATATCCATGAAAAACAGAATTTTGATAAAATATCTGATGACCTCGTGAAATTTTTTTAATATCTTTATTATTAGAGTTTCGTTCTCGAAGTCCAACACCACTGCAATTAATCTTACTTTAGCAAATATTTCCATAACTCTGACTATCTTTCGATAACTGCGACTAGTAACATGAGCTAATGTTTTGAAAGCCAATACTGTTTGCTGGAAAATTTCCTGACAACAAATTGGCCAGGGTGAAATAATGAGAAATATTGAAGTAATAACAGAAAGATTAGTTAGAATGGTGTAGTTCTACGTCCATTTGTCTAAGATCATTTTAGGGCTACTTTGGGGCATATATTCGAGAAACTTCATGGATAAAAGAAATCAGTGAAACTTTGATATCTCATTGGTATGCTCCAAAAGCTAGTCCCTAAATTATTCTATCATCACAGGTTGAATTACACTTATGGTCGAACCAAATAGGTCCTGACTGACCATTTTCAGTAAAGACTCAACTTTCTGACAAAAAGAAAAAGGAAACACAATAAGCCATAAATTGCATGAATTTAACCCCAAAAAAAGGATTACCAGTTCCATTTTCTAGTCCAAAATCATTATAGTAGAATAGAAATTCCCACTTCCATCTCATTCTTTTTGTGATATCATCTCATTCAAATAAAAAAAAGACTTTTACCTGAAGAATTTGGAATAACTCATCAATGGAAGAAGGAGGATTAATGAGGCTCATCCCATGAGGTGTGAACTCTTCTTCCATCCTTTTTCAGTCAGCACAGGACAAGCCAGAACTAACCGTTGCCAGAAAAATTTTGTTTTAAAAACAAGAACTGTAGCAAAAATTAACACTTCAACAAAGAAATGTAGAGTAGAAAAATAACACTTACACCAATTAGATTTTAATATCCCTTTACAAGTAAAATTTACAAGATTTTAATATCATTGACAAGATTACTAGCTAGGTGAATCAATTTGTTACCCTAAATTCCGTATTATGAAATCTTCTAATTCATAGATTAGGAATTTAGGATTTTCTCCATTTTTAAAGATTGATTTAACCTTAATTGGCCAATCTAGTATTGAATTATATATGATCTGATTAGTACCTAAAGACAACTAAACTGGATCGACTATATATATACACCCAACATTGACCGATTTGTACACAAAATTTTATCATCTATTTTAATCGAAAAAAAAGATGTTGGAGGGAAAATTATCATTAAACTATTTATTGAACGGTTGCACGCCCTGCAGAAGCATTTGACTCACTTAGAGCTTGTTTTTGAATGAATTAGTGTCTTCAATGCTTATTCTGTATACATTACTGATGTTAATTTATTTATGTGCAACAATGAAGGCTAAAGAACAGGCAAGGACACTGCGGTGCGAAAAGAAGCAAAAAAGTTGGAAAAGCTAAAGAATTAAAGAGTTGGACCTCGAAAAAGCAAATTGGCGACTCGCCGAGTGAACCTCCAGCTCGCCAAACTTTCTAGCAAAGTAGCCCATCACCTAAGCCAACTCGGCAAGTGACGCTTCGACGATGCGCCAAATGGAACGAAGATTGACACCTAAGTCGCATAATCTTCCAGAACAATTGGATGCAAAATTCAAGCCAAAAAGGCAGCAAGAGGGTAACACTTCTGTTTCAAGAAAGTTTAAAAATTTCAGATTTCAAGAAATCTGGCGCTGGGATTAATGGACATTACTGATGGTTCATTGTTTGATGCACGTACCATAGGTGAGGTTCGTGGTTGGTAGTCAAATTTTCCAACAATTTCAAGTTTCATTACCTTGATGAATGTTCTTCATGACGAGCATTCATTCATTCCACAAACCGTAGATAGGCTTCGTAGGTGAGTCTTAGACGTAGAGAGATTTTGAGGTCGAAAGTTGAGGACAATGATTGGTATCCACGACCCGTCCATTGAACCACATTCTTTGGGTGGGTCCCGTCATTTGGGGCCAAAATCTTAGTCTCTTAACCCAATCGACAGAGGGACAGGATGGTCCATAGGTGGACCCATGGATCGTAGGTCCCCACCATCGAGTGGGTTGACAATCATTATTTTCAGGGACTTTTAGGTCTTTTATAAATATTCTAAGCTAATACTATGTCGTTTTAGCCATCACCAAAATCTCTATATAAGTGTTTTAACCCCCGGATTTCCCCAATTAAATTAATATCTCGAACAACTAAAGCTTAACTTTCTACATGAATTCATCAATTTGCAACCAAAAGGTGATAGTATTATGGTGAAGTTATATTTTTGTTGAACATTTATTTAGATGAAAGTGTACTACAACATCCTAACTAAGTTTAGTATATCTACTTGATGTAAAATCTGGATCACTGAGGCGGGGCCAAAAACATGGAGGAGGTAGAAGGACATGTGTAGTGTGCAATAAATGTCTCAACAGCAAAGCTAGTAACATTTACTGCACCTTTACTCCACCCCTGCAGAGTTGGCCGTTAATTAGGAGTCAATCGAATTTTTGCTATATCTCGATAGATAATCAAATTTATATTTACAAAATGTATGGATCACATATAGTAGCCGAGGCGATACAAAATGAAGTATCTCTTCTCCAAAGAGTTAGAGAGACAATAATCGAAATATCTATGTCATCTTAGAAGGGACGAAATAAATACAATGTCACCCTATTATCTTCCAATGTATGATAGAAAAATTGCAAGTAAAGGGACATCATATAAATCCATCAACAATTCATTATTTAAATGGATCACCTGTAAAAGAAATATAATAAAGTTTATTACTTTTATGAATGAACATGTACAACACTTGATACTTGTTTGATTTGGTTTTCTCAATTAATAGTTTCAAGAAGCAAAGACATAGTAAAATGCCTTGAAGGCAGAGCTTCCAGATAAATGAATAAGATATGTTAAAAATGGAGATTGTTTGCTATTTATGTACTTAAACTTTCACTCTATGAAAAATAAATAACTTACCTTACAAAGAATTTCTTGTATTAAAAGAAAGTCTCATTTCATACGAGCACACTATAGATTATTTTAATCCACATATTAACCAACATTAGTATCCAACTACATATCCAAATGTAAAATTAAATTAATAGCTTGATCATGTAAATTTACTTGCATGCATGGACACAAGTCCATACATACATACATACATACATATATATATATATATATATTCTTCCAAAAAATTTCCCATGTATGCAACAATTGTTGGAATCTAATACTTTATATATATATATATATATATATATATATATATATATATATA
>NC_028648.1:17413110-17425419 GCF_001406875.1 Solanum pennellii | reverse complement strand
TATATATATATATATATATATATATATATATATATATATATATAGGAGGGAGAAATACTGGAATTGGAGAGAATCACCTTAAAGGTGAAGAAAATATACAACCACTTACAATCCAATGACATATTTTGCTTGTCAAATGTCATTAAACCTACAAAAAGCAAAGAAAGTCATTGAGAATAAAAAAGGAGACCGACATTTTCAACAGTGAAGAAAACACAGCTCGACCACAGATTTACTTAACAAATTTTTGAAATGAAGTAGTGGAGATTTCATCATCACTTATTCTTCAAACAAACTATACGAAATGAATTTTTCTTCCTAATGTGTTTAACTCTTGAAAAAGGACCTATTATGATAGCTATTTCATATATCTTTTCTTGGGTTTGTAGAGTCATGTTTCTCATTTACCCTTTGAATTACAACCCATATTCATATAAGGATTGATGATTGAGGATCCATACAATGTTTTATGAAATATATTAGATATTAAGGAATATATGGTGAAAATCACACCTTAAGTAGTCAGTATGTCAACCATCAGCAACTTAGTTGTCCCAAATATTGAAAATGTTAGCTTACTTAAGTGTCCATATGTTACCCATGTATGTCAAAAGGTGAATGAGAAATTATTTTTCTTCTGTGGGCCAAAAAACAATATTGTCTCATTCTACACACATCAAACATATATATGCTTAAAATATGTGAAATAAGTTCAGAAAATGTAAAAGCCAAAAACAATGAATTATAGAAGAGGAAAAAAAGTACTATCGACTACTAAACTTTGAGTCAGTTCTTTTTATTTCTGTTAACTTTTCCTAATTCTTAAAAGTAAAACACATAAAAAGTTTATTTACTTTAGTAGGAATGATCTAATAAATTGTCAAATGCGTGAAAACACAACCATAATTTAATCTTAGAAAGAAGAGGGGGTTGTTTTTACCGAGTATGAACATATAATATGTAAATTTAATACGTAAACTTGAAGGCGAAAGCTTATATTTTCATTGAACATGTACAAAATGGATATGTAGCTTCTATTGCATGACATATACAATTTTAGAGTTTAGTTGATGTAAGCTTTACTAAATTTATTGTATAATGTAGAGTCTTGCTATAGCTTTTATGGAAGACATTTGGTGGCTTTTAGGCTTAGTAGGTTTGGCTTATGAAGGATAGAGAATATAGAATTTTCGGCGAATATTTTTTGAATGATTTCTTAATACACTATATTATACGTATAATGATCATTTGTATCTTCAACTATAGGCGGACGCATTAGTATTTTGACAATTTTAGAAGTTTTAGCTCTGGATAAAGCGACATAAAGTTGGTCAAGCGAGAAATGGGTTGCGTAAATAGATTCCTATGCAATCTTATGTTTGACCTTGAGCTTGTTTATTGTCATTGTAAAACAAAGTCGAATTAGAGATTGTGTTCTTTTAATAGAAATAGGTAATCTTTCATCTGTTGATGCTATTAATGGGATTTTCGAAATAAATACATGTGTGTCTTTGTAGTAACTGGCAATAGTAACACTTATAACATGCTTATTAAAATTATGACATATTAATCGTGTCTCATTACATAATCACTTGGAAGATTTAAGTTTAGCAATAATATAAATGGACAGTCTTTTTTCAAAGTAATTTGTATGGGGTAAATTAGTAGGATTAAGGTGTGTAAGAAACTATCAACATTAATCACCTCGTTGTAGAGTTTCATCAATTGCAATATAAATTTTAGCATCATTAGTAAGTTGATGGGCATATTGTAAATTTCATTTACGACATTTTTTGTAGTTAAAATAACTGGAAAAGTTATAGAAGATTGGTCTGAATAGAATGTCCTTATTTCATGATAAGTTTCTCTGAATAATTTGTTTTGGTATTCTATTTAATTTGTACATGGAATGATAAAATTATGTGAAATTTTAATTTTGTTTTTCTCGTTAGTTATTCCTTGTCCATTTTCAATTCGCACTAAATATTCACAAAAAGTAGGATCTTCTTTTGCTCGTATATTTTCTAATAAGCATATTTTCTCAAGTTAATCTCATATATTAGAATTTAATAAGCACAAATTCTTCTCTTTTATCATTACAAACAATATGCAATGTTTTTATAAAGTCGCCTTCAAGGACTACAATTTTTCCACCAAATAAATTTGTTTTACCTATTTGGCCCTTTAAAAGAATATCTAAAGTTTGTATCATTTTATGTTTGGCCATTGAGACTTCATCCCAAACCATTAATGTTGATTCTCGAAATCGAGATTCTAATGAATTTTTTTTACTAATATTTCAAGTAAATCTATTGTCAATATCAATTGGAATTATGCAATGTGAATGTGTAACTCGGCCTCTCGGGGAGAACTGAAGCTGCAACATCAAAACTTGCGGTTGCTAAAGCTATATACCCTTTTGATATTCCATTTGCTACTAAAAATATTTTCCCAGTTTCTCTTGGACCCTCAATAAACAAGCACCTGATTTATCTGAATATACCCTATCAAGTATGAAATGCCCTTATTGATGAGGATTTAACTTTATTTGTAATAAAAAATATTCTTCATTTACTATTATATTTCTTTCGAAGTGAACATCTTTGATTCTTTAGTTATTCTAGAAGGTATCATTTACTATTATATTTCTTTCAAAGTGAACATCTTTTGATTCTTTAGTTATTCTAGAAGGTATGATGTTTTCAGAAACAAAATTACATTCCTTAAATTGTGTTCCGTTAAATGTAAAATGTGTTGATAAATGTTGAAAAGATTTTGTTCCTATATTAGGATTTTTTTTTTAAAATCTTCATACATTGAATCTAAATATTTTGTATAGTTCTTTTGGATTAATAAGATTGCAGTATACAAATAATGTGGCGAAAACGGTAAGGCATTTGATAGGTCACAACTTAATACATACACGCTAGTAAAATTTTATCTGAATGTAATAAGCATCTTTTTTGGCGACTTCTCTAAATGTGTCACAACAAATTCCGTTAATGTGTGGAGATCTTCATATGATTTAGATCCTCTTTTGTTAAAAGTTATCTAAAATAATATCATTCTCCTTCAGTTAAATGACATATGAAAATTTTACCAATCACATTACTATGTCGTCGTCGACGTGACCACATTTTGTCTGTTGTTGACCAAACAAAATAGTTTCTAAAGTCTTTATATAATAAATTGAGTTCTATTGCATTTTTATTGATGCTATTCATTTAAAAAACAAATCAGTTAAACATTGTTCTTCGTATCATCGAATTATTTAGAATTTGATCCACAATTTGTTGCTTTTAGAAGATAAATATTAGTTTTTTTTATATGTAGTTAAAGTTGGTATACAGTTGGAGTTGTTTAACTTATAGGAAAAGAAAATAGATTTCATGAAACTTTTGGAGAAAAGACCCATCTAACAACTTGATATTCTTTTATTTTATCTATATAGACATTTGAGTCATTACTATGTATAGAAAATGCAATTTTGTCATGGCCTTTAAAAATATATTTATAGATGCATTTGACCATATTAATGTCTTAATACACTTCAATGTTAATATGACAATTGAATTTACAAAGTAAATAGGGATTCCATAAGACTACAAAAGTATTATAAATATTGTATCCTTTGAATTGTACATGTGTTTGCAGTTTTCGTCCTTCTAAATAGGATACGAATTCTTTCCCTTTGTTGTTTCTGGAAGTTTTCTTAGGATATGCGAATTTGCAAAGTACATGTTGGATTTAGATTGTCAAAAATATGTATGATGTACTAATGCAATTGCATCCATATATCAACAACGCATGTCTCTTAAACCTCCTATAAAAGTTACATGTAGTATTCATCCTTTTGCAATATTTGAAGCATCTGTTTCACCATGTCTTAATATATCAACAATTCCTTGCAACACCTCAAACTATAAATAAATTTTGATCAAATGATAAGAAATTTAATAGTTGCGCCTCATGTTTTATGTATTGGTCAACTTTATATTGTTGTAACAGTCTTCCAGAACGTAACATATCATTTGAATCTTTTTGTCTTAATTAAATTTTAAACAGTGATATTCACGACAAGAAACAAATTGTCTTTTCTTCTTAACTTTTGATAAAACATTAGATTCCATGTCCAGTAGGCACTCAATTGAAGCCATGTTCATTGCATTGGGTAGTTGTTCACTTTTACGGTAAATTTGATATTTAGAAATGTTACAAGTATGTTTGAATTTATTAATATCACAATGCCATCGATTTTTACGGTGAGAAAATAACAAATGGATTATAACATCGATGGTAGTAACTTACCAATTGTAAGTTTTTTATTGTGGGTGTATATTCGAGTGTGAGGTGTGGAATTTTTTCATTTGGTTGTTATTCTATCCAAATTTCTCCTACTTCAGAGGTGGTTGAAAAATTATATGTTTGTTGGTTCAAACCAAATTTTAAGTGCACCGTAGAATTTAGATAGTTTTGGAACATTTGTTAATGATTTCAGAAAGATAGGATATGATTGCTTTAAGTATTTTCATCAAGTTCATCATAATAGATTCACTAAGATTGGTTGGTAAAGTCAATCGACTTATTATCTCAGCTTCATTATCATAGAAATACAGCATAATTTTTTCAGTCTTTCATTTGCAGCAATTAAATCATCAATAAAGTGATACATTTGTCCCTGAACTTTAAATGTATATATGCTGCGATTTCTCTATGCTAAATTTTTGTCATAATTTACCCCAAGAGAGGTGAATGCAAACATATTATTGTATGTTAAAGTGTAGGTAGGAAAATGTTTACATTCTCCAGTGTTGCCCAGAAAGAGATTGTTTAACTCTGTGGACATTTGGTTAGAAATCAATTTTATGTATCCATTATCACAACTAAGCCCGGGTTATTCATATTCAAATCTTTTTGCCCCACAAAATGTACAATCAAGAACCTATTTTAGCTTCACATATTTTTTGACAACAAATTATAGTTTTGTAAATTAATTTCTAATCTTTTTATGTGTACATGATAAATTATAATACTATTATGAGTAGAACTTAAATGCAGTATTAGCTTAGGAAAAAAAGACGTACCTCTATTTGAAGTAACTAGTGGGGATGCCATCTTCTTTGCTTCATCATATCTACGTGATGTTGATCCTAATATTTCAAAATTCAATATTTAGAAAGATAAACTAATGTCTTTAGTTGTAATTTTTTTAAATTTACTCCAACTTACCTATTTCAAATGTAGAGATGCAACAAGAAGTATCGAAATGTTCGAAAGATTGTCCTAAACATGGTAGAAGATAAAGTACCACAATTGATAACAAATCAATTTTGTAAATAAAGGTATATATATACCAACACAAGTGACACTATGCATGAATTTAGCTTTTCTAATATTCATTTGTATGTAATGAAGGATGAGAATTGTAACATCTCGCAACTAGAAAAAACTAGAAGAAAGTTTAAAATATGTAAATAGTTACTTTTGGAAAGTATAAGTAAATCTGGAAAATTTTAAACAAGTTAAAGTGAGTTTTTGGTCAACTTCACATGATCATAACTCCTAACTCAATATGAGTTAGGTGTGGTTCAAGATATGGTTTGAAATCTCTTGGAACGATCTTTGGAACGCCTCCAAGTTTGCACAATTTTGAGTTCGTATGAGTATGTTATGCCTTTCAGAAGTTGAGCTATTGGATCAAGGAAATGTCTAATCCGTATTTTTAAGGGGTATTTTAGTCTGTTCATTGCCCTATTATTTTAATTCGATTTTGGAGTTTAATATTAATACGGGTCTAGTATAATTTTCGTCAATTTTAAAATTTGGGATTTCACGATAGGGCTAAGGAGAAAGAGAAGAGTAAATAAGAAGGAGAAAAGGGCAAATTTATCAAGATCGATCAAGAAAGATTGTGTTTTCACCAAGGGTTTACTTATACCAAGTATATGAGGCTCTCATAACGTTGGGATCGTTCTACCACGTGCAATGCATATTTATTTCAGTTTCGATTCGTCCTAAAAGAATTGAGAGATTGATGATATTGATATCTATTCTAGAATTTATAAATTCTTCTTGAATTTGCCAGAATTGGGAAGTTCTTGAGTTTGTTAATGTTACATATCGTAACTCGAAATAGCTAGGAACGGGATAAAAAAACAAAACTAATCACTTCCGGAAAGAACAGAAAAAATCTGGAAAATTTTCCTAATTGTAAAAAAGTGAATTTTGGCCATTTTAAAATGGGCATAACTTCTAGCTCATGATTAGGTTGAATCAGTTCTATGGTTTGAAAGCCCTTGGTGAGATATTTCCAATGCTGCCGAGTTTGCGCATTTTTGATATGTATGAGGGAGATATGTTTCACGCCCCGAGCTACCCCCGAGACGCGGACACGGAACCTAGGACCACAAGTGATCCCAAGCTAACCCTGCTGGCATGGTCATGAGCATACTAAAGATAATAAACTGTTGCAGAAGCTAAATCATACTTAAAATGAAAAGATGGGGAATACCCATATTCTATAACTGAGATATTTGAAAACAATGAGTTTAATACAAAAGAAATATTAACTCAATACTAAGCTGAATCTAACTATGTATGAAAATAGCCTCTAAACAAGACTAGAAATACTGGGACAAGCCCCAGCTAAATCTAGCAAAAACTGAAACTAAATGACTAAACACTGAAATGAAACTCATGACTATTGCCCTTGGAGAATGAGTACTCACCACTGAATTTGCTGAACTGGAGATCGGGAAATCGATCTATGCGTGATCTGGATGCTGAGAACCTAAACCTACATCACGAGAAGATGTAGCGCACGTATGCGTCAGTACTTGAAAGGTACTGGGCAAGTAGGATGGAGTAAAGCTGAAATAAAACATAACTGAACAAGTACAAAAATAAGTATAATAATTTGAATGTCATGTGCTGATTTCTGAGCTAACTGGATACAATGACCAATTTATAACATGCTGAAACTGAATACTGAATACTGAATACACTGATAAACGGTCAATGCAGAGAGTCTGACTGAACTGTGGGAGCTACTAATAACCGATAATAAAACCACATGAGCTAAATGTGGAGTCCGATGTATACGCCTCATCAAGATGACCCAATATACCTGCAAAAGGTATAAAGGCATGCTGGCGTGATCGCTAAACTGATTTCCCACAGAGGGGACTTACAATCTACTAGACTAGTAGTTCTAGGACTATTGGGTACGCTAAACCCTTGTCCAACTCGGTATTATGCTACTCCCAATGAATTCTTTAAATTAACTGATTATATCTGAATTTCTATAAAAACAATGCAACAATTAATTTGGTAATTATGCATTTATAAATGAGGCATGTATATCTGAAGTGTCTGAAATATATGACCTAGCATGTGTAATTCAAGAACTAAAGAAATACAAAGCTAGAGTTCTGAAATTCATGCGATAATATGAGTTATAACATGATAATCTTTTTTGGAACATATATTTAATAAATTCATGAAGTTAAATCAATGTTCTAGAAACCCTAAGTTTAATCATGATAAGAGAATCAAGAATCTGACTGAAACTAAGGACCCAATGGGTGAAAGGAACCCACTAGTGAAATTTCAAATACCTGGTGATGAAATCCACTAAAAAATACTTAAGTTTCGAGGCAGGAACTGCTGGAGCTTGTGGAGTTCTTGAACTAGGGTTCTTGAGATTTTTTCTCCTCTCTTGCTTCCAATTTTCTAAGTTTTGATTTAATGATTTGACTTGGATATGTTTTAATTATGTCAAAACGATGTAACTTAGGGTTTAAACGGAGTGTAAAAGGTCAAAAAGACCCCTGGGAAGGTTGCTGTCGGGCCTCACGACGGCCAGGACTGACGGTCTGTCGTGCGCCCGACGCCCCGTCGTTGGGTCCGTCGTGAGGGCCTGTTCGACAGACTTTACTAAAAGAAGCATAACCTTTTCTCGGAAGTCTGATTTTAGCAAGGTCGGTGGATATGGAAAGATAATTCAATTATCTATCTGTGGGTAGGTCATGGGAGACCTAATTCATTTTGTACTAAGAGTTTTGATCATTTTAAATTGACCCAACTGCATTTCCCCTTAACTAGCTGCAAATTTTCCACCTACGGACCGTGGGTCCACCTATGAATCATGCTGGTCATCCATAACTCTTGCCAGAGAAAGGTTGAAGGAGTCTTGATCGATGGTCACGGACTACGGACCGTCGTTTGACCTACGGACCGTAAGTCCGTCCGTCGTCCAAGACTTAACCAATTTTTCTAGGATGAAATTTTTGGGAGTTTCTGATCCCATCGACGGTTGTGCAGGACGGACCGTGGTTTAGGCTACGTATTGGTAGCACTTGTTGAATTGTCTGAAAAACTAATTTTTGGTATGTTTTGGCTACGGGGTGTTGCATTATCTCCCCCTTGGGAGCATTCGTCCTCGAATGAAGACTAAACTAGCTGAAATAGAGGGAGAGAGATGCAAACCCCACTACTAAACACTGAGAACTGAAATGTGAATGAATTGAGTTCTGAGTACATTCAATTACGCTAAAAATGAAAGTACAAACTGAGGGAAAATGATTCTAAAACTGAATTTACGCATAAATGACTGTAAAACTGAAGAGCAACTATTACCTCAAGCTGGAGTGGAATCGGAAGGAAAAAGGTAAGGATACTTGGCTTTCATGGCTGCTTCTGCTTCCTAAGTAGCTCCCTCTATGGACTGACTCCTCCACAAAACCTTGACTGAAGCGACTTCTTTGTTTCTCAACCTTCTAATCTGACGTTCAAGAATCTCAACTGGTACATCCTCATAAGAAAGACTATCTTTCTCCGCCACATTCTCTAATGGCACTATAGAGGCTAGGTGACCCACACACTTCTTCAAGAGTGAGATGTGTAAGACTGGATGCACTGCTGCTAATTTTGCTGGCAACTCTAATTCATATGACACCTTGCCAATCCTTTTCAAGATCTCGTAAGGGCCTGCATACCTAGGATTGAGCTTCCCTTTCTTTCCAAATCTCATCAACCCTTTCATAGGTGAGACTTTTAGAAAAACCCAATCATCAACTTGGAACTCTAGTTCCCTTCTCCTTAGATCTGCATAAGATTTCTGACGACTTTGGGCTGTCTTAAGTCTATCTCTAATGAGTTGCACTTTCTCCATAGCATAAAGGATTGAATCTGGTTTTATCAAAGATGCTTCACCTACTTCAAACCCACCAACAAGAGATCTACATCTACGCCCATATAAAGCCTCATAAGGGCCATCTGAATGATGGAATGATAGCTATTATTATAGGAAAACTCAATAAGAGGAAGGTGATCATCCCAACTACCTTTGAAATCGATCACACAAGCTCTCAACATATCCTCTAAGGTCTGAATCCTACGCTCTGCCTGCCCCTCCATCTATGGATGAAATGCTGTACCAAGGTTAACTTGAGTACCAAGACCTTTTTGAAATGACTTCCAGAAATGAGAGGTAAACTGAGGACCTCTATCTGAGATGATAGACAAAGGAACCCCATGCAACCTCACAATTTCAGTAAGGTAAAGCTTGGCATAGTCCTCTGCCGAATATGAAGTCTTGACCTCCAAAAAGCGAGAAGACTTAGTCATCCTATCAACTATCACCCAAATTGAGTCATGCTGTCTGCGAGTACGAGGTAACCCTTTGATGAAATCCATATTTATCACATCCCACTTCCAAGTAGGAATATCGATCTCTTGAGTCATACCTCTTGGTTTCTGATGTTCTACCTTGACTTGCTGGCAATTGGGGCACTTACTCACAAAGTCTGCTATATCCCTCTTCATGTCATTCCACCAATAGATTTCCCGCAGATCGCAGTACATCTTAGTGTCACCTGGATGAATAGAATACCTGGAGTTATGAGCTTCTGCAAGAATATGTTGCCTCAACTCTCCCACATACACAATCTACCTCGGTAGCGAAGTACTACATCTCCCCCTTGGGAGAAAACCTCCACTCTCTGATTGTTGGCTGTACCCTTTAGTTCAAGCAAGATCGGATCACTCTCTTGCTTTTCCTTAACCTCCACTACCAAAGATGATTCTGCCCCATTCTGAACTGTTAGACCGCTGTCTGATATGCTCATAAGGCGAACTCCCAATCGAGTAAGACTGTGAAAATCCTTCACTAACTCCTTTCTTTTTTCCTTGACATGGGCTACACTACCCATATATAATCTACTAAGAGCATCGGCCAATACATTCGCCTTTCTAGGATGATAATGCACACTCATATCATGATCCTTAAGGAACTGAAGCCATCTCCTCTGGCGAAGATTCAACTCTTTCTAGGTGTACAAATACTGAAGGCTCTTATGATCGGTGAACACATCTACATGAACACCATACAAGTAGTGTCTCCATATATTGAGTGCAAACACCACTGCTGCAAGCTCGAGGTCATGAGTTGGATAGTTCTTCTCATGCACCTTACGCTTTCTAGAGGCATAAGATATAACGTTATCTTTTTGCATCAACACACAACTAAGGCCAACTCTGGATGCATCGCAATAGATCACATAACCATCTGAACCATCTGGTAGAGTCAAGACAGGAGCTGTAGTCAATCTACTTTTCAATTCTGCGTAGCTTTCCTCACAATCATCTGACTATTGGAACTTGACCATCTTCTGAGTCAACCTATTCAATGGTGAGGCTATGGATGAAATTCCTTTTACGAACCTTCTGTAATAACCTGCTAGACCTAAGAAACTTCTGATATCTGTAGCAGAGGTAGTTCTGGGCCATTGTTTCACTGCTTCTATTTTTTGTGAATCTACGCAGATCTCTTCGCCAGATACAATGTGACCAAGGAAAGCAATGGATTGCAACCAAAACTCACATTTACTAAAATAAGCGAATAACTAGCGATCTTTGAGAGTCTGCAGAACAACTCTCAAATGACTTGCATGTTCTTCCTCACTCATAGAGTAAATGAGGATATCATCAATGAAGACGATAACGAACAAGTCTAAGTACTGTTTGAACACTCTTTTTATCAAATCAATAAAAGCTGCAGGAGCATTGGTTAGTCCAAACGACATAACTACAATTTCATAATGACCATACCGAGTTCTGAAGGCTATTTTTGGAATGTCATTATCTCTGACTCTGAGCTGATGATAACCCGATCTGAGGTCTATCTTTAAGAAATGACTAGCACCCTGAAGTTGGTCAAACAAGTCATCAATCCCGGGGATGGCATACTTATTCTTGATTCTGACCTTGTTCAACTGTCTATAGTCAATGCACATTCTGAGAGAACCATCTTTCTTCTTTACGAACAATACAGGTGCACCCCATGGTGGAATATTAGGTCTGATGAAACCCTTATCTAGAAGGTCTTTCAACTGCTCTTTCAATCCCTTATGCTCTGCTGGAGCCATTCTGTAAGGAGGAATAGAAATAGGCTGGGTATCTGGAAGGAGATCAATTCGAAAGTCGATTTCCCTTTCGGGAGGAACCCCAGGAAGATCTTTTGGAAATACTTCTGGAAATTCACAGACTATGGATTGCTTCTTTCGCCTCTTTCGCCGTCAAAGTGCCTATGGTACCAGTTCATATTTGGTTACCCGAAGCTCATGTAGAGGCACCTACGGCACTACTGGAACTGACTCAAGAGATGGGGTTTCAAGGCTAGAATACTTAGCCCGAACTAGATGATAGAGATAACCCTTACAGATTATCTTTCTGGCCTTAAGGTAAAAAAAATAGACTCATAGGCGCTAAGTTACTATCCTTCCTTTCTAAGATTGGTTCGTCTGGAACTGAAAACGTAGAATCTCAGTTCTACAATCGACTGAGGCATAACATGAGCGTAACCAATCCATGTCTTGGATGACATCAAAGTATACCATTTCTAACTCTACTAGATCTGCTGAGGTGACTTTCTGAGAGACTGTGACACTGAAATTTGTGTATACCCGTCTAGCTATAACCGGGTCACCGACTGGAGTAGAGACTAAGAAAGATTCTGAGAGAGTTTCTGGACTGACATTTGATACGCTCAAACTTACTTCTCAAATAAGAAGTAAAGCGGTCGTGTCAAGTAAATAACCCAACTAGTGAGGTTGGGATCGTTCCCACGAGGAAAATAGTCTAGACTTAACTTCAACTTGTTATTACTATTGTTTGGTCAATGACTTCCTTGGAAAGTAAAAACAATAAAAAGGGGGGTTTCTAATTCTAAATGAGTGAAAATGAAAAGCGCAATTGAAAGAGACACTCAACAGCTTTGAATGTTGGATTTTAATCAATTAATCAAAGTAA
>NC_028648.1:17402496-17412992 GCF_001406875.1 Solanum pennellii | reverse complement strand
AATCTGGGTACTGGGATCACTTCTCTGAACTTCACGACGAACCTGCAGGACGGACCGTCATAGCCACGACGGACCGTCACAAGCTTCGTAATCCCACACTTGGTCAGACTTCCCCATCTTTCTTCAGCAGCTGCACTACGCTGCCACCTATGGACCGTCACAAGCACGACGGACCGTCATAAGCTCCGTAGGTGGTCTCTTCTGCATTTCTTCGCTCAAAATCTCCTCATTCAGCTTTGGACAGATTTCCTGCAAAATAAAGAGAAACTTATATAAAAATTAGCACAAAAAGAATTTTCGGACACACTAAACTTAAGGAAAAAGTATTAATTATACCGTGAAACCACGGTATATCAACATTGAATTGGACTGCTATACTAAGTTACAAACGACAAAGTCATATCTGTTGTATTTCCACTGAGTGAACCATATGTGTGTCACATCCTTGAGTTAGTAGGATGTCAATCTCACTTATCACTACGAGTTACTGACATCAAACCAAATATTTTCTTGACCTTATCAATGAACTTCTGTGTGTCCTTACAAACTTGCGACCCTAAAAACTTAGGCGAATTCATCCTAACAAAATCACAAACTCTGCATTGTTCTGGTTGGTCATACTCTGAGCCAAAAGCTGAATCGGCATTCTGAAACTCTGCATTTAAACTTCCTTATCTGGTACTAGAGGAACTGCGTTAACATTCTGTGCATTAGCATTCCATGCCTAAGCTCTAAGATGAGGCATGATCTGAAATGTAGAACGTCAAGCTAGAATGGAATAAGATCATACCTCACGCACGATAAGAGTAACAAGAAAGTGATGTTTTTCCTAAAACACTTCATAGCCTCCTTCTCATTAGATGTGGTGCACTTCACACCCATGAAAAAGACTCTTCTTAGTGCGGCTTTTAAGACATCCTAGGACACTTAAACCTAGTGCTCTCATACCAAGTCTTGTAAAGCCCCGAGCTACCCCTGAGACGCGGACACGGAACCTAGGACCACAAGTGACCCCAAGCTAACCCTGCTGGCATGATCATGAGCATACTAAAGATAATAAACTGTTGCGGAAGCTAAATCATACTTAAAATGAAAATATGGGGAATACCCATATTATATAACTGAGATATTTGAAAACAATGAGTTTAATACAAAAGAAATGACTAAAGACTGCAATGAAACTCATGACAGTTGTCCTCGGAGAATGAGGACTCACCACTGAATCTGCTGAACTAGAGATCGGGAAATCGATCTATGCGTGATCTGGATGTTGAGAACCTGAAGCTACATCACGAGAAGATATAGCGCACGTATGCGTCAGTATTTGAAAGCTACTGAGCATGTAGGATAGATTAAAGCTGAAATAAAACATAACTGAACAAGCACAAAAACAAGTATAATATTTGAACATGATGTGCTGATTTCTGAGGTAACTAAATGCAATGACCAATTTATAACATGCTGAAGCTGAATACTGAATATACTGATAAATGGTCAATGCAGAGAGTCTGACTGAACTGTGGGAGCTACTAATAACCGATAATAAAACCACATGAGCTAAATGTGAAGTCCGATGTATACGCCTCATCGAGATGACCCAATATACCTGCAAAAGGTATAAAGGCATGCTGGCGTGATCACTAAACTGATTTCCCACAGAGGGGACTTACAACCTACTAGGCTAGTAGTTGTAGGACTATTGGGTACGCTAAACCCTAGTCCAACTTGGTATTATACTACTCCCAATAAATTTTGTAAATTAACTGATTATTTCTAAATTTCTGTAAATACTAGATAGCTCGAAACTGAACATGCAAACTGAGAATGCAACAATTAATCTAGTAATTATGCATTTATAAATGAGGCATGTATATCTGAAATGTCTGCAATATATGACCTAGCATGTGTAATTCAAGAACTAAAGAAATACAAAGCTAGGGTTCTGAAATTCATGCGATAATATGAGTAATAACATGATAATCTTATTTTTGAACATATATTTAATAAATTCATGAAGTTATATCAAAGTTTTAGAAACCCTAGGTTTAATCCTGATAAGAGAATCAAGAATCTGACTGAAACTAAGGACCCAATGGGTCAAAGGAACCCACTAGTGAAATACCACATACCTGGTGATGAAATCCACGGAAAATTACTTAAGTTTCGGGGCTGGAATTGCTGGAGCTTGTGGCGTTCTTGAACCAGGGTTCTTGAGCTTTTTTCTCCTCTCCTTCTTCTAATTTTCTTAGTTTTTATTTAATGATTTGACTTTGATATGTTTTAATTATGTTTCTAGGATTAAACTGACTAAAATCTGATGATTTAGGGTCAAAACGACGTAACTCAAGGTTTAAACGGAATGGGAAAGGTCAAAAAGACCACTGGGAAGGTTGTTGTCGGGCCTCACGATGGCCAGGACTGACGGTCCGTCGTGCGCCCGACGCCCCTTCGTTGGGTCCGTCGTGAGGGCCTGTTCGACAGGCCTTTACTAAAATGGGCTTACTTTTTACTCTAATGTCTGATTTTAGCAAGGTCGGTGGCTATGGAAAGATAATTCAATTATCTATTTGTGGGGAGGTCATGGGAGACCTAATTCATTTTGTGCTAAGAGTTATTATCATTTTAAGTTTACCCAACTGCATTTCCCCTTAAGTGGCTGCAAATTTTCCACCTACGGACCGTAGGTCCACCTACGAACGATGATGGTCATCCATATATCTTGTCAGAGAGTGGTTGAAAGGAGTCTTGATAGACAACCACGCACTACGGACCGTCGTTAGACCTACGGACCGTAAGTCCGTCCGTCGTCCAAGACTTAACAAATTTTCTAGGCTGAAATTTTTGGGAGTTTCTGATCCCATCGACGGTTGTGCAAGACGGACCGTGGTTCAGGCTACGGTCCGTCGATGCCACCGTTGGTAGCACCTGCAGAATTTTCTGAAAAAATAATTTTTGGTCTGTTTTGACTACGGGGTGTTACAATATGCCTATCAGAAGTTGGCTTGTTGGATTGAGAAAAGTTCAATCTGAATTTTAATAAGGGTAAAGTAGTCTTTTCACCCTACTACTTCCTAATTTTTCTAAGGGTTTATGAGGGGTAAAACTAAGCCTTAAGTTAATTTTAGAAAATTTAAATACGCTTAGGGCTTAGGAGAAAAGAGAAGAGAAGAAGGAGAAAGGATAAAGCAGAAAAGGCGAAGAATTCATCAAGGACGCCAAAATCAACAAGTCGTCAAGGGTGATCCCTATAAGGTATGTGAGATCTTAATTTGTTTGGTTCTTACACCCAGACACCAATGTGTTAAATTCAGCGCATTTAGAGTAGATTGAATGATGAATATCGAAGTTCTTGATGAACAACTATTGGATTCTTGTTGTTGAGTTGAAGTATATCTTTAATTTTTTTGATTCATGTTTCCGGGCTGTTTTACGAGTCTAATCGATTGGATATTGAGAATATTAGTGACCCTAAGTATTTGGTGAAAGATCCATGGGAGTTTAGAAGGTTTAGAGATAAAAATTGAGGAAGAAAAATCAAAAAATCTCGTCTGGTAAGCCCTAGCCCTGGGGCACCGCGCCAACTAGAGATCATCTAAAGAGACTCTTTCCATCAAGATCTTGCGCGCCGCGACATCTAGAGCGCCTGAGGACAATGCCTGTTCGTCATGATATATCGCCTCGTGCCTCTCACAACGCCAGGGTCACCTAGAGATCTCTCTTCCCCATCTTTTCGTACTAGTTCTAAGTGATGTACCTATGATTCCTAGTTGATTCCAACACTCTAAAGTACATCTAAACATCATGAAGTCATCTATAAATATGAGATCATGATCCTTGAATCCATAATCCAATTCAAATAAATTTAAGATCAAAGTCAAAGAAGTTATGAGTCAAGTTTAAAACTTAAAAAACAAGTCAAAGTGAGTTCGTAAAGTTTTCAAGAGTCTTAAACAAACATTTTAACTTTGTCTAAGAATAAAGCTACAAGTTGAGCAATGAGTAATGAGTTGAGTCTAAATCTTAAAAGTTGTAACAGAAATAAGTATTCCCTAAGAGTTATGTTTTAAGTAGAGAAAAAACAAAGAGTGAGTTCATTTCTCAAAAACTATAAGAGAACAAAGTAGTCCCTAAGAGTAACAAATGTTAACTTATTTTGAGAAATAAAGGAATCTAGACTTCCACAGAGCTTTTGGCTAGATTTATAAAATGGGAACTATGATTTGCAAGAGAGTTTTTAAAGCTAAGCTTGGGTAATTACCTCAAACCAGAGAAGACGTTGTTTTCAGAACATATGAGCTAAGAATTTTGGGAGTTGTATTGAGCACTGATATGGGTACGTGAGTTCATATCAACTCAAGTCTCCACAAACCATGTAGCAAACATGGACAGATAAAGGATCATACTTATTAGATGATTTCTTAGTGATTTTTAGCATAGACTAGTGGATCCACTTAGTAGTTCAGGTTTTATACCAATGGCAAGGTATAGACTGGTCCTCTTGCAATGTGATGTAAGACGTTGTATCATTGCTTAGGCTCATACATATGGTTGTCGGTTAGAAAATCTCCCACAAAAAGTATATTACTTTCATATTTAAGTATAGTTGAGTTTATTATTGCATTACTTTTAATGAAATAAGTGTTTACACTATTTTTACAAGCTTAATATATAGATTGCACGTGTCTATACTGCTTTATATTGAGTTGTGATTTCGTGAGTTGAGTAGAGTCAAGGTAAGTCCACCATTGATCTGTTCAAGCTTTTAGTTGTTGTTTACCATTCTAACTTGCATACTCGTACATTCAATGTACTAATGCTAGTTGGTCTGCATCGTCTTATGATGCAGATGCAGGTAACCAGGATCAGCATCCAGTGCCTCGTCGATCCAGTTGAGCATTCAAAATCAGTGGTGAGCTTTCTTGCATTTTGGAGGACACTTTTATTCTCTTTCTAGTAATTCACTTATAGGATGTTGTGAGGTCTTTCCCAACATCCATCTTGTATAGTAAAGGATTCATAGACAGTCAGATAATTCAGTTTTGGGTCTTTTTTTATTTAAATTTTTTTTACTTTGAGACTTAAGTGCCGTGTTATCCAGAATATTATTAAGTATTTCTCTTGAGAATGTTTCTTATTTATAGTTGATATAAGCTAAGTCTTCCGCTGATTTACGTAAGCTAGGTCAAGGGTTTGCTCAAGGCCAATAATGGTCATTAGGTCCCAGCCACGTCCTGTGTGTAGGCTCCGAGCATAACAAACTTGGTATTAGAGCAAAAATTTCAAGAGTCCTAGGAAGTCTATGAAGTCGTGTCTGTAGAGTCTTAGTCATCGGTGTGAAACGCGCCACATATATGATTAGGAGGCTATAACATTTAGGAATTCTTGCGCCACATTTATGATTAAGAGGCTATAATATTTAGGAATTCTTCACTTCTTTCATACTTACTTCGTGGGTTAGAGTTTTCTCTAAAAAGCTCCCCTCTGATTTGCACTTGCACGTTTTTGAGATTATCATTCCTCCACGAAGAGCAGACCGAGGTCGTCCAAGCAAAAGGAATGTCGAAGAAACAGAGGTACCTAATGCACAGAACATGCATCCCCAAGGAGAAGTCACCAACGCTGAATTCCGTGAGGCTATCTAAATATTAAGACAAGGTCTGACCAATCAAGTCGGGCAAAACAGAAGATCTAGTAGGAAGAGGCAAACACCTCAAGGATTTGTGAGTTTCTAAGAATAAATTCTCTAAGCTTCACTAGTTCAAGAACTATTGAGGATCCGGAAAACTTTATGGAAGAGTTGAAGAAGGTCTTCGATGTGATGCATGGTTGATATTGAGAGGGTTGAGCTAGCCTCATACCAACTGAAGAATGTGGCTAGGACTTGGTTCGATCAGTGTAAGGATAACAGAGATGAGGATGCACCATATCCAAGTTAGGCTTGCTTTGAAGAAGCCTTCTTGGGGCATTTATTTCCCCGAGAACTGAAAGAAGTAAAGGTTACAGGAGTTCCTTACTTTGAAATAGGACTCCTTGAGTGTTCATGAGTATGTTTTAAAGTTCACCCAACTTCTAAGATCCGGAGATGGTAAAGGATATGAAAAGCATAATGAACTTGTTTATTGTTTGCTTGGGTCGTGCTTCAAACAAAGAAGGTAGGGCTGCAATGTTGATAGGCGGCATGGACATATCCAGGCTGATGGTCTATGTGCAACAAGTTTAAGAGAAGAAGTTGAAGGACAGAGAGGAGTACAGGAGCAAGAAAGATAAGACTGGAATGAGTTTGGTCAGTAGAAGGGTGGTTTGAGTCGACCACAATTTCAGAAACCAAATGAGCATGCACCATCATCTGCTAGTGCACCTGTGCCCAGACATAGAGGTGAGTATAATGGATAGAGTTCAAAAAATTTCAAGGCTAGACCAGCCTAGTCCCTAGGTAGTTTGGGAAAAGGAGGTAGTTAGGCTCCTCCATATGATAAGTGTTGTAAAAACCACGCCGGTAAGTGTCGTGATGGTCAATGGGTTTCTTTCAAATGCGGTCAAGAGGAACATTACATGAAAGAGTGTCCGAAGAATAAGCAGGGAGGTGGAAATCTGGGTGATAGAGCCCAATCTTCATCTGTTGCTCCACCAGACAGGGTTGCACCTAGAGGAGCCACTTCTGGTACTGTCAGAGGGGCAAACCGCCTCTATGAAATCACATACCTCCAAGAGCAAGAGAACTCTCCAGATGTTGTCACGGGTATGATCAAAGTCTTCAATTTTGATGTTTATGCTTTGTTAGACACGGGAGGAAGTTTATCATTCGTAACTCGTTACGTTGCAAATACGTTTGAGATTCTTCCCGAAAAACTTTGTGAACCCTCCTGTGTTTCTCCAACTATTGGATAGTCTATTATAGCGAAAAGAGTCTATCGTGATAGTCCTATTTCCATCAATCACAAGAACTCCATGACTGATCTAGTAGAGTTCGACATGGTAGATTTTGATGTCATTTTGGGTATGGATTGACTTCATGCGTGTTATGCGCCAATAGATTATAGAACTCAAGTTGTCAAGTTCCAGATTCCTCATGAGCCAGTCATAGAGTGGAGTAGTAGTTCGGCGTTGCCTAAGGGTCGTTTAATTTTGTACTTTAAGGCGAGAAAATTAGTTTCAAAGGGTGTATCTATCACTTAGTCCGAGTTAATGACTCAAGTGCTGAGGTACCTACCCTTAAGTAAGTTTCTCTAGTGAAAGAGTTTCTAGAAGTCTTTCATGATGATTTACTCGGGGGCCTTCCTGAAATAGGGATAGACTTAGGCATAGACATCATCCCAGATACTCTTCCTATCTTTATTGCACCATAAGGAATAGCACCAACAGAGTTAAAACAGCTAAAAGAACAATTGGAAGATTTGTTATATAAAGGCATCATTCGACCAAGTGTCTAACCTTGGGCCGCACCGATCTTGTTTGTACGAAAAAAGGAGGGTTCCCTCAGGATTTGTATAGCTACCACCAATTTAGTAAGGGGACCATAAAGAATAAATATCATCTCCCAAGCATGGATGATCTATCGACCAGCTTCAGGGTGCTTCTTACTTCTCGAGAATCGATCTCAGATCAGGCTATCATCAGTTGAAATTTAGGGAATGTGATATTCCATAGACAACTTTTAGAACAAGATATGGGCACTATGAGGTTTTGGTTATGTATTTTAGTTTGACAAATGCACCTACAACATTCATGGATATAATGAACAAAGTCTTCGAATCTTGTTAGATATGTTTTTCATCGTCTTCATTGATGACATACTAATTTATTCAAGGAATGAACAAGACCATACTAGTCACTTCAGGATAGTTCTTCAAACTTTTAGAGATAAGGAGTTATATGCCAATTTTTCCAAGTGTAAGTTTTGGCTTAAGTGCATTCTTGGGACAAATAGTTTCCGGTGATGGGATTAGAGCTAACACCATAAAGATAGAAGCAATTCAGAGTTGGCCTAAACCCACGTCTCCAACATATATAAGGAGTTTCATGGATTTGTTAGATATGTTTTTCATCGTCTTCATTGATGACATACTAATTTATTCAAGGAATGAACAAGACCATACTAGTCACTTCAGGATAGTTCTTCAAACTTTTAGAGATAAGGAGTTATATGCCAATTTTTCCAAGTGTAAGTTTTGGCTTAAGTGCATTCTTGGGACAAATAGTTTCCGGTGATGGGATTAGAGCTAACACCATAAAGATAGAAGCAATTCAGAGTTGGCCTAAACCCACGTCTCCAACATATATAAGGAGTTTCATGGATTTGTTAGATATGTTTTTCATCGTCTTCATTGATGACATACTAATTTATTCAAGGAATGAACAAGACCATACTAGTCACTTCAGGATAGTTCTTCAAACTTTTAGAGATAAGGAGTTATATGCCAATTTTTCCAAGTGTAAGTTTTGGCTTAAGTGCATTCTTGGGACAAATAGTTTCCGGTGATGGGATTAGAGCTAACACCATAAAGATAGAAGCAATTCAGAGTTGGCCTAAACCCACGTCTCCAACATATATAAGGAGTTTCATGGGTTTGGCTGGCTACTATAGGAGATTTGTTAAAGGGTTTTTATCCATCTCGTCTCCTTTTACCAAGTTAACTTAGAAGATAGTCAACTTTCAATAATTTCAAGCTTGTGAGAAAAGCTTTCAGGAGCTGAAAAAGAGATTGACTACCGCTTCGGTTTTTATCTTACCAGAGGGTACTCATGGTTTTTGTGGTTTAACATGATGTATCAAGATTTGGCTTGGGATATTTGTTGATGCAGAATGGCAAGGTTATATCTTATGCCTCCAAACAGTTGAAGGTTCATGAGTAGAATTATCAAACTCATGACTTAGAATTGGCTGCAGTAGTTTTTGCTTTGAAGGTATGGCATCACTACTCATGCTAAGTTGTACCTTCAAGATGTGGTGAGACTTCATGGAGTTACAGTCTCCAATATTCACATAGAGGTGCACAATTCTGGAAATCTTTCCAGAAAGGTTTGGGTTCAAAGGTGAACTTAAGCACTGTTTTTCATCCTCAGACATATGGACAAGCAGAGCGTACTATCCATACCTTAGAAGATATGATGCTGAGCTTGTGTGATCGACTTCAAAGGGAATTGGGCTGAACAAGTACCTCTCATAGAGTTCGCTTACAACAACTGTTATCATTCGAGCATTCAAATGGATCCATATAAAGCTCTTTATAGGAGAAGATGCAAATCTCCTAATGGGTAGTTCAAAGTTGTGGTGAAGCATGGTTTATAGGACCAGATGTAGTTCATCAGGCTATGGATAAGGTGAAAGTGATTCAAGAGAGGTTTTGAAAGTGGCACTGTGTCACCCCAAATCCTACAGAGATGTTAGGAGAAGGTCGTTATGGTTTGAGGTGGATGATTGGGTGTACCTCAAAGTTTCCCCCATGAAAGGTATTATGAGGTTTGGTAAGAATGGGAAACTTAGTCCTTGGTATATTAGTCCTTACAGAAATTTCAAGAGAGTTGACAATGTAGAGTATGAGTTGTAGCTACGAGTTTGCAGCAGTTCATCCGGTATTCCATATTTATATGTTGAAGAAGTGTATGGGTGATCCTTCATTGATTGTACCAACTGAGCATATTGGGATAAAAGATATCTTGTCCTTTGAATATATTCTGGTTCAAATTTTGGATCGTCAAGTTCGAAAGTTTAGAATAAAGGAAGTTGCATCAGTCAAAGTCCTTTGGAGGAATCAATTTGTTAAAGAAGCAACTTGGAAAGTTGAGGAGGATATGAAGAAGAGATATCCACATCTCTTTGAATCGGTAGAGACTGCAGATCAAGGTACTAAATTCTCTCCTTAACACTTTATGACTCAGTGTTAGCATGTTATTACTTGCTCTTTTTATTGAGTGCTGAAATGAGGTTACTATCCTTAGCTTAGTAAAAGAGTTCTCATTCGAGGACGAATGTTCCCAACGGGGAGATATTGTGGCATCTCATAACTCGGAATATCTAGGAATCGGCTAAGAAACCAAAAATAATCACTTCTGGAAAGAATAGGAAAAATCTAGAAAATTTTCCTAAGTAAAAAAATGTAAGTTTTGGCCATTTTCAAACGGACATAACTTCTAGCTCAAGATTAGTTAGAATCAGATCTTTATATGGTCTGAAATACCTTGGAGATATCTTTACCACGCCACAATTTTGCACATTTTTGATATCGTATGAGGGAGATATGCCTATCAGAAGTTGAGTTGTTAGATTGAGAAAAGTTTAATCCGGATATTAGTAAGGGTAAAATAGTCTTTTCACCCTACTATATCCTAATTTGCTTTAAGGGTTTATTAGGGGTAAAATAAGACTTAAGTCAGTTTTAGAAAATTGAAATATGCTTAGGGCTTGGGAGAAAAAAGAAAAGAAGAAGGAGAAAGGGTTAAGAATTCATAAAAAACGCCAAGATCGTCGAGTGGAATTCGTCGGGGGGGGGGGGGGG
>NC_028648.1:17385121-17402129 GCF_001406875.1 Solanum pennellii | reverse complement strand
GGGGGGGGGGGGGGGGGGTTATCCCTACAAGGTATGTGAGATATTTTTGTGTAGGATTCTTTCACCCACACACCATTGTGTTTAATTTAGCGCATTTAGAGCAGATTGAATGAGGAACATTGAAGTTCTTGATGAACGATTGTTGGATTCTTGTTGGTTGAGTTGGAGTATACCTTTAACTTTTTTTATTCGTGTTTTCAGACTGTTTTGTGAGTCTAATTGATTGAATACTGAGAATATTAGTGATACTAAGTGTTTGGGTAAAGATCCATGGGAGTTTACAAGGTTTAGAGATGAAAATCCGAGAACAAAGAATCAAAAAATCCCATCTGATAGGCCATGGGGCACTGCGCCAACCAGAGCCCCTCAAAACAGACTCTGCCTGTCAGGCTCTGACACGCCGCGCAAATCCAGAGTGCCTGAGAACAATTTCTGTCCATCAGGATCTGGCACCCCGCTCCTCCCAGAGAGCCAGGGTCACCTGGAGATCTCATTCTTCCCCCATCTTTTTGTACTAGTTCCTAAGTGATGTACCTATAATTCCTAGTTGATTCCAATACACTAAAATACATCTAAATATTATGAAATTATCCATAAATATGAGATAATGATCCTTCAATCATAATCTAATTCAAGGAAAGTTAAGATCAAAATCAAATAAGTGAAGAGTCAAGTCTAAAAGTTAAAAAGCAAGTCAACGTGAGTTCATAAAGTTTTCAAGAGTCTTAACCAAACATTTTTACTTTGTTTTAAGGCTCAAGCTACAAATTGAGCAATGATTAATGAGTTGAGTCTAAATATCAAAAACTATAGGGACTAAGTATTCCCTAAGATTTAAGTTTCAAGTAATGAAAAGAGCAAAGAGTGAGTTCATTTCTCAAAAGCTATAATAGAACTAAGTAGTCCCTAAGAGTTACAAATGTTTTCACATTTTGAGAAACAAAGGAAGGTAGACTTTCACAGAGCTTTTGTCTAGTTTTAGAAAATGGGAACTCTGATTTCCAAGAGAACTTTTAAAGTTAAGTTTGAGCAATTATCTCAAACCAGAGAAGAAGTTGTTTTAAAAACATATGAGTTAAGAAATTTAGGGGTAGTATTGAGCACCGATAAGGGGACGCGAGTTCATATAAACTCAAGTCTCCATAAACCATGTAGCCAACATGTACAGATAAAGGATCATACTTTTTAGATGTTTCCTTAGTGCTTTTTAGAATATACTAGTGGATCCACTTAGTAGTTCAGGTTCTATGCCGATGGCGAGGTATAGAGCGGTCCAATTGCAACGTGAGGTAAGACGTTGTACCATCGCTTAGGCTCGTATTGATGGTTTTCGGCTAGAGAATCTCCCACAGAAATTATATTAATTTCGTATATAAGTAAGTTGAGTTTATTATTGCATTACTTTTAATGAACTAAGTGACATGCTTTATATATATTGCATGTGTCTTTACTTCTTTATATTGAGTTGTTATTTCATGAGTTGAGTAAAGCCAAGGTAAGTTCATCCTTAATCCTTTCAAGCTTTAAGTTGTTTTTTAGCATTCTAACTCGCATAATCGTATATTCAATGTACTGGTGCCAGTTGGCCTACATCATCTTATGATGCACACGAAGGTACCAGGATCAACATACATCGCCTCGTTGATCCAGCTAAGCATTCAGAGTCAGTGGTGAGCCTTTTTGCATTCCGGAGGATGCTTTTATTCACTTTATAGTATTTCATTTATTGGATGTTGTGGGGTCTTTCTCAACATCCATCTAGTATACTAGAGGCTTCATATACAGTCAAATAATTCAATTTTGGGTCTCTCTTTATTTACAGATGTTTTAGTTTGAGACATAAGTATCATGTTGGCCAGACTAATATAATTAAGCATTTCAGTTGAGAATGTTTCCTATTTATAGTTGAGTTAAGCTAAGTCTTCTGCTGAGTTAAGTAAGCAGGACAAGGGTTCGGTCAAGGCCTGCAATGGTCATTAGATGCCGGACACGTCCAGGGTGTAGGCTTCGGGCGTGACAGTTACTTTGTTTTGAGTTAGGTTCTTAGGTACTTTCACTAGGCATGTGTATGTAAAAGTACTTCAAGAATAAGAATTGAGTTTGTGTGAATTAGAGAAGAAAAATTAAAACTAAAATTTCGACAGGCCAAATATGAGGGTGGTCGTGTGTCCCGAGCCTTGTGCCTTATTTTGAAAATTTTGTTCCGCGTTGTGGAGCTGACACGAGGTGTTCTTCCTTAAAAAGACATTTTTGAAACCAAAATTTAATTATGCCTCTGCGTCTTGGACCCACCTTCTTATATTGATTTTCGGTCTTTTCTCATGTTTTTCTATCCTGAATAATTCCTAAACATCATGAGATCTTTTCAATCACAAATCAAAATCTTTGAATCTATAATTCAATTCAAGGATCAGTTAAGATTCAATTCAAGAGCATTTAAGAATCAAAGTAAGAGAAATCAAGAGTTAAATTCAGATAAGTTCTTAGTATTTTCAAAAATCTTTCACAAATGTTTTGACTTTGTTTTAAGACTTAAGTTTGAGTTCAGTATAGAGCAAAGTTGGAAGTTCTCTCTTCAAATAAATAAATGTGGACTATGTATTCCCAAAGAAATTTAAACTGTTTTAACATATAAATAAGAACGGAAATTAAGTTTTCCAAAGAGCTTTTAGGATAGTTTTAATAAGAGAGTAATAGCTTTCTATATGAAGCAAGAAGGGAAATTGAGATTTCCAAGATAGCCTTTGAGCTAAGTTTTTAGCACTAATCTCAAATCATAGAAGAAGTATGCTTTTTTAAACATATGATTTAGTATATTTTTGGAGTAGTATTGAGCAACGAATTGGGGACAAGCATGAGGTCATTGATGTTCAAGAGGGGGTGGGTGAATTTTAAATTCACTTAGTCAACTATTAGTAGTCGATAGTCGACTCACCTGCAAGTTAGTAGGAGAATAAACAATAATAGAAAAGTATAGTAAATAATTGACACACAATATTTTATCCTAGTTCGGATCATCAATGTGGTGCCTTGTTCAGTCCCCTTGGGTTTCAAGGGTTTTCCTTAAGAGTTTCGAAGAGATCTTCTTGTTACAACAATTTGAAACTTTTATCCTGTCTGATATGCTAATCAGATTTCTACGTTCATACTGTCTCAACTTGTATACCTACGCTCAAATTTTTTTCTTTTCAATTGTATCACTCACGTCTTTACAAAGCTTTATGAAAGACAAAATAAAATTGTTTCCTAAGCTCAAGTGAAGTTGTGTGCTTCACACTACAAAACTGGGTCGATATAAATAAATGATGACCTTTGATCTTCGTAAGCAAAACCCAAGGATTTATATCAATCAAGGATTAATTTAGGGAGTCTTTGATTCAGGGCGATTTAGTTGATTTGTATCCATGTAGTAAATCACTTCTTCTACTTCCCTTTTGCTAATTACATCTTTTCCTTGTATGATCAGCAAAATTCTTATTTTGTGGCTTGATTCATGGGGCCTCCCTTTCTTGATGATTCGGTTGTGATTTCTGCCAAGATGTTTTCCTTCTATGATCAACAAACTTACCATATGGCTTGCTTCATGGCTCTTCCTTTCTTGATGATTCGGTTTTGATTTCTTCCAAGAGCTTGAGTATTTTCACTTCATTCATGTATTCCAACCATATATTCCTTTCCTTCTGTTGTCACTTAGATTTGAGGCTTTCCCTTCCAATGCTTCTCTGTAGTTTAAGAAAATATGTTTTTCCTTCTTGAAGCCTTTCTAAATTAGTGACCTATGAAAATTGAGATTAACGTGTTACGAGTCTACTTTAAAAATCAACTAACTTTAAGGAGTTAACACTCTCCACCTTTTTGATAATGACAAGTTTGATCACAATTTTAATTGTAATCTGGACAATCACTGTTACTAAGAGAGTTAATTGTACCTGAGGCTCTGTGTTGTCAATGTATGTAGGTCCCCCTATCTCACAGAGGAGGATAGAATTATTTTCTGGCCCGTTGTCATAGTAAAAAAGAATAGCTAAAATCAGACTATATTAAAGCAAAAATAGCACACACCAGAGTAGTCTAAGAGTTAAAAGAACAGTAGTCCAAAAGATAGAGAGGTCCAGGCCCATATTGAAAGTGAGTTCAAAAAGTAAAAAGTACAACCAGGAGAGTTAATGACCACCCCAAAAGTACTTGAGAGAGTTGATCACTTTCTCACAAAAGGTGTTGTACGAACGTTCTACATTCGGGAAAGACTGAAGTATGCGGTATGAACTGTAACAACAAGCTCATTTTTGGAGGAGTTGACTCCCCTTTTGAGAGATTCAACTTTTTTGATCAAGCGATTTAATGTTGAGATACCTTCCTGCTTGATTCATGTCATGGCAATCGGCAACTTACCGATATCAGTGCTAGAGTCAATCTGCAAACGAAATACATTTTCCACAGCATCATGGAGGGAACCCAACTCATTGTTCTTCAATAAAAGAGCGTCAGAATCCACAGAGATTTTTGAGGGTTAGGAGAATCAGCCCGAGCTTTGAACAAGTCCTTTTTGATCCACTTTTCATCAACCTGCACATACCCCATACTAGAAAAAGTGCGAGAATAACTTGTACACACCCCATACTAGAAAAAGTGCGAGAATCATAACTTGAATTTATAAGAGAGGGGTAAACATAGAAAGATTCACAATATGGTCCACAATACTCCTCGAGATGAGTAAGCCAGGAGGCAGACTTGCTGATGCATTCAAGTCTTCAACACTTTCTCACATATACGCCTTGAATCATTCTACCCAGGTGATGTGGTGCTTTTTAAGCATGCAATAGAGAACAAAAATGTTAGGAGTAGAAACATAACTCAAGGGTACGATTCTCAAAACATAGCAATAAGGGCCCAAAGTCTAAAATGCCAGAGTCGAATTCAACCACAACTCGTTTTGCACCTTCCAGAGAGACTTCAAAGTCATTAGGCCATGTTTCGTTCATGTACAGAATTACCCCAGAGAACTTAGTATCAAACACATCGTCGAAAATATTTTCATTGATGATAAAACGTTTTCCCAGTACCAACAATTCTAACTAACCACTGTCAGGTGAGATGCATAGATTCGCAGAGAAGAGGCAAACCGCTTCGTCGAAAGCTCAAGACCACATAAAGTAAAAAAGGGAGACGGTTTCTAAGCTTTGAGATATGAGCTTACCTGGCAGTGAGAGTCCTTTAATTGACTAAGATTGACAACAAGGTTGGGAACAATAGGCCAAATTTTGAAGCGATTATACATGAGCTTCTGTTCGATACCCTAGAACTGCTGCATATCCGCATGGGAGAGAGATCCTGTCACAAGGAGACGAGGCTTCTTTGATGATTTCTTCTTAGTAGTAGAAGCTCACTTTTTTCGAGTTCTCGGACGTAGAATCCATGGATCCTATAGAGGATTCAGAAGAGAGAGAGATAGTGTCTACTTCGAAAGAACTCGAAGCGACACATAATTTCTTTGAGGTCATAGAGCGGGTTTTTTTCATGGTGAGATGAATAGGAGAAAAGAGAGAGGGAAAGAATAAAAAAAGGGAGAGAAGAAGGAAGGGGATTAGACGAGAAAGGGGAAGGATTTGAAAAAAAGAAGGGGAAGCGGAAGAAGAGACAGCAAGCATAATTACTGAACATAAATTGAGAAAACACATTAACGCATAAGTAAATAAAAATAAAAAATAAAAAATAAAGTACATAGAATTATACAAAACATTTAATGCCAAGCCATTCTCAGAGAGAGTAAAATCTTACCTCAAGAAAAGGTTTAGTAAAGATGTCAGCTAATTGATTTTCAGAGTTTACAAATTGTATAGATAAATCACCATTTTCAATATTATCACGAATAAAATGATGCTTTATGCCAATATTCTTAGCCCTAGAATGATGCACAATATATTTAGAAAGACTGATAGCACTAGTATTATCACAGAATATTGGGACAACTTCATAGGAAAGATCATAATCAAGTAATTGATGCATCATCCATAAAATTTGAGTACCAAAACTTCCAAAGACAAAGTATTCAGAATTATGTGGTGGATAAGGCAACCAAAGATTGTTTCTTGCTATGCCATGAGACCAAAGAGTGTCCCAAAATTTGGCATGTTCCACTAGTGCTTTTTCGGTCATTTTTTCGCCTTAAATCAAAATGAGTAGAATGAGGATACCATAGTCCCAGCTCCGTGGTTCCAATAAGTTAGCAAATAATTCGTTTCACTGCCGTGAGATGTGATTCCTTCGGAGCAGCTTGAAATTGTGCGCACTTGCATACACTGTACATTATATCGGGTAGACTGTCTCTAAGATATAGTAATGAGCCAACCATTCCTCTATACATATTTTCATCCATTTGTTTTCTAGATGCTTTAGTTTCAAGACACGTGGAAGGACTCATTGGGGTACCAAAAGCTTTACCATTTTCAAGTCCAAACTTCTTAACTAACTCCTTGATGTACTTTGCTTGACTAATGAATGTTCCATTAGTTGAGTTCATCATTTGAAGTCTGAGAATTAATGTGAGTTCTCACATAAGACTCATTTTGAATTATCTCTTATTTCTATTTTCAAAATTCTCGCACAAGGAAAGATAAGAACTTCCAAAGATAATATCATCAACATAGATTTGAACTATTAGAATGCACAAACCAGATCTTTGAATGAAGAGAGTTGCGTCAATTTTCCCCCTTTGGAAATTATTTTGTAGTAAGAATGTATTTAATCTTTCATACCAAGCTTTTAGAGCTTGTTTGAGTTCATTTAAGAGTCTTGTAAAGTTTATAGACAAAATCAGGACATGAAGGATTTTCAAAACCGAAGGGTTGTTTGACAAAAAAAATTTTCTAAAACCATTTAAAAATGCACTTTTCACATCCATTTGAAAAAGTTTAAAACGCTTGAAAGAGGCATAAGCAAGTAAAATTCAAATAGATTCTAACCTTTCCACAGGTGCAAAGGTTTCATCGTAGTCAATACCTTCTTTTTGTGAGTAGCCTTGAGCAACTAACCTTAATTTGTTTCGAGCAAATTTTCCATTTTCATACAGTTTGTTTCAAAATACCCTCTTGGTTCCGATAACAGAGCAATTTTTTGGTCTTTCTATAAGAGTCAATACCTGATTTCTTTCATATTGATCAAGTTATTCCTTCATTGCTTGCACTCATGATTCGTCTTTCATAACTTCATTTCTTTGTTTAGATTCCATTTGATGTATTAGTGCAACAGAAGCTTGTTTTCTGAGATAAGATCCTGCCAAAATTTTTTCATAAGGTTTGTCATGAATGAAATTTTCAGGATAATTTGTATTGTGTCTCGAACCTGGAGTAGTCGACTCTTCTTTTGCAGTAGCTGAGTCTTCAATATGGATTTTGGAATTGATATCCGTATTATTTTCAATTGTTTTGATGGGGTGATTTCGTCGTCACCTCCTGTGATTTCCTGCATTCTTGGGTTAGTGTCATCAAATAAAACATGCAAGGATTCTTCAACACTTAAAGCTCTTTATTAAAAAAATGAAAGGCTCTACTAATAGGAGCATAGCCTAAGAAAATACATTTATCACTCCTTGGATCGAACTTACCAAGATTGTTCTTACCATTTTTGTGGATGAATAACTTGCATCCGAAGGGATGAAAGTAGCTTATGTTTGGTTTCTTACCTCTCCACAGTTCATAGGGAGTCTTCTTTAGGATAGTTCTGATTAAGCACCTGTTAAGAATGTGACATGCGGTGTTCACTGCTTCAGCCCAGAAGTGATCCAAAAGCATTGTTCTTGCTGTATCTTGTAAAGATTCTATCCAAAAGAATTGTTCTTATTGTATCTTGTAAAGATCGATTTTTTCGTTCAACTACTCCATTTTGTTGAGGATATCGGGTGAAGCGAAATTCTGAGTAAATCCTTTTTGAGAACAGAATTCTTCAAATGCCTTATATTCAAATTCGCCACCATGGTCACTATGTATGGTTGTGATGAAATATCCTGCTTCTCTTTGAACTTTTCCACAAAAAGCTTCAAAATTATTAAAGGCTTTGTTTTTATGAGATAAGAATATTACCCAATGCTTGCAGTTCGAGTGGGACCAAAAATATTCATTATTTGCAGGGGTTTATATGTACTTACAATGTCTTTATCTTGAATGATGAACGAGTTTGCTTACCCATTTGACATTCATCACAGATGTGATCCTTTTCAAATATTAGTTTTGGCAGTCCAATCACTAGTTCTAGTTCAAGAGCATGCACGCTTCCGTGTCCAAGCTTTTAATTCCATAGACATGGATCGCTTGTCACGGCACTGAGACAGGTGAGATGTAACATCTCGTAAACCAAAATAGATAGTATTAAACAAAGAAAATAGGATTAGTTATATTTTGAAAGAATAGGAAAAATCTAGAAAAATTCCTAAGTGTAAAAGTAAGTTTTTAGTCATTTTCAAACGGCAATAACTTCTAGCTCTGGATGAGTTAGGCCAGTTCTTTATATGGTTCGAAATGTCTTGATGAGATCTTTCCTAATCATCCATGTTTGTGAAATTTCGATATCGTATGAGGGAAATATGTTTATCAATAATTGGACTATTGGATTAAGGAAAATCCAATCTGGATTTTTGTAATGGTAAAGAAGTCTTTTCATCCATACTATTCCCTAATTTTTGTAAGGGTTTATTAAGGGTAAAATTAATCCGTAAGTCATTTTTTAAAAGATTGAATACACTTAGGGATTGGGAGAAAAGAGAACAGAAGAAGCAGAAAGGATAAAAGACTAAGATTTTGCCAAGATCGTTGAGTGAGTTTCATCGGGGTTGATCCCTTTCAATGTGAGATATTTCTATGATGGGTTCTTCCACCCACACAATAATATGTTTATTTCAGCACCATTAGGATATATTGAATGATTAATAATTAAGTTCTTGATGAAAAAACCGTCGAATTCTTATTAGTTGAGTGGTAGTATTCCTTTGGTTGTTTGATTCGTGTTTCAAGGTTGTTGTATGAGTCTAAACTATTGGGTATTGAGCATTTTAGTGATCCTAAGTGTTTGGGGTGGGATCCATGAGAGTTTAGAAAGTTAGAATTGAAAACCGGAGAACGAAAGTCAGAAACCCCGTCTGAAAAGCCCTTGGTCGACGTGCCTACAAGAGCCCCTCAGGACAACCTCTGTATGATAGGGCCTGGCACCCCGTGCCTCTCAGAGAGATAGGTTCACCATGAGATCCCATTTTTTCCTCCACCTTTGTACGAGTTCCTAAGTGATATACCTACAATTCCTAGTAGATTCCAACACTCTAATATACATCTAAACATCATGAAATAATCCATAAAAATGAGATCATGGTCCTTGAATTCATAATCCAATTCATGGAAAGTTAATACCAAAGTCAAATAAGTTAAGAATCAAATCTAAAAGTTAAGAAGCAAGTCAAAGTGAGTTTTTAAAGTTTTCAAGAGTCTTAAACAAACACTTTTACTTTGTTTTAAGGCTCAAAATACAAGTTGAGCAAAGAGTAATCACTTGATTTTAAATATCAAAAGTTATAGGGATAATGCAAAAGTACCCCCACAATCTACGCCCGAAATTTCAGATACACACTTATATTGTAGTAAAGTCCTATTACCCCCCTGAACTTATTTTATTAATAATTTTCTACCTCTTTTGGGCCAAATGTTGATTGATTTTTTTTCAAGCTAAGTGTCACGTAGGCCGAAAAAGGGATAGAAAATTACTTATAAAATAAGTTCAGGGGGGTAATAGGACCTTAGTATAGTATAAGTGTGTCTCTGGGATTTTGGCCATAGGTTGAGGGGGTACTTGTGCATTTTCCCAAAGTTATAAGAGAACTAAGTATTCCCTTAGAGTTAAGTTTCAAGTAAAGCAAAGAGCAAAGAGTGAGTTCATTTCTCAAAAGATATGAGGGAACTAAGTAATTCCCTAGAAAGTGTATAAATGTTTTTACATTTAAGTTAAGAGGGAACTAAGCATTTCCACGGAATTTTAAACAAGAAAAAGGAACATAGATTCCAAGAGGGATTTTAAAGCTAAAAAGGGTTTAGCAAATTATCTCAACCCAGAGGAAGGAGGTTATTTTAAAGCATGACCGAAAGTATATTTCAAGAGTCGTATTGAGCACCGATGTGGGGATGAGAGTTCATAACTCAAGTCTCCATGTAAACCATGTAGCCATCATGGGTGTTAACGGGCCATACTTTTTGGATGATCATGTGAGTTTAGCTAGTGGATCCACTAGGTTGAGGATGTTATATGCGACGGCAAAGTATAAGACAGTTATAGCCAGTGTTGTTTAGCATTCCAACTCGCATCCTCGTATTCAATGTACTGATGCAAGTTGGCTTGCATTATTTTATGATGCAGACACTGGTAACAAGGATCAGAATCCAGTGCCTGCTGATCCAGTTTGAGCACTAAGACTCATTGGTGAGCCTCGTCGCATTCTGGAGGATCCTTTTTCTGCCTATTAGATTTGTTTCTTCGTTAGAATGTTGTGGAGTATGTCCCAATATTCATCTTAGCATTTATAGAGGCTTCATAGACAGATAATTAGATTGTTCATCCGAGTCTCTTTTATTTCAGATATATCATTTTGAGACTAAATTGCCATTTTGGCTAAGATATTAATTTAAGCATTTTTATGAAAATGTTCTTTCTTTAATATTGAGTTTAGTGAAGTCTTTCACCGATTTAAGCAGGCCAGGACAATGGTTATCTGAAGACCAGCAATGGTCATTGGGTGCCGTCCACGTCCAGGTGTAGGCTCGGGGCGTGACCTCAAGGAGAAGTCCCAACGCTTAATCCGGTGAGGCTATACGTATGTTGAGTCAAGTTGTGACCAACCAAGTCGGGAAACAAAGAGGATCTCAACAAGAAGGGGCTGACACTTTGAAATTTCAGGAATTGAAGAAGAGTTGAAGAAGTTGTTTCAGGTGATGCATGTGGTTGATATTTAAAGGTTTGAACTAGCCGTATATCAACTGAATAATATGGCGAGGACTTGGTTCGATTAGTGGAAACTGACACAGATGAGAATGCACCACATCCAAGTTAGACTTGCTTTGAAGAATCCTTCTTAGGGCGTTTCTTTCCCCAAAAAACTGAAGAAAACAAAGGTACGGGAGTTCCTTACTCTGAAACAGGACTTCTTGAGCGTTCATGAATATAGGTTGAAGTTCACCCAACTGTCTCGTTATGCTCCCGATATGGTAAAGGATATGAAGAGCACAATGAGCTCGTTTGTTGCTGGCTTGGGTCGTGCTTCAAGCAAAGAGGGTAGGGCTGCAATGTTGATTGGGTACATGAAGATTTCAAGGTTAATGATGTATGTGCAACAAGTTGAAAAAGAAAAGCTGAGGGACAGAAAAGAGTATAGGAACAAGAAAGTTAAGACTGGGAATGAATTTACTCAACAAAAGAGTGGTTCAAGTCAACCACAATTTTAGAAACATGAGGGGCATACACCATCATCTGCTAGTGCAACTGCGCCCAGAAATAGAGGTGAGTATAATGGACAAAATTCTCATAACTTCAAGGCTAGACCAGCACAGTCCCAAGGTAGTGCGGAACAACGAGGGAGTTAGGCTCCTACATGTGCTAAGTGTGGTAAGAACTACCGCGGTAAATGTCGCGATGGCAAGGAAGGTTGCTTCAAATATGGTCAAGAGGGTCACTTCATGAGAGAGTGCCCTAAGAATAAGCAAGGTTGTGGAAATCCGGGAAATAAATCTCAATCTTCATCAGTGGCTCCACCAGATGGGGCTGCACCTAGAGGAGCCACTTCTGGTATTGGCGGAGGGGCATACCGTCTCTATGAAATCACTAGATGCCAAGAGCAAGAGAACTCTCCAGATGTTGTCACGGCTATGATCAAAGTCTTTACTTTTGATGTTTATGCTTTGTTAGACCCAGGAACAAGTTTATCTTATGTAACTCCTTATGTTGCAAATCAGTTTAAGATTCTTCCCGAAAAACTATGTGAACCCTTATGTGTTTAAACACCTGTTGGGGAGTCTATTCTAGCGGAAAGAGTCTATCATGATTTTCCTATTTCCATCAAAAACAAGAACACCATGGCTAATCTAGTAGAGTTAGAGATGGTATATTTTGATGTCATTTTAGGTATGGATTGGCTTCATGCAAGTTATGCGTCAATAGATTGTAGAACTCGAGTTCTCAAGTTCTAGATTCCTAATGAGCCAATCATAGAGTGGAGTAGTAGATCAGTAGTGCCTAAGGATCATTTCATTACGTACCTTAAGGCGAGAAAGTTAGTTTCAAAGGGGTGTATCTATCACTTAGTCCGACTTAAAGACTCAATTGCTGAGGTACCTTCCCTTCAGTCCGTTTTTATAATTAAACTGTTGATCTACTAGGAGTCCCTCCCAAAAGAGAGATAGACTTCGGCATACACATCATTCCAGATACTCATCCTATCTCTATTCCGCCATATAGAATGACATTTGCCGAGGTAAAACAACTAAAGGAACAATTGAAAGATTTGTTAGATAAAGACTTCATTCGACCAAGTGTCTCACCTTGGGGCGCTCTGGTCATGTTTGTAAGGAAAAAGGATGGTTCCCTCAGGATGTGTATAGACTACTGCCAATTGAATAAGGTGATCATCAAGCATAAATATCCTCTTCCAAGGATAGATGATCTTTTTGACCAGCTTCAGGGTGCTTTTTTCTTCTCAAAAATTAATCTTAGATCAGGCTACCATTAGTTGAAAGTTAGAGAATGTGACAGTCCAAAGACAGTTTTTAGAACCAGGTATGGGTATTATGAGTTTTCAGTTATGTCCTTTTGTTAGACAAATGCACAAGCACCATTCATTGATCTTATAAATAGAGTCTTCAAACCTTCTCTAGATCTCTTTATCATCGTCTTCATTGATGACATACTAGTTTGTTGAATGAAGAATATCATGCTAGTCACCACAAGATTGTTCTCCAAACTTTGAAAGATAAGGAGTTATATGTCAAGTTCTCCAAGTGTGAGTTTTGGTTTAAGTTTGTGGCATTCTCTGGCAACATTGTCTCGGTGATGGGATTAGAGTTGATACCCAAAAGATAGAAACAGTTAAGAGTTGGCCTAGACCCACATCTCCAACAGATATAAGGAGTTTCTTGGGTTTTTATATCTATTAAATAAGGTTTATAAAAAGGTTCTCATCTATCTCATCTCCTTTAAACAAGCTAACTAGAAGACAGTTAAGTTTCAATGGTCTAAATCTTGTGAGAAAAGCTTTCAGGAATTGAAAAAAAGATTAACTACCTCTTTGATTTTGACCTTACCAGAGGGTACTCAAGGATTTGTGGTGTACTGTCATGCATCGAAAGTTGGTTTGGTCTATGTGTTAATGCAGAATGGAAAGGTTATAGCTTATGCCTCCAGACAGTTGAAGGTTCACGAGAAGAATTATTCAACTTACGACTTATACTTGGTTGCAGTAGTGTTTGCTTTGAAGATATGGTGTCACTAGTTGTATAGTGTTCATATTTACTTTTTTACTTATCACAAAGCCTCCAGCATGGTTCACAAGGAAGGAGATAAATCTCAGACAAAGGAGGTGGTTAGAATTACTCAAGGATTATGATATGAGTATTCTTTACCACCTAGGTAAGGCTAATGTGGTTGTTGATGCCTTAAGCAGGTTATAATTGGGAAGTACCGCCCATGTTGACGAAAATAAGAGGGAGTTAGATAAAGATGTGCAAAGACTCGCATGTCTAAGAGTCGGACTTATGGATTCCACAGAAGGAGATATTGGTGAATAATGGGGCTAAATCATCATTAGTATCAGAGGTGAAAGAGAAACAAGACCACGACCCCATTTTGCTTGATTTGAAGGTGAATATTCATAAGCAAGGAGTATTGGCTATTGAAAAAGGGCAGATGGTGTGTTGAAGTACCAAGGTAGGTTGTGTGTACTAGGGTAGATGGACTCCAAGAAAGGATCCTGGAGGAGGATAATAGCTTCGGGTATTCCATTCATCCGGGTTCCACCAAGTTGTACCGCGACTTGAGAGAGTTATATTGGTGTTAGGGCATGATAAAGATATTGTTGAGTTTATTGCCAAGTACCCATATTGTCAACAAGTGAAAGTAAAGCACCAAACGCCTGGAGGTTTGGCTCAAACTATAAAGCTTCAAGAATGGAAGTGAGAAATGATTAATATAGACTTCACCACATGCCTGCCAAGATCTCAGAGGCAACATGATTTTATTTGGGTAATTGTCGATAGAATAACAAATTCAATCCACTTTTTGCCGTTATAGACTTCCTATTGGCTGAGTATTATGCTAAGTTTTACATTCAAGAAGTATTAAGACTTTATGGAGTTCCTATCCATTATTTGAGACAGAGGGGCACCATTTAATGCTCAATTCTGAAGATCTTTACAAAAAGGTTTGGGTTCAAAGGTGAACTTAAACATTGCTTTCCATTCTTAAACATATGGACAAGCAGAGTGTACTATCCAGACTTTAGAAGACATGTTGAGAGATTATGTGATTGATTTCAAAGGGAATTGGGATGATCACATACCTGTCATTGAGTTCGCTTACAACAATAGCTGCCATTCAAGAAAACAAATGGCTCTATATGAAGTTCTTTATGGGAGAAGATGCAGATCTCCTATTGGGTGATTCGAAGTTGGTGAAGCAGGGTTGATAGGACCAGCTCTAGTTCACCAAGCTATGGAGAAGGTTGAAGTGATTCAAGAGAGACTGAAAATGGCACAGAATCTCCAAAAGTACTGTACAGATGTTAGGAGAAGGCCGTTAGACTTTGAGATGGACAATTGGGTGTATCTGAAAGTTTTACCCATGAATGGGGTTATGAGGTTTGGTAAGAAGGGGAAACGTAGTCCCCGGTATATTGTCCCTTACAAAATTTCCAAAAGGTTTGTAAATGTAACATATAAGTTGGACTTACCCCAAGAGTTAGAAGCGGTTCATCCGGTATTCCATGTGTCTATGTTGAGAGAAGTGCTTGAGTGATCCTTAATTAATTGTACCAACTGAGAATATTGGGATAAGGATAGCTTATCCAATGAGGAGATTCAGGTTCAAATTTTGGATCTCAAGTTCGCAAGTTGAGGAATAAGGAAGTGGAATCAGTCAAGGTTTTTTAGAGGACCCAATTTGTTGAAGATGAAACATGGATAATTAAGGAGGATATGAAGAAGATATATCCACATCTCTTCGAATCCGGAGAGAATGCAGATCAAGGTATTAAATTCTCCTTTTATCACTTAATAAGATTGTGTGTAAACATGTTATTACTCGCTTTTGGTTGTTGGATGCTGAGATGATGTTACTGCCCTTAGCTTAGTGAAAAGTTCTCATTCGAGGATGAATGTTCCCAAGAAGATATATTGCGACATCTCGTATACCAAAAGCTAGGATTAAACAAAGAAATTAGGAATAGTTATTTTTGAAAAGAAAAGGAAAAATCTAGAAAATTTCCTAAGTGTAAAAGTGAGTTTTTGGTCATTTTTAAAAGGCCATAACTTCTATCTCAGGATGAGTGAAGATTAGTTCATTATATTATTGGAAAGCTCTTGATGAGATTCTTCCAACACCTCCAAGTTTGCGAAATTTTGGTATCGTATGAGGGAAACATGCCTGTCGAAAGTTGGGTTGTTGCATTGAGGAAAATTCAATCCGGATTTTAGTAAGGGTAAAGAAGTCTTTTCACCGTACTATTTCCCTGATTTGTTTTAAGGGTTAATTAGGGGTAAAACTAAGCCTTAAGTCATTTTTTAGAAGATTTAATACGCTTAGGGCTGGGGATAAAAGATAAGGTAAGAAGGAGAAAGGAGAAAGGAGAAAAGACAAAGATTTCGCCAAGATCGTTTAGTGAATTTCATCGGGGGTAATCCCTTTAAGGTAGGTGAGATCTTCCTGTGATGGTTCTAACCACACAATAATATGTTTAATTCAGCGCAATTTGAGTATATTAAATGATGAATATTGAATTTATTGATGAAAAAATAGTTGAATTCTTATTGGTTGAGTTGTAGTATTCCTTTGGTTTTTTGATTCGTGTTTCCGGGATATTTTACGAGTCTAAACTATTGGGTATTGAGGATTTTAGTAATCCTAAGTGTTTGGGGTGGGATCCATGGAAGTTTAGAAGGTTTAGAATTCAAAATCAGAGAAGAAAAGTCTGAAACCTCGTCTGACAAGCCCTGGGACGCTGCGCCAACCAGAGCCCCTCAGGACAGTCTCTGGCGCCCCGTGCCTCTCAGAGATCCTATTTTCCCTTCACCTTTTTGTACGATTTCCTAATTAATGTACATAAAATTCATAGTTGATTACAACACTCTAAAGTACATGTAAACATCATGAAATCAGCCATAAACATGAGATCATGGTCCTTGAATCCATAATCAAATTTAAGGAATGTTGACCAAAGTCAAAGTAGTTAAGAGTCAAGTCCAAAACTTAAGAAACAAGTCAAAGTGAGTTCTTAAAGTTTTCAAGAGTCTTAAACAAACATTTTTACTTTTTTTTAAGGCTCAAGCTACAGGTTGAGCAAAGAGAGTAATGATTTGAGTTTAAATCTCAAAAGTTATAAGGGAACTAAGTATTCCCTAAGAGTGAAGTTTCAAGTAAAATAAAGAGTGAGTTCATTTCTCAAAGGATTTAATGGAACTAAGTAATTCCCTAGAAAGTTTACAAATGTTTTTACATTTAAGTTAAAAGGGAACTAAGCTTTTCCACATAATTTTGAACAAGAAAAAGGAACAATGATTCCAAGAAGGATTTTTAAAGCTAAAAAGGGTTGAACAAATTATGTCAAACTAGAGGAAGGAGGTTATTTTATAGTATGAGATAAAGTATATTTCGGGAGTAGTATTGAGCACCGATGTGGGGATGAGAGTTCATATTAACTCAAGTCTCTATGTAAACCATGTAGCCATCATGAGTGTTAATGGGTCATACTTTTTAGATAATCACGTGAGATTAT
>NC_028648.1:17375630-17384550 GCF_001406875.1 Solanum pennellii | reverse complement strand
TATATATATATATATATATATATATATATATATATATATTTATAATCGCATGTGCTTTAAATTGCTTTATACACATGCAATGAGTTGAGTAGTTCTTGAGTTGAGCAGAGTCAAGGTAAGTTCATCTTATTCTCATCAAGCTTAAGTTGTTGTTTAGCACTCCAACTCGCATACTCGTACATTCAATGTAATGATGTCAGTTGGCCTGCATAGTTTTATGATGCAGACACATGTAACCAAGATCAACATCGAGCGCCACGTTGATATAGTTTGAGACCTCAGAGTCATTGATGAACCTCCATACATTCTCAAGGATCCTTTTTATGCCTTTCAGATTTGTTTCTATATTAGAACGTTGTGCGGTCTGTCCCAACATTCATCTTAGCATTTATATAGGCTTCATAAACAGATAGTCAGATTTTTCAGCTGAGTATCTTTCATTTCACTTATGTCATTTTGAGACTAAATTGCCATTTTGACTAAGATATTAATTGAATCATTTTATGAAAATGTTCTTGCTTTAATATTGAGTCGAGTTAAGTCTTCCGGTGAGTTAAGTAGGCCAGGCCAAGGGTTCTCTCAATACCAGTAATGGTTATTAGATGTCAGTCACATCCAGGGTGTAGGCTCGGGGCGTGACATGAGAGGTGGAAAATCAACATTATTTAAGATATAAATATTGTTTACTCGGTGTCTGATAAGTGTCAATTTCATCTCAGGATGTTTAATGATGCAACTAGATGTATTGAATGCGACTTGGAATCCAACGTCACACACTTGACTGATGCTGAGTAGATTATGTTTGAGTCCTTCGACTAAGTAAACTTTGACAAGATCGCATGATGAGCTGAGAGTGATGGTTTCGACTCCGGTAACTTCTCCTTTGGCATTATCTTTAAATCTGTCACATCTTCCATTTATTCTTTTTATTGTCTTGAAGTTTTCCTTGTTTCTGCAGATATGTATGGAACATCCGCTATCAAATATCCATGTACATTCCCTTTTTGTTGGTTTTCTTGGATTGCTCTTGCAATACAAAAAGATTAGTTTCTTTTAGGAACCCAAGTATTTTTGGGGCCTTGATGATTAACAAGTTTTGATCTCCAAATCCATTTTCCAGAAGAATATATTCTACAATTGAAGGATTTATGACCGATATCGCCACACGTAAAACACACAATATTAGTTGACGAATTAGGAGAATATTGATGAGAGATGGATCGATTTGATCTGTTAGAATTAACACATACTATTTTTTGAAAAAATATGTAAATAATACTATAAATCACAATCATTAACAATTAAAAGTATTTAAAATCATACAAAAACTTGACTGACTCTTTTAGTTTCATATATACTGAGACAAATAAAATAACATTTTAGAGTCCTAGTATGTAGTAGTACTCTCTCTATTTCATATTAATTGAATTTTTAAAGGTTCATTCAACATAATTGAATTTTTTAAATTCAAAATGAATGATTAAATTATTATTATATTTTTCCTTTCATTTGTTGAAGTTTTATATTTTTATAAGATAAAATACACTGCTTACAAAGTTATATTTATAATTTCACAAAAGACAATAATGAAATTACATCCTTGAATGTTTTTATTGCTCTATTTGTCCCGAATTATTTGTTCACTTTTGAATTATCTTTAGAAAATTGGACAAGTAATTAGGGACAGAGAGAGTGATATGTAATTGTAGACTCACAAATTTAGTCTCTCCGACCCATATTAGTTGATCACTTTCATATTTGCACACATATTTGAAAATCATATATAAGAAGATAATTTTGGAAATTTGATGATTTGAAAATGTGTAAGATGATAATTAATACTTAATAGTAATAGTAAAATAAACTTCAAAGGTAAATTATCTCTTGATTTTTTAAATTGAACGAGTATTGTTTGACAACTATTTTTAGAGTCGTTTGAATTGACTTAAAAAAGTAGTTTTAAGTCAAAAATAAAAAGTCAAACAAAAATGACTTTTAAATCAAGAAATAAAAACTTTAGGTTATTAACTTACTAGGTAAACTCTCGCGCTTCGCGCGGTGGTGAACTACGTCAATAATCTACTTCTAAACATTTGCTAATATAAGCGTTTTTTAAAGCGTATAATCCTACGATAAAATTTCAAGGATATTTTATCCAAAGAAGAAATGAAATGCTTTTTTAATCTTAAAACGAAAAAGATTTTATTCTAAGTTTTTTGAATTTTGTTATTAATTCTCTATTTTACTGTAATTGTTCATCACTGAAGTCTTTAGAAAATATATGTAATTGTTTCATTGTCAATATTTGTATTTTCAAAAAGTGGTACAAACATTTTAATTCATCAATTGCAAGATTTTTTCTCCTATTCAAGGCCTCAACGTATAAAATCTTAATATTATACATCTTATACAGTTAGTTGTGTACTTGATAAGTTAATTAAAATATAAAAATACATCTCTTACAGTTCAATGAAATAACATATGTCGCTCAAAAATTTGGGCTAAATAATATCTTGGCAAGTCCCTTATTCAAAATCATATGCAGTCAATAAAATTATTTTGATAGCCAAAAGACAATTTTTTTTGTTTATGTATTTATAAGGAGATATTTTTTTTAATATTTGATTAATATAGACTCATTGTACTTTGAGGGGTAATTCATTGACTCCAAATCCAAAATTTGAACTCCAAACTTTATATTAAGATTGAGTAAAACATTTACCATCCCACCAACATTCCTTTATTTTTTGGATGTCACTAATCGATTGAATGCTTTGATAAGATAGAAAGTTGAATAAATAATTATCGAAGGTAGTGTTGACCACCATAACTTTTGATAACTCTAAGTCCCTTCTTAGACATTCCATGAATCATTTAGCCACTAAAAACTCTATAAAGATCAAAGTCATTTATAAAGATCAAAGTCATTTATCTTACAAGTTTAAGAATTCTAATATACATGACACCAATTGTTTAATGATTACCTCAAACTCTTGATTAACAAATATTTACTTCAACATAATAATCAAAAGCATAAACATAAGAACAAACTTTAAAACATGTACAGAAAAATAAAAATTAATCATAAGTTAATGACTGTAAAAAACATATGAGGATTTGTAGTAATAAAATAAAACATAAAGCAAAACATCAAACCCATTGAATGCACATTATTCCATTAAGGATTCATTCTAGTGTCTGAGGTCTAAAGGAATAAATCTTGTCACGGCAGAACAATTCTATTCACCAGTGTGTTGATAGAAAAACAATGGTGCCAGTGAGTCAGGATCAAAATACACAAATATTTAATTGTACAGAAGAAGAAGAAGTTCAGATATTTTTTTTGAAATGACAGGAAATCTCTCTATTTATAGACAACAAAGGGCAGTATGAATAATGTTTATTGTGCCTTATCGAAAAGGTCACAACTCTTTGGACAAGTCACAATCTTTCATAAAAGACGCAATCTTTCATAAAAGTTGCAACACTTCATAAAAATCGCAACTCTTCATTTGAGTTGCAACTCTTCATAAAAGTCACAAATCTTTGTAAAAGTCGCAACTTTTCATAAAAAGTCACAATTTTTAAATGAATAAAGCCTCTCACGACAGAACGACTCTATTCACCAATGTGTTGATAGAAAAATAATGGTGTCAGTGAGTCAAGACCAAAGTACACGAATATTTAATTGTGTAAAAGAAGAAGAAGTTCAGAATTTTCATTGTTTTGAAATGAGAGGAAATCCCTCTATTTATAAACAACAAAGGGCAGTGTGAATAAATTTTTATTGTGTCTTATCAAAAAGGTCACAACTCTTTGAACAAGTCACAATCTTTCATAAAAGTCACAATCTTTCATAAGAGTTGCAACTCTTCATAAAAGTCGCAACTCTTCATTAAAGTCAGAACTCTTTGTAAAAATCGCAACTTTTCATAAAAAGTCACAACTTTTTGTAAAAGTTAAAAATTTTCATAAAAGTCACAGCTTTTCATTAAAGAGAAGGTTAATTTTGGAAATAAAAAAGTTCAAAGGGAATCCTGGCTTGTGGTGGCGCCACATAGGCGGACTTAGGGGTCTCTTTTATATAAATATATGGTTTTAAGTCATTGTTAACTTGTTTAAAATTATTTTCTTTCTATATTTGTCAAATACTCTAAAATAAAAACAGACATAAAGAATAGATTTGGCCAACTTTTAAGTAAATCAAAACACATTTAGACCCAGCTTAAACCCTGTCCTCACATTTAATCTTTTTCTTATATATATATATATATATAAGACTAGATTAGAGTTACTCGTGCTATGCACGGGCCCAACAACAATTTAAGTTTTAATATAAGTTTAAGTCATATACATCCCCTTAAAGTTGTCCTCATATTTCATTTAGCCACCCTAATTCGACCTTTTACGTATTGACCACCTATACTACAACAAATTTGTACCTATTCAACATTTTTTTGCTCACATGGCAGCATCTTTGTGTAATACACACACCAAAAGAGCGTGAAAGACATCATTTACTTTATAAAAATTTTAAAAATTTAAAGTAACAACTCCTCTTCTTCTTTGAATCAATTCAACCACCATTGCCACCAACTTTCCTTCATCGCCATTCTTTTTCCGATCATCTTCTTCCCCTTTAATTTTTCAAGTTATCGTTTTCCTCCCCTTCATTCACCACCCCCGACACCATCAATATCTAAATTTATTGTCCTAAGAAATTGAATCAAAGATAGTTTTGATGGAACTCCATTTTTTTCGATGAATCTGAAATTATTCTTTTTAAAATCGTTAAGAAATATAAATCCTACAAAACTCAAAGAAAAAAAAATTCAATAAATCTAAATTAACGTTTAAGAAAATAGTGAGATTGGGAGAAATACCAATTACAATGTTCAATAAGATTCAAGGAGATGGGTAGGTGGATGTGTGGGGAAAAAGTTCGTATAACTTCGAATTAATAGGAAAAAAGGCGAATTTTCGATTTTGCCTCTTCTAATAAAGAAAATGGGGAACGGGTGTGGGGTTGGTGGGGCGTTCTCAGGGAAGAAGAAGAAGAAGAACAAGAAAAAAAGGGAAATTATTTTTTCGAAAAAAAAATAGTTTTACTGAAAAAAATATTTTTGTTTATTTTATTTTTTAATTTACGTTAACTGTTCTTTTATGGGACCAATGTCATATGTCTCTTTTTGATGAGCTATTATGCCACGTCAGCAGCGAGTGTATGACATATTATCTTTTCTTTTAGTTAATTGTCAAACTATATTCGATAGGTATTTTTTAAACTTAAAGAGGTGTTCAATTGGAACAAGCCTAAGATAAGGTGTCTAAATGAAATATGCGGACAACTTTAAGTCGCTAGAGATGACTTAGGACTTAATATAATGTTGAAAGTGTCTCATGCATCTGCATGTGATTAACACAACGAAAGAACAATAAATAGTTTATAAATCAATTAGAATAAACATGAAATATCACATGCATTCATCATTTTTTTGAGTCAACAATATAGTCAAAACAATCTTGTTATACCTTTTTGAAGAAAAAGTGAAGTCGTAAAGATCTAGGCAGGGCAGGGGTTCATGTGAACCCTCCTCCAATGAAAAATTATAGTATGTATACATAAAATTATATCTGACCTATTGTATGTTTACTCCTTTATATTTTATATATCCTTACTTCTTCTTGCACCTTTTGGAACTCTAGAATTAGATTAAATTTCTTCTTTTTCTTCTTCTTTCTTCTTGTTATTATTATACTAATAACAATAATATCGTAAATAGAAAGCAAAATTCCATGATAAACCGTGATGAACATATACCCAAATTTATATAGAAATTGAGTTGTCTATTTTGTTTCGTTGTGCTTTTCTTTAATGCAATTACATACTTTAACCCAAGCATATTACTTAGTTGCTCATTTCCTACCCATTATTCTAAGCCACATGATCAACCAACAAAGTGTATCATTTTACTATAAATGGTTTACACCATTTTCTTAAACAAAGGAAATCACAGAGTCCGATGAGAGTCATACGAAAGTGCTACAAAAAATAGCCAACTTTAGTTTCACAATTCTAGAACCATATTGTTGTTTTCTTCCAAGTAAAAACTCTTCAAAACACTATTATGACAATTGACATAGCACGTTTCCTATATCTAGTAGAATGTTGATATGTTCTAAAGAGTTGGTATTACTCTTCAAATCATTATTGCGACAATATAGCATGTTTCTTCATAGGACACTTTTGAAAATTTTTATGAATAATTTATATCAAAACCAACAAATGTAGTACACATCTAGAAAATTATACAACATCACAATTATCAAATACATTTCACGATAATCATGATAAATCAATATTGTCAAATACACTTCACGGTAATCATAATCAACCTTGTTTTATTGTCGGTCTGTCCTCAATCTTAATGTATTAACTCAGAGAGAAAATCTCATGATAATATTAGCGTCTTGTGGATTTACAATTCTGCAATTTACAAATAGAACAAAATAGGTAAAAATAGTTGATACGCTCAAACTTACTTCTCAAATAAGAAGTAAAGCGGTCGTGTCAAGTAAATAACCCAACTAGTGAGGTTGGGATCGTTCCCAAGAGGAAAATAGTTTAGACTTAACTTCAATCTATTATTACTATTGTTCAGTCAATCACTTCCTTGGAAAGCAAAAATGATAAAAAGGGGGGTTTCTATTCCTAAATAAATGAAAATTACTAGCGAAATTGAAAGAGACACTTAACAGCTTCAAATGATGGAGTTTAATCAAATAATGAAAGTAACTAGGGTTTACGTGTTCCCCAAAGATTCATAACTTGATAAGTCTAAATATAACAATTCTTTCCTAGTATCTTGCATGCAAAGTGATAAGTTATGTATTTCTAAATCCTTGGTCCGACATCTAGAAAATTTCACTCCGCACCTTGGTCCGGCTACGTGTGTTGCTATACTAACCCTTATCTTTACCTCATATTAAGCATCGTATTCGATATTTGACAAAGTTATTACCTCGTACCAATCAATACTAGCCTATTAGATAGTATACACTAAATCTACGATGATAATTCTTTTCCTATTATCTAGCTCCTTGGTGCTGCAAGTAGCATTAAGGCGAGTTCTAACGTTGGCCATCCGTTAAAAAGACTTCTAAGCGAAAGAATTATTAATACATGCAAGACACTATTCTAGAATTGTTATTTTAGTTATTTTACCTCATTATTTGCCTATGGTTCCCACAACCCTAGTTATGGAGTTTAGTTACCCATAGTCATAATCACAATATTCAAATATATGATATAAGAATTCATGCACTTACTTCAATGAGAAAGAGTAAAATCCAAAAGTTCGCTTGATTAATCAACAACAATCACCAACAATCAATCACTAAAATTAATTGAAGAACAAAGATTCTAACAATAATCAAGGGCCTAACCTAATAATCCAGCGTCTAACCTAATAATACAGAATCTAACCTCAAAAAAATGGTTTTTCGAACTATTTATAGAAAATAAAAACCTAATTAAACAAGGATTCTATTCGCTGGAAATCTGTTAAAACGCGGCTGGGTCGACGGACCTCGCGACGGATCGTCGTGGTCACGACGGACCGTCATGGACTCCGTCGTCCCATACTTGTGCAATTTCTTCTGCTGCTCTCTTCATTACCCTCGACGACAGGTATGACGGATCGTCACAGGCACAACGGTCAGTCGAGGGTCTCCGTTCCAAAACACTTGAACTCTTGGAATATGGGTACTGGGACTACTTCTCTGAACTTCATGACGAACCTGCAGGACGGACCGTCACGGACATGACGGTCCGTCACGCTTTCCGTAACCCCACACTTGGTCAGACTTCCCCATATTCCTTCAGCAGCTGCACTACGCTGCCACCTACGGACCGTCAGGAGCATGACGGACAATCACAAGCTCCGTAGGTGGTCTCTTCTGCATTTCTTCGCTCAAAAACCTCCACATTCATCTTTGGACAGATATCATGCAAATAAGGAGAAACTTATATAAAAATTAGCACAAAAAGGCTTTTGGACACACTAAACTTAAGGAAAAATTATTAATAATACCGTGAAACCACGGTATATCAACACCCTCAACTTAAATTCATTGTTTGTCCTCAAGCGACGGACTATGACTCAATACAAAATCTTTGTACAATAGTATCCATGTTTTATCCTTTGCAATAATTTTGCTATCAATCCCGATTAATCTCATCATATTTATGCATGCTATCACTATTAGGCTTGAATTATATGGAATCAGACCATGACAAAGACTCACCATGCACTAACACCTATCCTCTTCAATTTCTCACCAAGGTGCTAATATTTCCGATAATGCAACTAGTGTCCTCACTTCAAAACAAAATCCTCATTTTTCACACAATGATTTCAGTTTGAGTATAAGGATTACTTTTCAACACTCACTCTCAAAAAAAATTCACACTCATTCATAACTATTGCCATAAGCTTGCCCTTATTTTCACTGCTTTAAGTTCGCTATACAACCCTTAGTATCACGATAGGACTTTCTTAGCTTGTAACACAGGCTCAGGGTCATGTAGGGTATATTTAGGTATACTTTAGTGACTTTTTGCCCTCCTTGACATATCGGCTAAACATACCATTTTCTATCATTTTATTTTGCCCAGTTTCCATATTCTTTCACCTTGCTATTTTCCCTTTTTTCTTCATTTGTGTAAGTGACTCTCTTCTTTTCTTGCTTGTATTTCTTGTAATAATTTTTAATTTTTTTTACTTTTCTTTCAACTAATTCTTGAGTCACTTTACTTTTGTTCTTTCTCTCTTTTTGTTCTTTCAACCCCACTTTCCAGAGCATTGCTCATAATAGCCACCCTCAACTCATGGCTTTGCCATGAGTCAAAGTACACAAT
>NC_028648.1:17346553-17374635 GCF_001406875.1 Solanum pennellii | reverse complement strand
TTAAACTATGTACACAAGATATAGACATGCCGGTTCAACCGAAAAAGTAATCAGTCTCTTCGGGAAAAAGAACACAGGCAAGAAAACCCCAAAAGAGGATAGTGAATTGGGTTACTCTGACTTCACCCTATCACTTTCCATTTACCCCACCCCCAACAAAAAGACATGCAATTGTCCCCAATGCATAAAAAAATTGAAATACTAGAGTGGTAGGTGAAGCAAACCTGGGGCGCAAAGCGCCGACGATCAACAAGCTGGTGGGTTCGGTTTCTCGGAACCCACTAGCCTCAGTGGTGTCCTCAGCATCAATAGCACTATCAGCAGTGCCTCCCGATTTCTCCACAGTTCTGGAGCTAGACGCCCCAGCAGCTAACTCTCCTGCTCGCATCTAACGCGCCTCCTCTTCAGCAAGCGAAGCTCTCCTCGCAGCCTCCATCTCACGGCGCTCCTTCTTCCGTGCTCGAGCTTCATCCTGTTCTCGACCCCTACGCCTCTTGGCATGCTCTCGAGGGGGAGGTGGTGGAATCACTGAAGTGGCGAATAGGGCCGCCATCACTGTGTCTTCAGCAGGCTCTGCAGAAGGGGCCTCAGACTCAGGAACCCTAGCCTCTAAGATCATATCAATATCTGCACGAAGACTGTCGACCGCAGCCTAAAGGATCGACACATCCACCGGAGGAGCTGGCCGGGCAAGCACCCGCAACTCAAAAGCGTCCAAGCGCTGGTGAACCTCAGCGATCTTCCGCTCTGTGTGCTGGACCATTCTCCGCTCCAAGCGCTCTTCTGCCTCGGTAATAGACCTCTACATCCAAGGCGGGATATGATGCAGAAGTGTAGCCATTTGCGCCTCTAATTTCTGGACCCTAGCAAACGGAACCAGAGCGGGTAAAGGGGCTGCGCAACAGGAGCTCGGGGCAGTGCTACTACCCGGGATAGACTCGACCGGGATAGTGTTAGTGGAAGCCGCCTGCGTAGCCGTGCAGGCCTGGGCTACCGTATCAACCTGATTGTCAACAAGTGGGGGCAGCTCTGGACGGGGCCCTCTGCGTGGAGCCAACTCATTGGCCTCATCTCTGATGAGGTCGATATCAACAGTGCCCAGAGGGGTCTTGAGCTGATCAACGTTCCATATAGGCACACCTGCGGACCTGCAGAGAGAATATCATGCACGGGAAAGGGTAAGTAGTTGTGACCTTAAAAGCCCTCTCGTGCATGACCGCCTGTAGAAGCCACGCAAAATCCACCTCGAACCCGGCTATCATCGCCGCCATCAGTACTGCTCGATCCCATGTGACGATAATATCAGCGGCTGTGGGGGAAAGGCAGTGGCGGACAATCAACCACAAAAACTTTGCCTTGAAAGTGAGGTTGGCCTTCTTGATGGCCCCCTTCGGCTCGGTCACCCGATCGGAACCCTCTCCATCAACGGACAAGTCCAGCCATCCACCTCTTGGTGGTCTCTCTCAGCGATGGCTCACGCAGGAATTGGCCATCTTTAACAATCTGCCATCGGTAGTCAAACTCGGCAGTGAGAGGGGTCTGATTAGCATCAACATCCTCTCATAGAAATCGGCGGGTGGCAGGCAGGGAGATATCAACCTGAACGCCCCGTACTCGGACCTGCTCCAGTGGGGCCTGTTTGGCGGGGGCAGCCCGCCTATCAATCTGTGATCGGAGAGTCGCTACGTAGGATGCGTAGAACTCTCGGACCAGCTCTTCACTATAACATCCCAACGGACTTGCTTTCCACTCCAGTCGATGTCTGGTGAAGAGATTGCGGATCTAAGGCATCGTCGGGAGACTTCCCGTAAGGACCCGCCGCTCCAATGTAAGTGTCCGAGTCATAAGTCCTTTGTCATTCAGGAACTTTGCATCGGAATAGGCTTGAAACTGCCCGTCGACACACCACCGGTTGGGATGGTCAGTAACCGGGGTGAGAGCACGAGCGGGTGAACCGGGTGTGGATTCCGAACTGTCAGCCTCATCAGACGAGGTCGACGCTGTAGCGGTGGCGGGTGCGGGAACCTCAGCAGATTCGGAGTCTTTCTCCAACCACGAATTTCCTAAGGACCCAGACGCTCCTTCTTCATTAGTCGCTGACCCAGAAGGTGTGCCGGTCAGTGTGCGCTCCTCATCAGACTGGGAGACAGTGACTACGCCGGACGCACCTTTTTGGGTGTGGCTCTGGCAGCACGTGCTGCACGGGATGGGGTGGAAGTGCCTGGGGGCACGTACTCGGGGTCACGCTCATTATCAGAGCCAATGACCAGGCGGGCAGACGGGGCGACAGACCTCGATCGCCCGCGTGCATAGACTCGATCTTGTTTTGGTGCCTTAGTAGATAGTACATGTAAAGAATGAATATTAGTACTAGAAGGAGCAAACAACACAAGCAAAACCACACAAAATAAATATAAAAAATTAAAATAAAATGACATTTCTATAGTAATAGCGAAACACGACCGGCCAGGTGATGGCTCGTCGTGACTATGAAGGACCATCATGGGGTCCGTCGTGTCTTACTTAGACTTTGTTTATATGGAGAACCCTGAAGGAGAGTCTCTGACAAGTATGACGGTATGTGCAGGACGGACCGTCACAGGTACGACGGTTCGTGGTAGGCGTCCGTCAGAGGACACTTGAAAAAAATATGGAGACCCTTAGGAGAGGGGTCTTTGACAATCATAACGGTCATGCAGGACGGACCGTCGTGGGTATGACGGTCCGTCGTACTTGTCCGTTTGAGGACACTTAGAAAAATAGAGAGAGACCCTTAGGAACAGGGCATCTGACAACCAGAACGGTTGTGCAGGACGGACCGTCGTAGGGATGACGGTCCGTCACATGTGTCCGTTGGAGGACACTTGGAAAAAGTGAGAGACCCTCAGAAATAGGGTCTCTTACAACCAGAACGGTTGTGCAGGACGGACCGTCGGGGGGATGATGGTCCGTCGCATGTGTCCGTTGAAGGACACTTAGAAAAAAGTGAGAAACCCTTAGGAATAGGGTCTCTGACAACCAGAACGGTTGTGCAGGACGGACCGTCGTAGGGATGACGGTCCGTCACATGTGTCCGTTGGAGGACACTTGGAAAAAGTGAGAGACCCTCAGAAATAGGGTCTCTTACAACCAGAACGGTTGTGCAGGACGGACCGTCGGGGGGATGATGGTCCGTCGCATGTGTCCGTTGAAGGACACTTAGAAAAAAGTGAGAAACCCTTAGGAATAGGGTCTCTGACAACCAGAACGGTTGTGCAGGACGGACCGTCGTGGGGATGACGGTCCATCTCATGTGTCCGTTGAAGGACACTTGCAGAAAATTGGACAGTGGGGTGTTAGGGCTGTTGGAACGGACCCAACGACGGTCCGTCGTGGGTACGACGGTCCGTCATCGGGGTCTCATTCTGTAACTCAGTGACAGAACTGGGGGTGCCCCATTCATCCCCTATGACCCAAATCGAATTGGTAGTGTTTGAACCTACATTTGTCTAACACAAATACCTAGTAAACTAGCAATGCTAAAGCACCTCTTTCTAGGCTTTTAACACGGCAATTTCGAGGATTTTTAACCTAGGTTAGACAGAATTTTATTAAAAAAAAGGAACATATCAAGGAGAACTAGGCTAATACTAATTGATAAACAAAAATGCAATATAAATGAGTAGAAATTAGAGACACATACCTGAGAATTCGAGAAAAACAAGAGGGAAAGGTACTTGGTGATCAAGAAGACACCCACAGCAGCAGCTCCGACTAGTAGATGATGACTTTTAGGACTTTGGAGAATTTGGGGGAAAAATGGTCGGTTGAAGAGGGAGATGATTTTGGAAGTTGAAAGGGGAGGGAAATAGGAGGAAGAGTGAAGGAATGGGGTGAAATTAAGGGTTAGGGATTTTAAATGTTGAATTTTTAAAAAAACCCCAGCCGGGTCGGGTCGGGTACGCCTCATTAATGACGCGATGATTCCCCGACGACGGTCCGTCTCAGTTGTGACGATCCGTCGTTGGTTCCGTCGTGTGTGACCTAGTTTGAAAATAACAGAAAGACGTACCTGGCACGACGGGTTCATGCGACGGTCCGTCACAGTTGAAACGGTCCGTCGCTATATCCGTCAGTGACTGCTGCAGAGTAATTTTCTGCAGAATTTCCTGGTGATGTGCCTGCAAATTTAAAACCCATTAGTAGAAAATGCTACCATTACTAGAAAGAAACACTATATGTATTGGGTTGCCTCCTAACAAGCGTCTGATTTAACGTCGCGGCACGACTGAGGACACTTGATTACTCAGCCTTCATCAAGATGGTATGCCTCTATCACTTCATTCACCGATGCAGTATGCCCAAAATAGAGTTTTATTCGTTCTCTATTCACCTTAAACCGCACTCCCTCCTTGGTTTTTAACTCAACTGCTCCATGAGGGAATACTTGGGTAATCAAGTAAGGGCCAGTCCGTTTGGACTTGAGCTTGCCCGGAAGACAAGGCAACCCAGATCTGTCTAAAAGCACCAAATCCCCAACCATAAACTCTTGTTTTGCACTTTTTTGTTCATTCTCCTTCTTCATCTTTTCTTTGTGGGATATGGCGGATACCGATTGGAGCTCACCACTCTGCCTCACGGTCCTACAAACGTTGAAGGTCGCTTCTTCATTGTTCAACCGAAATTTCATCTGCCCCTTTTCCATATCAACTACGGCTCTACCTGTAGCAAGGAATGGCCTCCCAAGAATAATAGGCACTTCAAAATCGACTTCACAATCAAGAATAACAAAATCTGCCGGAAATATGAATGACTCCACTTTTACTAGCACATCATGGAGTATCCTTATAGGCCTTTTCACTGTTCGATCAGCCATCAGTAGCCGCATCGCAGTGGGCTTTGGGTCACCCAAACCCAACTTCTTGTAAATTGAGAGGGGCATGAGATTTATGCTTGCCCCTTGATTACATAATGCTTTCCCAAAATGTAATGACCCGACTGTTCAAGGAATAGCGAACGCACCCGAATCTTCTTTCTTTTGTACGACAGATCTTGTAGCAATAGCACTACAATGCTGCAGTCTATCATCATCCTCGAAAGTGACCGATCTTTTCTTTGTAACCAGATCTTTCATAAACTTGGCATAATCGGGCATTTGTTCTAGAGCTTCTACCAAAGGGACATTGATAGAAAGCTGCTTCAGCATTGTTATAAAACGCCGATATTTACTATCCTCGGTCTTTTTCACTAATCTCTGAGTGAAGGGTGGTGGTGGTCTAGGCATGGGAATTACCTTCATAGGGACTTCAACATCTTTTCCATTGCTCTCTTCTGCTTCACCACTACCCTTTACCACCTTATCATAATCCTTTCTCACCTTTTCCTCATTAGACGGCATAGGTGGGTCAATGGTTTGCTTACCACCCCGAGTAGTGATTGCCATACAGTGTGCATCATTTTTCGGATTTTGGAAAGTGTTGCTAGGAAGAGTGCCCGGTTGTCGTGTGTTAACAGTCGCAGATAATTGGGCCATTTGTAACTCGATCTGCTTAATCGATATTGCATGTGTATCGAACCAATACTTGCTAAATCACACCTTAACTCTTTAATGTGCTCATCACTAGCATCGAACCTCCTCATCATTTTGTGCAACATATCCTCAACTCGCGCCCATACTATCTCCACCATCCCTAGGAGTAACTTCACGATTTTGAGGAGGGACATAGGGCCCATTCCTATCATTTCTATTATCGTAGTTACCCCTGTTGAAGTTGTTGTCGCGGTTGTAGTTTCCATCTCGGACATAATGACCCTCACGGTTATAGTTACCATAGATTTGACCTTGGTTCCCTTGACCTTGGCGCCAATTATCCTTATTTGAGCCTTGGGTGCTCGGTCAGAAACCCCCCGTCTACTGATTTACTGCATAGGAGTCCTCTGCATAATAGCATTCATCATTAGGAGGTGGTGGTTTAGGCAAGTAGTTAACTGCATTTATCTTTTCTGCACCCCCAGTGATATGTTTTAGTACCAACCCAAGCTCAGTTCTCATCTGAGCCATTTCTTCACGAATCTCATCTGTGGCTGGGTTGTGAGTGGACTGCACTGCGAAGGTATTTCTCCCGGTATCTGACTTCCTAGTACTCCAAGCTTTATTATTCCGGGAGATTTTCTCTAATTTTTCAGCAATCTCAGCATAAGGACACTCCCCATAAGATCCACCTGCTATAGTGTCCAACACCGCTTTATTATTATCATCCTGCCCCCGATAGAAGTATTCCTTCAGTGACTCATCATCTATACGGTGATTTGGGGCACTTATCAAGAACGAGGTGAATTTATCCCAAGAACTACTAACTGACTCTACTGGTAGTGCCACAAAGTTGTTCACTCTGTCTTTGTGGTTTAGTTTCTTAGAGACCGGATAGTAGCGTGCTAAGAAAACATCCCTTAGTTTGTTCCAAGTGAAAATTGAGTTGTAAGGGAGCTCAGTGAACCATATAGCAGCTCTTCCCGTCAGTGAGAGAGGAAACACTCTAAGCCCTATTACATCCAAGTCCAAGTCAGGCCTCCCTACACAGCTTTTACACACTGCCCTTACCTTAGATATATGGGCATGTGGATCCTCAGAAGGTAACCCTGAAAACAAACCTCTGGCAGTGAGAATTTGCATCAGGCTACTAGTTACCACAAAGTTGTGGCCTGGTGGTAGAGGAGGCAAGACAAGTGGCCCATCGGGTCTGCTATGTTATCATAGCCTCTATAGTATGCTTGGGGCCGTGGAGCAGGATTTTGTCCCCTCTGTTGGTGTTCACCCGGAGCATCGGGTAACAACTGACCATGAACATCAACCGGAGCTGGGATGTTCTGGTTTGGATCATCATCATTAATTCCCAAGTTTCGATTCATGTTGCGTAGTGTACGCTCTAATTCATGATTGTAGGGAAACAAGGTTTCTCTTCCTCTCCGTGTATTTGGCATACAAGGAGGGTGGTTCTGCACGAATCAAAAACAATAAAACAAAGTAAAATCAAGAAAATATCAACTAAACTATAGTAATAAGTTTAAGTTAATCTAAAAGCTACTTTCCCCGGCAACGGCGCCAAAATTTGATACGCTCAAACTTACTTCTCAAATAAGAAGTAAAGCGGTCGTGTCAAGTAAATAACCCAACTAGTGAGGTTGGGAGCGTTCCCACGAGGAAAATAGTTTAGACTTAACTTCAATCTATTATTACTATTGTTCAGTCAATTACTTCCTTGGAAAGCAAAAATGATAAAAAGGGGGGTTTCTATTACTAAATAAATGAAAATAACTAGCGAAATTGAAAGAGACACTTAACAGCTTCAAATGTTAGAGTTTAATCAATTGATGAAAGTAACTAGGGTTTACGTGTTCCCCACAGATTCATAACTTGATAAGTCTAACTATAACAATTCTTTCCTAGTATCTTCCATGCAAAGTGATAAGTTATGTATTTCTAAATCCTTGGTCCGGCATCTAGAAAATTTCACTCCGCACCTTGGTCCGGCTACGTGTGTTGCTATACTAACCCTTATCTTTACCTCATATTAAGCATCGTATTCGATATTTGACTAAGTTATTACCTCGTACCAATCAATACTAGCCTATTAGATAGTATACACTAAATCTACGTTGATAATTCTTTTCCTATTATCTATCTCCTTGGTCCGGCAAGTAGCATTAAGGCGAGTTCTAACGTTGGCCATCCGTTAAAAAGACTTCTAAACGAAAGAATTATTAATACATGCAAGACACTATTCTAGAATTGTTATTTTAGTTAGGTTTTACCTCATTATTTGCCTATGGTTCCCACAACCCTAGTTATGGAGTTTAGTTACCCATAGTCATAATCACAATATTCAAATATATGATATAAGAATTCATGCACTTACTTCAATGAGAAAGAGTAAAATCCGAAAGTTCGCTTGATTAATCAAAAAAAATCACCAACAATCAATCACTAAAATTAATTGAAGAACAAAGATTCTAACAATAATAAAGGGCCTAATCTAATAAACCAGAGTCTAACCTAATAATACACAGTCTAACCTCAAAAATGAGGTTTTTCGAACTATTTATAAAAAATGAAAACCTAATTAAACAAGGATTCTATTTGCTGGAAATCTATCAAAATGCGGCAGGGTCGACGGACCTCGCGACGGACCGTCATGGACTCCGTCGTCCCATACTTGTGCAATTTCTTCTGCTGCTCTCTTCATTACCCTCGACGGCAGGTATGACGGATCATCACAGGCACAACGGTCTGTCGAGGGTCTCCGTTCCAAAACACTCGAACTCTTGGAATATGGGTACTGGGACTACTTCTCTGAACTTCATGATGAACCTGCAGGACGGACCGTCACGGACACGACGGTCCATCACGCTTTCCGTAACCCCACACTTGGTCACACTTCCCCATCTTCCTTCAGCAGCTGCACTACGCTGCCACCTACGGACCGTCACGAGCATGACGGACCGTCACAAGCTCCGTAGGTGGTCTCTTCTGCATTTCTTCGCTCAAAAACCTCCGCATTCATCTTTGGACAGATTTCCTGCAAATACGGAGAAACTTATATAAAAATTAGCACAAAAAGGATTTTGGACACACTAAACTTAAGGAAAAAGTATTAATAATATCGTGAAACCACGGTATATCAATAGTACAATTTTATAAAGTACTTAATCCGACAGTCTAAATAGGACGCACCATTATATCAAAAAAATCACTCATATGTAGCAAAATGGGAATTACAGTAAGTCTAGGAGTCACAAATAACATGTAAGATTAGTGGCTATGTTAGAGAAGTCCAGGAATGATTAAAGCTAAAATTACTCAACCATGCATGTAAATCTTTCTTAATTTCTGTCATTGCACGCATCCAAATACTTCTGTTCTTAAAGGAAAGTTTTATTTTGACAAGTTAAGTTGATTATATTTTTCCACATCATGTGTGGTCTATATGATTGATAATATATTTGTTTAGACTTGTATACAACTTCAAAAAATGACGAAATAAAATAATATACAACATAAAAAATAAACATTAATGAAAACCCAAATGAAGAAAATGAGTGATGAAAATTTAGCAAATAATCTGGAAAACAGATGGACTCACAGTTGATAAGGTGATTTCACTAAGATCAACCACAAATATTATGGCACTTGATACACGATATTTGTATCGGGGGTGGTATAATTAATACTTTTCTGCATAACTGACTAAAAAGAGTATACTCGTTCTTATCCAGCTGAAAATATTTTCTTCTTATATTGCTTAGATCCACATATTTCACACGCAATATAGTGTACACTGAAACAATTTCTCTTGGTGTTACAAGAGACAAACTGTCAAGTGATCCTATTTAAGGTAGTTTGACTGCCAGTCATGACATACAAATGACCTTTGTTTATGGAAAATATCAAAATTAAAATACTTTTAAAATATTCTAATCCATGAAGGTCCTATACCAAAGTGTTTGTTTTTTAATTAAAAAAAAGTTATATTTGTTTTTTAGGAGGAAGGGAACCACATATAGTCTGAAACCACTAAGGTTAAAAGGTGAGATTGTGGCTCACTTTGATAGAACTTATCAGGAGCTCCCCCTTTGTGGTTCAATGTGTTATTACTTCACATACTTCCACAATATTTGACATTGATTCAATATTTAAATTCATTAATGTTATATGCACACAAAATCAATAAATTAGAAATATGAAGGTTTACTTTTAGATAAGTAACGGGCATGATAACAGTACAAACAATAGAGATATGCAACAACAAGCACACACAAGACACCTCGACTCCATGACTTTGTATATACTACTTCAAATGAGCAAACTTATAAAAGCTCGCACCACATTCTTCCTAAATATTCATTGTTGACCCCTCTCTCTGAACACATAATTAAAAAGTTTAATCTATATTATAAGAAGGGGAGGATAGAAAAGAAAGTCTACAAGCATTTCGAGAAAACAGACATGCAAAGAATAGTGGTTATATGTTCAACTCAATGAAGAATGAAAAATAATATAAAACTCCAAAATAATGACCAGCATAATTCTTTTCACTTAGTTCCATAATCCAATATCCAAGATACATTATTTTGAACTCTAAGGCAAAATATTGGATTCAAGAATGTTTTAAAAAAATAATGTCAAATATATGAAAACCTTTGGATAAAGTTTAACAAACTTACTGAACTTCAGCTAGTAATCTTAGTTTACTCGCGTTTAAATCCTCCAATTTATGCCTTGTGCCATCAGTGTCTTGTAGCAGATTGACAGTATTATGTTAATATTTTGTTCCTAATGACTTCAGCTAGCAAACAATATAATGAATGAGGGAGAGAGAGGGGTGGTGGGAAGTTAATGAGTGTTTAATGGTTGTTAATGGGGGAAAGTGAATAGTTGGGGAAGTAGAAGAAGAAGAAGAAGAATGGGGGGTTATGGGGAGTTGAAATCGTGGGAATAGGGGTTGAATGAGGGAGTTGGAGGGTTTTTATTTAGGGTGGGTCGGGTAAATTTCGGGTTAAACTCAGAATTTTAAAAAACTAGGCGTTGGGGTGATGGAGGCACGAAACGCTCGTATCGCGCCTGGGGAGCGCCTCAGTCCTCCTTGCCTTGGCGCAGCGCGCCAGCCAGTGCACCAGGCTTGGGGCGATGGAGGCGTGGAGCGCCCGTATCACACCTGGGGAGTGCCTTAGTCCTCCTTACCTTTACGCAGTGCGCATGCTAGTGCGGTAGGCTTGGGACGATGGGGGCGCGATGCACTTATATCGCGCAAGCAAAGCGGCTCAGTGCTCCTATGCTTGGCGCGGCGCGCCTACCAGTGCGCCTGAGAAGTGCTTCAATCCTCCAGGGCTTGGCGCGGCGCGCCTACTAGTGCGCCCTCCTGCAAATGTTTTTTTTTAACTTTTACAAATTAAGTTGCAAATAAAGAAAAATTTCTAAGTTACTAAAGCTAACGTAAATTCTAAAATCTAGCCTAATCTAAAAACACAAAATTGCAAAAAAAAATTAAAAACAAACTACCTAGCTATTACATAGTAATCATGGGTTGCCTCCCATGTAGCGCTTGAATAACGTCGCGGCACGATGCAACTTAGATCATTCATTATTTTGATCGAGAGCTTACCTATGAAGATTTGAATAATCATTAAAGTAGTTCTTCACTCTTTGCCCATTCACTAAGAACGTGGGGCCAGTTTCCCCTTGTAGTTCTACGGCACCATGTTGTGTCATTCTAACAATATCATAAGGACCATACCATTTTGACTTATGTTTTTCGGAGAACAACCTTAGTCGCGAGTTTAGGATTAATACCTTATCTCCTAGATTTAAGGTACGAGCCACTATATGCTTGTCATGCCATCTTTTTATCTTCTCCTTATGAATATTGGCATTCTCATAGGCAGAATCCTTTACTGTTCAAGTTCATGCAACTGATTTACTCTCTTTTTTACCGGCTAGCTCTGGGTCCAATTTTAACTTCTTTATAGCCCAATAATCTTGATGCTACAATTCTGCTGGAAGGTGACATGCTTTTCCAAATACGATGTGGCAGGGAGAAGTCCCTATAGGCGTCTTGTAAGCATTCCTATACGCCCACAAAGCATCATCCAACTTTTCAGACGAGTCTTTCCTTTGTGCATTCACCGTTTTCTGCAAAATCAGTTTGACTTTCGATTCGACACCTCCACTTGACCACTAGTTTGAGTGTGATAAGTTGTAGCAACGTTATGGCGAATACCAGATTTAGGAAGGAGGTTCTTGACAAGATTGTTAATGAAACGCTTTCCTCCATCACTTATAATTGCTCTTGGAGTGCCAAAAACGAATGAAAATGTGTTTCTTGATGAATTTCATCACCATCCTTGAGTCATTAGAAGGAAGAGTGACTGCCTCAACCCATTTTCTTACATAATCAACCACCAAAATTATATAAAATTTCCATTTGATGGTGGGAAGGGACCCATAAAGTCAATATCCCACACATAAGAAATTTCCACCTCCTAAATATTATTAAGCGGAATCTCATGCCTTCTTGAGATGATACCCAATATTTGACATCTATCACAACCCTTCACAAAAGACATATAATCTCTAAAAGAGAGGGCCAAAAGAAATTGGATTGTAATACCTAATGAGCGGTGCGCTCTGCTCCATGGTGACCTTCATATGGGCTTCCATGAAAACTCTCAAGCACTTTGTGAACCTCAGTTGCCGAAATGCACCTTCTAATTTCCCTGTCTATGCTTTACTTGAACAAGAAAAATTCATCCCGGATGTAGAACTTGGCATCATGATTTAGCTTTTTCTTTTGTTAGGTGGTTGCATCCGGTGGATAGTCTCCACTCACTATTAAGTTCACAAATGTCCGCATACCATGACACTCGAGATATATCCAAAGCCATCAATTGCTCATCCGTAAACTCTTTCTGGATTCTCTCACCTTCATTAACACGTGAAATCTTCCATCCTGATAAGTGGTCAGCTATCTAATTTTTTGTACCTAAACTATCCTTGATTTCAAGGTAAAATTCTTAGAGAAGTAATATCTAACGAATGAGCCTTCGTTTAACATCTTTCTTATTGAATAGGAACCTAATAGTTGCATGGTTAGTGAAAGCAATTACTTTTGTACCTCCCAATGAAAAGAATGAATTGATCCATACAAATACGCCACCCGGTCCATGTCTTAGTGCGGATCAATTCATTCTTTTCATTCCTTACCACATTCGTACCTCCCTTTTTGGGAACACATTGTATCGGACTCACCCACTTGCTATCAGAGATTGGGTATATAATTCCAACATCTAAACACTTTATAACCTCCTTCCTTACCACTTCTCTCATCATAGGGTTTAGGCGTTGTTGTTGTTGTGCTTTAGGTTTGTGGTCCTCTTCCATGTAAATTCTATGCATACACTACGCCAGACTAATCCCATGAATATAGGCTATCTGCCACCCAATTGATTTCTTTCTTCGCTTCAATATCATTAATGCCGCTTCAACCTGTAAATCAGACAAATATGCAGAAAGTATAACAACCAAGGTTTCATTAGTACCCAAATACGCATACCTTAGGTGAGCTCATATTATATTTAGTTCCAACTTAGGGGCTTCTAGTATTGATGGTTTTGGTGGAGGGCCCAACTCGCGATCGAATGAATCCATTTGAGTCCTATGAGTGTCTACTAAAGCTAGATTTAAGCATGACTCAATCTCTTGAGCTTCCGTATCTCCCTCTAACTCATGACCCCATAACACTTTCTCTAACGGATCTCCAGGAATAAGCAAGTGTGATTCTACCATGATATCAACCACCATAATAGGAGACAACTCTTCATAAACAGAAGATAATTTTCACGCGAAGTAGATATCGATCACTTCTACCTTATCATGTGTTCTCATAGTTAGTTGTACAACTGTTACATCAATCAATGCCCTACCCGTGGCCAAGAAAGGACGTCCCAAGATGAATAGGACTTCAAAATTAGGTTCAGAGTCTAGAACTACAAAATCTACGGGAAAAATCAATGAACCTACTTGCATTAACAAATCTTGTACCACCCCCTCCAGCCTAGAAATGGATCTATTAGTTGGAGAATAAGAGTGGTTCTGTTAGGACTGTCCAACCCAAGCTTTTGATATAAAGATAAGGTCATCAGATTTATACTTTCCCCTTAATCACATAACCCCCAAGCATGAACATTTATAATTTTCATAGTGAAACTACCCTGATCTTTTTACTTTTTGAGGAGTCTATTTTAGATCCTTGAGTTGCACTCCTCAGTAAGTTCTACAATTTTGTATTCTATGAGACTCATCTTGCTTTCTCCAATGTCCTTCACTTATTTAGTATACTTCGGGATACCCTGCAGAATGTCAACCAAAGGTAGGTTAATATTAACCTGTTTAAAGTGAGAGAGGAACTTACCGAAGCATTCATCTTCATTCTGATCCTTTAGTCTTTATGGAAGCAGAGGTGGTAACTTCTTTTTAGGTGTGCGTACCTCAGCATTTTGACTTTCTACTACCTCTTCCACTTTCTTTTCTGTGGTTCTTTCTTCAAAGTCTCTCTTCTTTGGAGCTAGTTCCTCTAATTGCAACCCACTTTTAGTGCTTACCACATGTAGTTACTTTGGGTTGGGCTCAGTATCACCATGCATCCCACCTTGGGGTGCAAGATCAAAGAATTAGCCACTTGTGCAACTTATTTTTCTAAACTCATTTGAGACATGTGGATGTTCCTGATGGTCTCATCCTGCTTATATATTCTCACACTTAACTTGGTCCCCATTTCATACATGAGATTTTGGAATAACTCTTCATTGGTCATCCCACCTTTGAATATGCTTTGGTTTAAGATTTGGTTGGGATTTTGGTATTTTTGCTTAGCCCCTTGGATACGGTATTGATTTGCACCTTGTGCCTGATTTTGGCTTTGATTCTCAGTCCAAGAAAAGTTAGAATGGTTTCTCCAATTGGGGTTGTAACTATTGCCATAATTTTATTTGCCTTAGACCCTTTGCACATTACCCACATAATTTACAGAGTCTGGGTTTACCTTACATTGCTCAGTGTCATGGGTTCCACTACCACATACTCCACACCAATTTTCTGCTTGTTGCACCACGTTTACCGGTGCTTGATTTAGAGCCAACTGCTTAAACTGTAAAGTCATGCTATGCTGCATTACATCTATTTTGGAATTCAAAGAAGTAGCTTGGTCTACATTTAATATCCCTGCAACCTTTTACATTGTGGTTCTACAAATGTCTCCCCTCATAACCTTGGTTCCCTTCCGAAGTTTATCAAGTACATAAAAAATGCTTCACTTGTGATGGATAGTTCGTGGCCACCTGTTGCACTATTAAGATGGCTACGATCATTATATTCTAAACCCTCAAAGAAAGTGTGAGTTAGTACCTCATTAGTCTGCATGTGATGTGTGGGCAAGCATTCAACATTTGTTTGAAGCGTACCCACGCTTGGTAAATGTCTTCTCCGTGCTTTTAGTAAAGTTTGTATCTACCTCTCAACTTGGAGGTTTTCTTGGATGAGTTAACTTCTTTGTTAGACCATCTTAAGTAGTAATGAAGTTTGGTGGTTCGGAATCTAACCATCATCTTGCGGTTCCCATTAATGAGTATGGGAACAATGTTAGTCTCACATAGTTCGGTGAGACTCCTAGTGGGATGTAGGTATCAGCGATCTCTATGAAGTTTCTAATATGAAGTTGAGGATCTTCATTGGGGAGACCAGTAAATTGCCCATTTGCATGGAGAATTTGCACCTTATTCCGCTTAATTTAAATCTCCCCTCGGTTTCCTAATACTCGATGCGAAATTAGCGGTGAGTGGGACTGCCATATCTCGCACTTGTCTTGATGGAATGATAGGGACATTTGGTGGTATTTCTTGGTTATCAACATTCTTTGGATTATTCGGATCCCTATGATTATTCACATCTTTCGAATTGTCTTGATAATCATTACCACGATTCCTATGATGTCCTAACCCTAATTCCCCTCGATTCATTTTTCTTCGCTGATGTAAAACTCTTTTAGGTTAGTTGTAAGGATCAACTAGATCTCCCTTCCAAGCCAGACCTGAATTTCAAATGTCATTAGTAAACAAGCTAAAATCAAGTAATTAATACTTGAGTATTCTAAATGTGCACTAAATAAACTTGAATATAAATCAATTTCTAAGTCCCCATCAGCGTCGTCAAAAACCTTTTGCACCCCAATATACACCCAAGTGTACGTGGTCGCGCAAGTAATATAGTTTCTTTCAGAAACGAGTTATTGTTCCTAGGGAACTTATGATCAACTTAAATTCACACTTAATTCTAGAATTAAAGATAAAAATAACTACTTCATAGGTTGATTGTTTTGTGATTAACTAGGACTATCATGGACTAGATTTAAAGTAACAATGATGAAGACTTTGATGTAATGTTTCAGGCAAGATTTAAAGAAATTCTAGAGCTGTAGCATATAATGAGTGTCATGTATCAAAAAATCGGCTTAGAATTAACTTTAGTTGTCAAATTACTAGTTTATAGGGTTAATAGTATGATCCGGGTTAACCACCTCTCGTCACCTACTCCAGTTAGCTATCTAACTACATCATTAAGAGGGGGATAAATAGACTAACTGTAGAGCATTTATATTTCATCCTATTTTGTAATCAAGCAAGGTGTTCGTCTTTCAAGCGTCACTCCTGGACACGAATCTCCTCAATTTAATGGACGGATCGAGCTCTCTATATTCTCTGGTCTATCTAATCTCTCATATGGTCAATTCAAGATTTAGACACTAGATTTATTCCAGATGGATAGAAAGAAATAGTAAAACAAGAATATAAAAGTAATTTGAATTGACAATCGAAGATTAATTCATAAAGCCTCAAATACTCAACAATGAATTCATAGCTACATCCCCAAAACTAGGGCGTTTACCTACTAATGCTCATAATAATCAAGAAAATATAATTTTTCTTAAACAAATCCATGAAATAGAAAAGTGAGGATGATTACAAACTTGATTCTTTCCCTTGCACACTAAACAAAACGTCTAACCACCACAATGGCAGCCCTAGGATCTATTTATAGTAGTAGATAAATTTCAAAACAAATACTATTCAAATTAGAATTCCTAGTTAATGTTTAGAACTTGGAAAAGTCGGCTTTCGCTTGGGGCATCGAGCCTTAGAACATCCTCTGAGCGTAAAGCCTTGGTGTACGCACCTTGCAGAGCGCCTCAACATTGGCTTTGTGCATAAGGCCCTAGCGTGGCGCGCCTTGAAGAGCGCCTACCTGGGTGTAACATTCCAGAAAATATACCCGTCTAGTGAAGAGCTTATTAAGTTTTAAGAATATGTATTGGGGGTAAATAGGCATCCCAATGCCCAATATTTTAAAATATTGGGCATATTAAGAAATTATGGGCCTAGTAGAAAATATTGGCTTAAAAGGGTGTTAGCCAATTTTCTAACATTAGTATGCTTGTTTGGAAAATGTACCTGCAATAACGACCCTAAGCTAAAAATAAAGTTGCATAATAGTAACACATTAGGTACTAGACATCCACGTGTCAAGTCTAGTACCATATCACATGACCATTTAAAATGATCATGTAGATTAAGCAGTGCCTAAAGACATAGTGAAAATCCTTGGGACAATAAGTAAACATTTCCAAATGAACCATCAATAATAGTTAGTTAGGAAAGTACAAGAAACCCATGTGCAAGCCATGTGCAAACACATGGGGAGAAACTGCCAAGAAGGGACCACCCTAAACGAATTTGGTTAGGGTAGTCAGGGGGCACGCGTGCACATAGGTTCACCCATGTGGGGCCTATCTGTCTAACTAATTATAGACTCTAACCTAATGGCCTTAACTAACTAACTAACCTAGTACAAACAAAAATAAATTACCTAGTACACCCGACAACCTAAGACTTAATTTGGTGACACTAACCTAGTAACTATTTAAATAGACAACTTAGTAACTAACTTAGGATGGTCCAAAAGGGTTAATTATGGTTCCAATGATTTAGGGGTACTTTAGTAATTACCTTAGGTCCCTTAATTAATTGATTTATCCATTTAATTAATTAGTTTAAAAGGGGCAAAACGAAATTCTTAGGAAAAATTTCAGATTTGACTAAGTGTTGTGTTTTCCTATTTCTAGTCAATATAGGAGGGGCTTTTTAGTAATTAATTAATTTATTAATTTAATTAACTTATTAATACTTAGTTGAATGATTAAATATCATTTTCTAAACCTAAAAACTCACGATCAAACACTTAGAGAAGTCCACGCTAAAACAGTAAGCAAAAAGGCAGAAAGTTCATCGACGTTCTTAGGTGAATTCAAGGTGTTCTTCAAGGTTTCGTTCAAGGTGGTCTTCATAGATTAAGTTCTACATAAGGTGTGGGTTTCTCTCCTAGAATTTTTTCTCCAAGAGTACTTTCCATCGTCTTGAATCTATAAAATCTCGAAACTAGGATTGTTTCCCAAGATTCTTGTTGAACGTCCTTTTCCCTAGTATCCTTGTTCATGATTTCAATGATATATAGATTAGTCTTGATCATGTTGTTGATATGTGGTGCTGACTGGTCTTAATGTGTAGGGTTCTTGATTTGTAAATGACGAATGAACCTATAAGTTGTACTCGTATGATGTTAAGTGTTCCTTACGTGATATAAAGAACTATGTTGCATTAACTTGTGTCCGAAAATGCTACTCTTGAGATGTTACGGATGTGATGTGTATACTTGCTGTTAAAAATGACTTTATGAAAATGTTATATTCATTAAAGTGTTCATATAAGGCTATTCGAAATGGCTACTAATGTGATGCTTGAACTATGTTATAAGATTGGCTAAAAAGATCTCCATGAAATCATACTTGAATGAATGTTTGGTTGATGCCAATAAAATGTACATTGTTAGCCATTTTATTAAATGGAATTGGCTATAATGTTATCTTTAAATAATTAAAAGTTTGTCTAATGAACAATGTACCCCAAATTTAGCACGAATAAATGTAACTTTGGCTTGTGGCAATAAATTGGCTATGAAGCCATTTCCAAATTGTTTAGGCCAATACTAATTTTATACCAATCACACATAACCAAAATATTGTAATGACCTCTTAAGTCCATCTAAGAAAATTCAATGAATCCATATCTAAGGGCATGCCAATCATTGGTCCAAGTCCCAACATGCCCTAAACAAATGAACTATGAACATATGTAACTCATTGAATGAAGTTCTCATCGTCCATAAACGATGATATGAAGCTGCCAAATGAACGTAAGAAAGTAGCGTGCGTATTAACATAATTAAATATGTCTAATTAATAAAGTAACCAGAATGAGGTGTTAAAGGAAGTGAGGCAAGCCTCACTTACACCTAAGATACTATGTTAAGATACTCACGAAAAAGGGTGTTAGAATGTGTGAGACAAGTCTCATTAACACCAAAGATGTTATGTAAGGATAATTCACATTTCATCAATGTAAAGAAAAGTATGATAAGTCATAAATAGAGTAAGTAAATCTCAATCTAGAAGAAAGCTTCCATAATGTTTGAGTCAACTCTAATAGATAAGAAGATAAATGAAGTGAGCAAAGCACCGATAGACTAGCTATGAGCTTGTGCTTGCACGTGTAAGTCTCATGAGCTGAGGCTACCACCAAGGTGATAAGTAGTCTCCATATGTATCTTAGTCTTTGCACTATGTCTAGATAACATGGGAACTAGCCTGTGGTTTCCACCTAAGAGAGCTAGGTATGTTTCGATCTCACCTTGGCCAGTGAGATCACCTCTTTTTGTTGTGGGGAAGACTCTGGATTTCATGTTTATCTCACATGGTCTATGTTGGTTAATGCTCAAAAGAATGTTCTTGGTTCACTATAGCTGTGAGCCACCCCTTTCAGTGTGGGGTAAACACTTGACATGGGTTCACCTTAGCCGGCGAAGCACCCCTTTTCGGTGTGGGGCAGACACTGAATTTTATGTTAGCTCATATGATCTAGATTCATTTGATCGATGAATCACCTCTTTTAGGTGTGGGGAAGACACTTGATTTCATGTTAGCTCGCATGATCTAATTCTAAAGATGTCTCTAAGAAAGCAAGAAAGAAAGAAGATGGAACGTATGCTAAAAGTGAGCTATAAAAGTAAGAACTTAAGAACATCAATCGTCTGTGTTGATTGGCTAGTAATGACTTCTTATATTATGCCAATAAAAGAGAGTAAAATGTAAGGGCCAATCTATACCTCATAACTTCCATAATATGAAAATGATGAAATGAGTGGCATAGTCAACAGAGACTGGCTTATGAAGTGTTTCTACCCAACGAATACAGAATGTAATGAATGACTTGTTACAAGGATAGTGAAATCATTCCTTAGTCCCTTGATTACTTACTGATTCATTGTGGGTATGAGACTACAATGAGTCATTGAACTTGTAGGTAAACATAGGACCAAAGGAATCATTGAACTACACAACAAGAAGAGGAAAATATTGGGGGAAAAAACCAAGTCTGGAAATAGGGGCTCTCGAGTTTGGCATGATAAAATTTTCAAATCTTCGCTCGAGTTGCTATAAAATTTTGTTGATGATTCTAATGTCTTGTAATCATATAGAAAATGAGTTATGTGCTTTGAATGCATTAAAATAAGTCATATTCGTACCACAATTCACGAATAATGATTTAGGAAAGTCTAGTGACTTTACTTTCCAGAAATGAGATGTTGTTTAGGAAGAGCTTTCCTTGATCATGCATAGCTTTATGTGTATATGTGAATATACCCACACTTAGTACAAGTGTGTACTAACCCTATACATTTACTATTTTTATAGGTGTAGGTCATAGAGCAGATTGAAGGCTCATTGCAGCGGTTTGGACTCAGCGTTCTCTAGACCATTTGGTAGGTCCTCTTGAGTTCGAGGATTCTACGTCTATCTTCATAACCTATTATTTAGACATAGCTATAGGATGTTGTCCCTATCGTTTCTTTCAGATATTTTCATTTCGAAGCTTTTGTATTAAGGCCGTTTTGGCAAACTTATTATGATATATGTTGATTTCTTCATTTGAATTGCGTACTCAATTGTAGATGGTTGTTTAGTTTCGGTTTATAGTATATGAATCCATGTAAAATTCATATGAAGTCTATGTATACTTCATTATGTTTTAAAAGTTTTAAATTTTCCGTAAATTTAACTATATGAATGTGATGAAATCTAAGAAGAGACTTGTCTGCAACCTCTGAGAGGTTAACGACGCCGGTTGCGATCTGGATTCCTGAATCCGGATCGTGACGCTAGGTGCTTCAAAACTTGGCCATTTTTCACGTTCGTCTCTTTTCCTTATTTTCCTTCGTTCCGGCTCCACTTTTCGATGGGTTCCTGAAATCACTAATCATGTGTGTGAGTTCACAATCATCGCAAGAAATCATAAAGTCGAGCTAATAAACTAAAGATCGTTATTTAACATCATCAAAACATGGGCAATTATTGACTACTTAGGCATATACATATGCCTAAGATCACAGACCGTCAGTCGACTTAGGTTCGTTAGGCTACTCCATCGATTGAATTCTCAATCGCAAATGGCGGTCGGCCAGTAAGGACCTTCAGTCGACTAACGGTCCGTCTGTCGACTCCGTTGATTCGCCAACTAACTTTCAACTCTCAGTCACAAACGATGATCGACCAGTATGGACCGTCAGTCGACTTACGATCCATCAGTTGACTCTGTCATTGACTCTGACATCTCTTAAGTCAGGGGTCTTTTGGTCCTTTTCTTGTTCGTTTGTCCCCTAAGCTACGTCATTTAGACCCTAAATCATGAGGTTTTAGTTAGTTCAAGCCTAGAAAAATAACTAGAACATACCCAAGTCAAAATCATTAATCAAAACTTAGAAATTGAAAGCAAAAGAGGAGAAAAAAAGGTCAAGAATCCTAATTCAAGAACGCAAAAAGTTTCCATCAATTCCAGCCCTGAAATTGAAAGATTTGTCCGTGAAATTCATCACCAAGTATGTGGGATTTCACTAGTGGGTTCCTTTCACCCATTAGGTCCATAGTTTCAATCAGTTTCTTGATCCCCTTATTATGACTAGACCTAGGGTTTCTTGAATGTTAGAATTGTTAGGTTTTTAGCTATTAGAAGGATCCAAATAAGATTATTACGTTAATATTTAGATTATTGCATGAATTTCAGAACCCTAGCTATGTATTTCTTTAGTTCTTGAAGTACATATGCTAGGTCAGATATTTCTGTTATTCATTTATAAATGCCTCAATTATTAATGTATCATTACCAGATTAATTATTGCATTCTCAGTTTGCATGTTCAGTTTGAGCTATTCATTTGCAGAAACTCAATCATAGTCAGTTAACTATTTAATTCATTGGGAGTAACATAATACCAAGTTGGATTTGGGTTCAGCGTACCCAAATAGTCCCAGAACTACTAGCCAAGTAGGTTGTAAGTCCCCTCTGTGGACATCTGTTTAGTGATCACGCCAACATACCTTTATACCTCTGGTAGGATATATTAGGTCCTCTCGATGGAGAGTATACATCAGACTCCACATTTAGATCATGTGATTTTATTATTGGTTATTAGTAGCTCCCACAGTTTAGTCAGATTCCATTGCATTGACCATTTATCAGTATATCCAGTATTCAGTTTCAACATATTATAAATTGGTCAGAGCATTCAGTTATCTCAGCCTTCATTTTATAATTTTCAGATTATATATTTGCTTTGTTGCTTGTTCAATTATGTAATATTTCAACTTTACTCTATCCTACATGCTCAGTACCTTTCAAGTACTGAAGCATATGTGCACTACATCTTCTCGTGATGTAGGTTCAGTTTCTCAGCATCCAGGATTCTCGATCTCCAGTTCAGCAAAATCAGTGGTGAATCCTCATTCTCCGAGGACAACAGTCATGAGTTCCTTTCCAGCATTTTTAGTCCTTTAGTTTTAGTTTTTGCTAGACTTAGTTGGGGTCTGTCACAACATTTCTAATTAGTTAACGACTATTTTCATACATAGTTAGTTTGAGCTTAGTATTGAGTTACTATGTTCTTTGTATTAAACTCATCAGTTTTCATATATCTCAGTTATAGCATATGAGTATTCCCTATCTTTTCATTTTATTTATGATTTAGCTTCCGCATCAGTTTATTATCTTTAGTATGCTCATGATCATGCCAGCAGGGTTAACTTGGGATCACTTGTGGTCCTAGGTACCGTGTCCTCATCTCGGGGGTAGCTCGAGGCGTGACAACATAAGTACCCCTAGACTATGAGCGAAATCGCAGAGACACTCCTTAACTAAACTAAACTCATGTTAACCTCCCCCCAACCCCTTTTATTTTTTGTAATTTTGTATACCATTGCAGCTTCGGTGACATCCAAATATCTCTCACGCGAATCAACTGTGTGGAGTCACGGAGTATGCCACGTAAGCCAAAATGTTGTATAAATTATAAAAACAAATGAGTTCGGGGAGGGGGGATAGGATCTTTGTTTATTTAAGGTGTATTTTCGAAATTTCGATCATAGTATAAGAGGGTGCTAGTGACTTTTCTCAATTTTTATAATTTGACATGTTCATCGTTTTTTGAAAAGAGAGCGCAAACCGACCTTATACATTGTCGGATGAAATATCAAATAGGACACAATATGACATGTTTAATCAATTTAAGATATGCAAATTTAATTATTATTTTAATAACTTTTTTGCCTTAATTTTTTATAATATATCATCTAAGATTAGTCAATTGATTTGCCGGCATTGTGTACTTGAGTTTCAAAGTATAACAAAATAATTCTACGATCAACAAGAAGAATGTCAGTTTTAGTAAGTAATATTAATAACTTTTTAGTTTATTTATTGATTAAATTTGTTTATATTTTATTCGTAAACAAAAAAAAATAGGGTGTCAACCCATTCAGGTTGAGCTCTTTCAATAGACACACGTAACAAAAAATTAAAAAAATAGTCAAATGAATGAATCGAGCAAAGGGCTCAACAAGTCCATGTAAGTTTGAAAAAAACACATACAAAGTAACAGCTTTGTTATAAATTTTATATTATATTTGATTTGCCAAATATGATACACGTTATTCATGTTTAAATTTTATATAATGTTTTGATTATTTTTCATATGTATAAAAGTTATTCATGTAATAATTTTATATGATGTTTGGTTGTATTTTTTATGATCCTGCATTATTAATACTTACATAACTTATGAGAAAATGCAGGTATAATCTATGTAAAATAGAAAATGTAACAAGTTATGTGGGTATTAATTTATATCTCCATCAACATAGTAAATTACATATTTTCCTTATAAATATACTTTTAAATGCATATTTTTAAAACAAATCAAATAACTTGGTGGTTCCTATTTTCTTAATATTGGCGTAGAATGTTTATTTTCCAAATAACTGGAAGAGGAATTTGAATTACGTTGGTGTTAGTTATTTTTGTAAAAAAAATGTAACTTTCTATTTTTTGCGGGTTTTAATTATTTTAGCTTATATATTCTCTTTTATATATAAGCGAATAGAGGCAGGACGAACACAACACGAAGGAATTGTACCAAAAGCACTCTAAATTTGTACTTTCTTCCCTATACTCTCTTATATATAAGTGAATAGAGGTAAGACGAACACAACACCAACGAATTGTAGCAAAAGCACTCTAAATGATGCTCTAAATTTGTACTTTCTCCCCTACCTTCTCTTATATATAAGCGAATAGAGGCAGAACAAACACAACATCAACGAATTGTACCAAAAGCACTCACTCTTGGCAGCACCGTGTTCTTCAGGAAACACTTGGTAACACAATTGTTAAGCACGTGTGCTACAATAGTTTACCAAAATATCTCCGCCCTTTGCTTCACAGTTGTACGAAAATTCGATCCCTCAGAGTTATCGTTGAAGGAGAAATTGGACCGACAAGTTCTCTGCAATTGTATGAAAATTTGATCCCTAGAAGTTTTCCTCGTCCAAAAAAAGTTAGTGAAATATTGCCAAGAACTGAAGATTCTTCGACTCACCATCCTTAACTAGGTTTGTCAAAAATGAGCCCAAACATAGGTAATCGGCCCAACTCGCCCAAAATTTTAAGGGTTGGGCTCAAGATAATTTGAACTGTGTTCAATCTCAACCCCATTAAAGCATAACCCATCTCAAGAGAATCCTTAATTGAACCCAATTCAATCTCCAATTTCAACTCGTTTTAAAACTTTTTATTAAGATATGTTCCTATATTTAAGGTATGAATTATTATCTATTTAACATCTTTTAAGGTTGATATATCCATTTGTTACTTTTTTAAAAAAAAAAATCTTGAGCTAAAATTCAAATTATGATTATAAAAGTTATATATCAATATGTTAAATCATTGAGATTAATCGAGTTATATATATATATTGTTAATTCTATACTAAAATTAATTTGTTTGTTTGGTCAAACGCCTCTTATGGAACAAAAAGGCAGGAAAAAAAACTAAACAAATTTCTCTTAGAGTATCAAACATGTTCTACAATAAACCTAACTATACTTATGTAGTAACTTAACTTAAGGTCTTTGATAATTTGTCTGAAGTAACTAAACAAGCTTCTGTTTTTTTTTTCGTTTGCACAGGAGTTCTATACCTTGCTATGAGTTCATCAAGAGGTTTATTATTTACTAAACTGAATTAGTAAGTAATATGTGGTTATGTTGGAGAAATGCTTTTAAACAATTTTCATTTACATTTATCTTACTCGGGGTGGCTTGACATTCTTAGTGTGATTTCAACTTTCATCAAATAAGTATACATATAGGGGGAGACATTTTATAAAGATTTGTTTTCACATGATCCATGTAAAATCCTTAAGGTTTTATTAAATCTTTTTTTTTTCATCTAAAATATGTTTTTGTGAATTTGTAATGAAGATAACTAGAAAAACTAAATAGTTTACTGATTAACATCATTTATTCTTTGTTTTGGAACAAATTCTTTTTGTATAATGTATATTATCATTTTCCGGTTACAGGACATCACAAGAAGAAAACTAACAAGTTCAGAGGGACAACCATAAAGATGGGTGTTCCTTTGTAGAATTTGAAACTGTATACTCATTCTTCATAACTGCTTGAATGGATTATTATGTTTTCACTAAGCATGTCCCGGAAAGTGTGTTCCTCTGCCTCATCAGGTTTAGATAATGTTACGCTCTCATCTTTTTCGTCTTCCAATATAGATTTCTTCGATGTAATTATGTCATGCCTATATTTCTGATCTTCAGTATCATAAGTAAAAGAGTTTTGTTAGTATCATTTCCTCTAATTATTGATGATCGTGACAAATAGATATCTCCCCAAAAATAAAATTCAAGTGAATATGAATATATCGATCTATGATTAAGTACCTTATTCAAAAGGTTCTCTAAAATGAAAAAGTGAATCATGGAGTGTAGATCCATAAACATTTTCATTGTAGTGAAGTGAAGTGAATATCAATACTTCTCTATTTATCAAGCATGTCTCTCGCGATAAGAGGTCAATATGTCTGACGGGTATAAATGAGGTAGGTTAATAATTTTTTATTTTCAAGATACGTAGTGAGTGAATCTTCTAATTTTTGTTGAACATGTAGAAGAGTTTGATTGCTCTTAAGAGAATTTAAATATCACTATTTTTAGGTAGGTTTACAAATCTATACATATCTTGCTTACGGGAAAACTTTATAAGAAAGTAAGCAATTTAATCGTCTTTATTTTACTGTGTGCATCTTCTGAAGATGGACAAGACACCTTTAATATAATAGGGAGTCAATTCATCAAATATTATACTTTGTTTTTTCGGAGGATTCAAGTTCTTCCTTCTTTTATTTTTATGTTTTCCTGGTAATTTAATGATGATTGATGAATTTCATCTGGAAAAATTATTTCATTATTTTTCTTCAACGAATTTGTTTTTATCAAATGAATGGATTAAGGTTCTATTTGGATAGACTTATTTTAAGTATTTCAAAGTCAAATTGAAGCACTTTTGGAGTGTTTGAGTAGATAAGAAAATTCTCATAAACACTTATTTTAAAACAGAAAAGACAAAAATAAATCAAAAGCCATAAATTCTTACTTATGGCTTTTGACTTAAAATTCAAAAGCAATAAGACAATCCAAACAGACTCTAATAGAACCTTCCGACTTTTTTGCACTTCCTCCTCCTGTCTAAGGTCACTTTCTCTCCCGAAGAGCATTGAAAAATCATTCTAATTGGAATGAGCAAGTATTATCCATTATGGAGTGGCGTCGAGGGAGATCTACAATGCTTTTTCTTGATAGCATAGTTGAGTCATTGGATCTTCTACATTTCATTGTCGTAGCATAGTTGAGTTATTAACTCTTTGAGATCACCTCTCTTCGATTTCTGAAACTTCTCTCTCATATAAAAACTTTTACATTCTGTGGTGATTTTGTTTCCTTGCCTTCTTTCTGAAGGGAACATGAAGCTCCTATATGTCGTTGTTTTCAGAATGCAAAAGTTGATGCTCATTTTCTATGTTATACACCTAAGCCCTTTCTTATCCACTTATTTGTTAACCTAATTATGTGTCGAGAAGAATTCTTTAACAATTAAGTTTAGATGAACATGTAATTTGTTAGTGAAAATCATTAGTTATTGGATTGAGGCATTGTAGTGAGCATGGTAGAAAGCTGAGTAAGGCATTGTAGTGAGCATGGTAGAAAAGCTGAGTAAATAAGTCGAATGAATTAGAAAGATATTCAAAAGTATCATTGTCATTATTCATTTAACTAATATGGGCTTGCGTTTGAGAGGATTTTCACTGTTTTTGTGTCATGATGTCTTGATCGAGTTTCTATGTTAGTATGCGATCACAAAAAAGGTGCTGTAATATTTTGCTATTACATCTTTAACTTTTTTTTCTTAAAAAAAAAGAAGCTATCTTTGGTAGAATCAATTCATATAAAATCTACTCTTTGTTGCATGTTCTACTTCTATTTCTTACTTTTGAGTACTTCTTCAAGTAGACAATTTAAGATTTGAAGTACATACATGATCCTTCTATACATTAGTTTATCTATATTTGTATGCTTTCTCCCATAAGTTGGTTGGGTAGGTGTGTCTTTCTATTTGACCGACTTGTGCTCGCTCCAACGACCATCAGATATGCTCCTTTTTATTGGATTTGGTAAGATATAGAGTGTGTTTGGTATGAAGGAAAACATTTTCCAGAAAATGTTTTTCAATTTTCCCATGTTTGGTTGGGACAAAAGTTTTGGAAAATGTTTTCCAAATGAACTCATTTTTCTCAAAATTAAGGAAAATGACTTCCCTTCAAAAATTGAGGAAAACATTTTCCATAGCTCTCCACCAATTTCAAATTACATTTTTTTTTTGGAAAAGCATCAAGTTAAAAAAATATTTTCAATTTCAAAAGTTTTATTTTTTCACATGATGCTTGACCTTCCCCCCACCGGCCAGCCCCCCCCCCAACCCCATCCCC
>NC_028648.1:17309956-17344699 GCF_001406875.1 Solanum pennellii | reverse complement strand
CCACTACCCCCACCCCCACCACCACACCAAAATAATAATAATTTTGATTTTAAAAAATATTTTCAATGTCATAAATTATTTTTTACTTAAGTAAAAATAAAAGATTGTCTCTCAAAAACAAATTTCATTAATAAATCAAACACTAAAAATCATTTCCGAAAAATATTTTCTACTCACCAACCAAACATGAGAAAATAAGTCCAAAATCTACTTATTTTCCAGGAAAACATTTTCTAGGAAAACATTTTCCATGGAAAACATTTTCCTCCATACCAAACACACCTAATTGATCATTTAATTCAACCTCTTACTATCGATATGAACAACCTGCAGATTGAAAAAGTGGCCAATGCTTTACAAAAGTTCTAAATTTTTGACGTGTGATTATCGTATCTGTTTTAGCTTTTAATTAAATCCAAACAACCTTGAAAGAGGGGATCTGTTGACACACATGATTAGTTAACTTGATTCTTATTTGCATTTTTCAGGCACCCTTTCAAGCAGAGTTACAAGTTTTATAATAGTTTCGACTTTGAGTTGCTTCCTAATACACACATACACAACTTCTTACTGATAAGTGAAACTTTCCCTCTGATAGCTATCACATTTTCGGATTTATAATTGTCAAAAAACTAGCTCACAACCATGGATGATCATCCATGAATTTAACAGCATAGATAGAAAGGAGAAGAAGAGAGTGTGGAAAGAATCAACCAACTGATTTACACTATGAGGAGACAATGTATTTATACAAGAAAAATAAAAAATATCTAACAAACTAATGAGCTGTCAATAACAGAATTAGCTAACTAACCATTCTAACTAATTAATTGAAATAGCTAACTAAATGATTGATTAAACATATTTACAAAACTAACTAAATCGTAACAATAATTGATGATTTTAAAGTGTATTTATATTTCCGGGTACAGTTAAAACAAATCTAATACAGACACATAAGTATAATCTTTCTAACATGTGCACTTCTATGGGCTTCATTTGTCAACTCTTGGTGCCTGTAACACTAGCTTTACCATCTGCACGGAACAGTACTTATGAATCAAACTATATAACTTTTACCAGTAATTTTAAATTGATGAAGATATTAATTTAGTTAAGAGTAGACATATATCTGCTAGAAGGTATTTGCATTTCAAATGATTACTGCTGCAAGGTATCTTAGATTATCTATGCAACGAGGTACACTTTCTAGCTATTCAAAATGTCATTTGTACAATTACTTTACTGAAGTCTTCTTTCTCCAATGGCAAATAATATGCACCTTTTGGACCTATCGTATAAGACCTCTCTTCCAAGTTCGTAGAGATCATACATTCAATTTGTATATTTGGTACATCAATCTATGGTGGTAATTCATAAAATGTATTCATTTATTCAGATTTTGAACTTGAAAATCAAAAGCCAACTTCCAACTAGATTGCCTACATTTCTAAATGTAACTAGACGACGATTGCCCGTGCAAGCACGGGCTGAATACCTTGCACAATATATATTAAGCGACAATTATCACACATATTGGTAGGGCTACAATGAATAAAAAATTGCTAATGTACAGATCCAGCCATTTGTGCTTGTGTATGCGTACTATACATTTTCTTACAGAAGTTTAATGCAAATGTATGGTGAGACTTTCAATCATAGTACTTCTCCCAAGAAAACAAGGAGACAACTTTAGATGAATAATAGTTGTACTAAAACTGTCAAAACCTTTTGCTCAGATTCTCAACAAAATTGGAAGCTTAAACCAAAGAACTTGATTAGAAAATATCAAAATTCATCCGATTCCAAAAATCAGACTTGAACTTATTAATAAAAAAGACTCAAACTTCACCTCAAAAAATGCTTCGAGAATGCCTTCTCTGTATTTAAGGTCGACCTAATGAATCCTCGTGCTCATGCTGCATCGTTTAACTATCGAGAAAAGCTACTACCCTACTATCAAGAAAACAGATGGAACCAAGACCTGAATTATCTTTCTATTTGTGGAGCAAAACCAATTAAAAAGATAAGAGTGGAAACTGAAGGCACGACCTGCAATTGAAATTTAAAAATTTCCCGTAATGAAGCATACAACATATAGCAACTTCTGTCCGTATCCATTGTAAAGATACAAAAGAAACATAAAATATTATTGAGTGGCCATTTCAGTCCAAGTGGACCAAACATGAAGTACTGACGATGATCAAGTCGTTGGATAACAATTGTAGAGCACTGAGAGTAAGATCATCAATCAAGACAGAGTCATTAGTGTACAAAAGCTCTTAGGCATTTAAGCAAACCAAATATACTTTCAGCTTTACCCATTCATTTCAAAACTAAAGCTTTAAGTGGCTGCACAGTGCAAAATTATCATATTGAATATTTGAAATGCTAAATCGCAATGGAGCTTTACAGAAATAGAAAATTTTGGAAGGACACAAATAAATGGAGCTAAAATTCACATTCACATTTTCAATAGATTGTCTACAAACTCTCTCAAATTCACAATTCACTGGGCATCAAGAGATGATGGTTCTTATTTCCCTTCTTAAGGATGAAGAGATTATTATCCTAGATCGGAACAAGTTAATAGGACTCAATTTTTACATCCCTATGTTCCTTCAGAGTGACGGTATGGGGGCGAAAAAAAGGAAAGATTGTAAAAGTATATGACATGAAAACAAGATTAAAACAAAGATAGTGAATTCTTTTAAGGTGGTCCAACCCTGAATTTAAAAATACTCTGCAAGGTAAATTTGTTATGTCGTAACTAACAAAGAGGTGGCAAGGGAGTATGCGCATTATCCTTGGTAAACAGGGCCCTATTGCATGCTTTCAACTGAATGGAACGGTGTCCCTATGCTAATCATCGTAGCTTGTGTCCCTTTCTTCTTTTTTTTTTTTGTTTAATTTGTTGATCCTCAATAAGCTTAAGTGATCACAATTTACAAAGTGAGTTGACCGATCTTTCATGGTGCCGACAAATTCAATTAAGATCATATAGTATTAAGGTCGAAAACTCTGTCAGATATATATAATCTAGTAATCTTAAGGCCTCAATATATTTTTATGGTGTGTCGCCTATCAGCTAAGATGGCAACGTTTTTGCTCTATCTGTACTAGTTATGATTATCATTTTCTTGTTGCCATGTACATATATAATGTTTTCTTGTTGGTACATCATCACCGTGTAAGAGTTTCTTTACTGAACACATGGCTTCATCTTTCAACTATTTTCTCCAAATTTCTCTCAAGGACATGCAGATTCAAGTTCAGTTTCCCTTATTTTTCTTTCCATTTCTTATTTTCTAGTCATACACACAAAAAATCTGAGGTTTTTTAAAAGGTTCTAACTGGCTCTGATGATCTAGGTTTTGCAATTTTTGGTAAGCTTTTATCCTCAATTAAAATTTTATCACATTTTGGCCAAACATCACAGATAGAACAATGTAAAATCAAAACAGTATAAATGTATTCAACCAAATGTAGAATTAGAAGGAAAATGTTAAAAATCAAGAGAAATTCAGGATAAAACATGGGAAGAGTAAAACTTTGTATATCAAAACTACAAATTGAAGAGAAAGGCTAAGGAATGGCAAATCACTACCTTAAGATTGCAACAGTATGGTGTGTAGATGTATGAAAAAAATACCCAATTTTTATTTTGCTGCAGTAGAAGTGTGTATGGATTAGGGGAATGTGGGTGAAAGAGGCAAGAATGACACGCATAGTAACCACGTGGAATGAAAGGGTGAAAAGTATCGAACTGAAATGACAGAAATGCCCTTAATCAATCAGACAAATTCCCACAAGCACACATGTTTTTAGATTAGTTTATACTCACTCTTCTACAATGGTAGAAAAAAGAAAATATTGGATTCTGATTCGGCAGATCTCAGACCTTGGGTAGTGTTGCACGAAGTCTACATAACACCACTCAAGGTTCTCTAACTTTCAAGATGAAAGGAAATTTTTTTTATGTGGGGTAGTTCAATTAGGCACTATTTTTTATTTTATTTTTGGCTATGTAAAATGAATATATGAGTACAAATGCTTATAGTTTGTTTATTTTCAAGCATCATATACTTTATACTGTAAATATTGGGTCCGTGCTTAACCCTTTAGTATATATATATATATATCACAATTTTAAATTATTTCTTTTGTTTAGTATTTATTAATTTTTTTAAAATAAAAAATGTAAAAGGAATTTTTTTAAATCTATCTATATGTAGTAGATACTTGTTTAAATTTATTTTTTAGGTTAAATTGTAATTTTTAATTTAATTTAATCATAAACATATAATTTAATTTAATTATAAATTTTGTTATTTTGCCTCTTATATTGTATATATAGAGAGAGATTCACATTAATTGATTGCTTAACCATATCAAATATAAATTACTTTTAATTGCTAGCTATTTGTTATTTATTTTATTACTAGACAAATAATGCATGTGCGCACGGATCAATATTTATTTATCTACTGGTTAGATTAATAATTTAGAGTAAATATTTATAATGTATAATATTTTGTGGAATTAAAAAAATAATAATAAATTGATAAGAAAAGTGTCCTCACCTTCCATCTCCTCAACACTCTTTATTGAATCACTAATTATTATATTTGTCTGACTTTTCCATTTCAATATATATCTCCCTCACTTTTCCTTTGATTTTTTTTTATGTTAAATTCTCTTTAATTTTGCATTTTATACCTGAAGAACTCGAAACCCATTTACAGATCTTGAATTTCAACTCATTATTTGCTTCATTGGTGAATAAAAAAATAATTCTTTTTTTAAAAATTATGTCACATAAGCATTTGCATGAGCTTCTAAAAGATGATAAAAATTATTTTACACTGATAATAATCATTTCTAGTTCAAAACGACTTGATTACTATCCTCCTATAATTTCCTCCTTGCAAATCAACAAAAATCAAAAGTCAATAAATTAAATCCCATCATCTTAACTTTTATATACACTTTCTTTTCTCCTTCAAAGAAAAGAAATTTGACATGAATGCCACCTGTATCAATGAGTTGAAAATTAAGATAGGGGGAGCAATATTGAGAATTAGATAGTTAAAGAAAATTACAAAATTGTCCTCAATAAATTGAAATTTGACAACAAGCACACAAGTTGATACCAATAAACTTCTAATATAGTTAGATTTTAGTTATTGGTATATATTTAATTTTGATGTGTTATTTAGATAGTTGTTTATTTCAATGGGTATAAAACACATTAGCCTATAAAATATTTTTTGAATTATGAAATAAGAATTAACTCACCAATGTGTTGTAATCTTGTATAAGTAATAACTACATAACTAAATCTTGTATAAATAATCCCTACGTAACATGATAACTAAGACCTGCAAAATTAAATCCTACATAACAAAACTTACATAACTAATATGTGCATGACTAAGTCTTGAATAATTAATACATGTACTACTCTAATCAGCTACAAATAAGTGCATAATCTAGTTGAAGGTTATGTGTATAGTGTGCCCAGTTGTCCTCCCACCTTAGTTGATGAAGATAGTTCTAATGATGTTGAAGTGTCTGTGGGATGTACCCCTTAGGTTTGAATTTATTGTTGAACCTATTGAAATTATTATGATATCTTCTATATATTTAAAGTTTAAAATTTTGATACAGTCTGTAGATTCTTTTGAATTTGATATTTTTAATTGAGATAAGTATAAAAAACATACATAAACTATGACACCTCTAAAATGATTTAGGTAAAATTAGAGCCTAACACAATTGTCATGAGGTTTTAAAGTCCTAAAATTATTTATAATGATGTTATGAGGCAGTGTCTAAAGTTTGGTGATGTTTAGAGGTCAAACGTCTATGACGTTCAAAAGAATTGCCTTGAGACGTGTTTGTATGTTTAGGTGTGCCTTTGCATGTTTTATGTGTTCGTTTTGGTTGAAATTGTTGTGAGAGGTTCCTAACATGTATACGAGTGTATTTGAGTTGGAAACATCCAGAAAAACTCCCCAAGGACCAACCAAAGAGTCCTTGAGAATGACCCAACTTGTAAGTCAAAACTGTAAAAAACCAGTCCAGCCAACGATGGGAAATCAACGGACCGTAGGTCCATCGACACCCCTTCGTTTGGGGAGAAGGTTGAGACATAGTTTTTGTAGATTAAGATCTTAAGTGGTGAGATTCTGATCCAATCGATGGATTGCCAGCACGGCCCGTCGATGGATCTACAAGGCGTTGACTGGAGTTGTTGATAGGTCTGCAATTTTCCTACAGCATCTCAGCCTAATGAAGGGTAAGTTGGGTATTTCACCTATCTTCCTAAAAATTGTTTGGGAGGTTATTCAAGGCTATTATGGGTATTTTAAGTCGTTTTATAAGTCTTGAACCCTTAACCAAGTTCATTATTCAAAATCAAAACTCGAAACCCAAAGAAGAACTTTGTAGAACACCATTGAAGCTTGAAGGGAGATTGGAGTTTGGAGCTTGATTTATCCATCAAATCTTCTCATATTTCGTGGTTTACCAGCAATTAAGGCATGATTTTCATCCTTGAATCTTCTTTCTCAAGGAGTCAATCTTCAAAGTGATTCTCAAGACTTCTCAAAAGATGAATAGTCCTATTTTGATATCTAGCCATAGGTTCTTGCAGAAAATGTTTTGAATCCATTTATTATGATTAAATTGATGTTAATTTGATGATTTTAGACTAAAAACTCCATGAACCCATGCAAATCATGCAATCCTAGTTTTGACTATTTTATGGGTGATTTAATCATGTCTCAATTGTATTAAATTCTTGTGTGGTTTACTTTGGGATATTGAATGATGTAAGAATCATGTCAGAATTGTATGTAAGTTGTCCTAAATTGATGAATTCATATTGTATTATCTTGGATCATTGTATATTGTCATTATTGGATTGAATTGGTGATCATGACTATTGGTAAGAGCCTTTATGGATTGAATTGGTGATCATGGCTATAGGTAAGAGCCTTTATGGATTGAATTGGTTGAATTGGCTATGGATTGGAGATGTTGTGGTTGGAATGGTGTATGTTGACCTAACCTTCTCTATATTGTGTAGTATAGGTGTTTCAATTATGATGCATTGCATGGTCCACTTATGGTGGTGGTTCTTATGTGCTATACTTGTGAATAATGTGGTCTCGTCAGCATTACCTTATGAATTGCGAAAGAATATGACTTCCTCGGCATTACTTTATGAATTATGATATTGTCATGATATAACCTGGATATGTGATCATTGTGAAGGTCTATATGACTTTTGTGTATATGTGAAGTCAAAGTATGTGTTCTTCTAAGTGATTATATGTGATCATGATAGGCTATAGTGATGCCTTATATGTGTATAGTTGATGTTTGAATGTGGATCTTTCTAGTTGACTATATTGAGTCTTATGATGAACTATGATGATGTTCATATAAAAATGTGTAGGGTGACTTGCAAGCATACTTAGTTGACCCTATGTGCTATATGAATGATATTGTACATGTGATATGATGAAGTATATGTGTGTCTTGTTGCAGTAAGACCTATGTCTCTCTACTTGATACATGAACATGGATATGAATCTTGACTTAGTAGGCTAAAGCACCTTTGTCATGAATGTATATGTATGAATAGAATATATGATTTTGAATACAGTTAAGAAGGTCATTTATGTGGAACCTTATAGAAAGAAGGTTATGATATTCTTGAAGGTTAAAGTTGTAACGGTATCATTTTTGTGTGAATGATGGACTTAGGGTTGGTTGGCTGGAATGACATAAAATTTTTCTTAAGAAAGTCATTGAGCTATCCTATTTACCATTGTAAGGCAGCCCTAGTGGACCCTCTTTGGTAAGGTGTATTATGATTGAGTTATGACTAAGATATGGTACCTCTTCATATGATCCTTTACTGCATTACTCTACGAGAACAAAGTCTAGCACCGAGTGAGTATGATTGGGTATTAGCTCTATTTAATATGAGATTAGAATACAAAGAAACCCTCGATATTTCTTAACTATATACCTACATGGGATGTATCCTAGTTCTACCATTGGCAAGTAAAACACTCTTTATTTTAGTAGGTGACTCCGGATTCCATGCCTAGCTAGTATAGTCTATGTAGGTTATTGCCTATTCTAATCATGTGGGATACATGCTAGGGTTTGATAAATTTTATGAAGTTTACATAGTGGGATGCGACACTATCTTGCACTAGTAGGCTTTGAAGATGTAAGTATGTAGGTTCCCTAGGTCTTCTCCAAGACTATTGCTGAATGTCTCTTAAATGGTCTAATAAACATAATGACTTAAGTTAAATTCATGTTAATGAAAAGGTACTTATCTAGAGTAGCTTCAAGGATTGCTTAGGTAGACTTAGACAGGGTGTATCGGTGGTCTCTTCATGTATTACTTAGGTGAGTCTTAGAGTAATTCTAGGTAAGGAGTTAAATGTATGAAATAGGAATAATCTTATCTTAGGTAATCTGTAGGATCACTTTGGTATGTGTGAAGGGATTGTATCGGCGGTCGCTTCATAACTCACTCAACTGAGCCTTAGAATCACCTTTGGTAGGAGAGTCTCATGGTTATATGATTTGAGGTGATATTGATGCTATATTGTGGAATGTGAATTTATGTTCTTATGTTGACTTAATGTGATCTCTTATACTTGTCTTATGAAGTTTTAAAAGAGCATGTTTTATACAAATGTCCTTTTAGCATGATTTTATGCATTACACCATACTTAGTGCATTCTAATGTACTAATTCCATATTTTTTTATCTCTAAAGGTTTAGGTGGCATTTGAGAGGAGTCTTTGAAGTGGAAGCATAGATTAGAATTCATTCAAGCAAAGATGGGGTATGTCCTCATTTGATACGAGGACATCACTATGTTTAGTTTTGCTTATTGAAAGTATTGTAATAGAGTTAGATATTTCTATATTTTGATGTATGGTCCGTGTCCCACGATATTCGTGTGTCTAACATGACGACTTTGAGACTTAGCCTTTTTTATGATTTTCTATAAAAGAGATATTTTGAAGTATTACTATTTCGTGTTAAAAGTTTTAATTTGTGCTACTTTTCATACATGTATGCAATGAATGATGTCAAAGGGCTTGTACAAAACCTCTGAGAGGTCAATTAAGTATGTCGTGCCACGATTTGAGAAACACCATTTCTTCTAGGGTGTACTCTCGGGTCGTGACGAAGTTTGTATTAGAGCATAGGTTGTGAAGTAGTCTTTAGGAATCCAAAGTCACATTAAAATCCCATGTAGTAGAGTCTTGTTCATCGGTGTGAGTCGTGACACATCTATGAGCAAGAGGCTATAGAACGATAGAGTTTCACTTTCTTCATCAATGTTGTGTCGTCCTAATAGAGTTGAAAATATAAGTGTCTATTCCTAATTTATTCTCTTGTGATTATAGGAGATGACTACAAGAAGAATGGTTGCAAGAAGGTTGGAAGAAGAAGGGGTGCATGAGGAAGTTCCCCAAAGTGGATTGGATCCACAAGGCGTTCAAGTTCCCCAAGATGCTCAAGTCCCTCCCTAAGGTGATCAAGTCCCTATTGAAGGTGAAGGTAATGAGGTTCCAGTGGTTCCTCCGAACATGACTAATTGGGAGATTAGAGAGGCTTTACTTGCTTTAGCCCGAGCCTTGACAACTCATGTGAATAAGGGTATTGAACCTAAGGTGAATTCTATGACTTTGTGAGAATGATTCCTCCTATCATTCTTGGCTGTAGGGTAGGAGAGGATCCCCAAGAGTTTCTTGATGGTGTGTCCAAAGTGTTGAGTGTGATGGGGTGAATTCTAGGGACAAGGCGGAGTTGGCTTCATACCAATTCAGGATGTCCCTCAAGTGTGGTACACTCAATGGAAAGATAATAGGCCGGTTGAATCGGGTCCTATAGAGTGGGAGGAGTTTAAGGAGGCTTTGTTAGGAAAGTACGTTCCTCGTGAGAGGAGGGAGGTGAAGGTTGAGGAGATCATTAACCTTATAGGCAAGGGAACATGAGTGTGGAAGAGTATTATTTGAAGTTCACCTTGTTGTGTAGGTATGCTCCATCGTTGGTATCTAACCCTAGGGATGAGATGAGTAGGTTTGTGACCAGTGTTTCCGACATTGTGAAAGAAGAGTGTCGTCCGGCCATGCTCCATAATGACATGAACTTGTCTGGTCTTATTGTGTATGCTCAATCCATTGAGAAGTCCAAGCTTCTTAGGGTCTCTAGTATTTGAAGAGGGGTAAATTCGATGAGCAAAACCAACCTAAGTTCAAGAAGAAGGCTCCAAACCAAGATGGAACTAGTGCTCCTAAGGTCAAGAGTGAGGGTGGTAGTAATTCTCAAGGTGTTAAGCCTACTTGCTCTACTTGTGGGAAGAAGCACTTTTGGAAATGTCTAGTTGGTACCGGAAGTTGTTATAGTTATGGTAAGGATGATCATAAGGTGAGGGATTTTCCTACTATTTCAGCTAGAGGAAGAGAGACCAAGCAAGATACTCCAAGTGTTTCGGAAGGTGGTGCTCCAAAGAGGAATCACTTCTATGTTCTTCAAGCTAAGGGAGAAAATTAGGGTGATTATGCCTGTAAGTTATAGTTTTATCTCTTGTGTTGTGATGGGTTCCTTCTAAGTGGGGTAGTATGGTGAGTAGTGGAGTTCTGATTTGTTGTGTCTTCTCTTCTATTCAATTCAAGCTTGAGAAATAGAAAGTCATAGAAGCATGTTGCATTGTGTTTAGGAGTTTTGTTGAAATTGAATTTCATTGATTCCTTGCATTGTGCATTTCATGAAGGTATGTTTATGTTTTAAAATGAATTAATAAGGTTTTGTCTCTCAAATTTTCATGCTTTCATCACAAATTGCTTAAGCGTTGCATTTTTGAACATTTGACCATGTTCACTGTAAATAATTTGGTACTCACTGTAAAGATTTTGAAATTTTGACTAAATTGTGTTTTTATTGAAAATGGTTATAATGTGTATAGAATTGATATATATATGAGCACCATAATGTGTGGAGAAGGATTATTTCCTACTTGAAATGGAGTATGCGAGTCTTATTGCATGATGAGTTGTAGATTAATTTCTATCTTGTTGTTGTGTTTTTACTCTCTTGTTTATGTGGAAATTGGTGTTACTCCTAATTGTGTGTATTAAATATTGTGTGGTATTATTATGTGCTGCTATTCTTGAGTTTCTTTTCTCTTGAAAGAGACTAAAAATGGGGCAAGTGTCATTCGAGGACAAATGTTATCCATGTGGGGGAGAATGTAACACCTCTAAAATGACTTAGGTAAAAAATAGATCCTAACATGTGTTTCATGAGGTTTTAAAGTCCTAAAATGGTTTATAATGATGTTATGAGACAGTTTCTAAAGTTTGGTGATGTTTGGAAGTCAAATGTCCAAGAACGTCCATGACGTTTGGAAGAATTGCCTTGAGACGTGTTTGTATATTTAGGAGTGCCTTTGCATGTTTTACGTGTTCGTTTTTGTTTGAAATTGAGGTGAGAGGTTCCTAACATGTATAAACGTGTATTTGGGTTGGAAAAGTCCGGGCAAAACTCCCCAAGGACCAACCAAAGGTTCCTTGAGGAGGACCCAACTTGTAAGCCAAAATTGTCAAAAACCAGTCCAACAAACGAGAGGCAAACAACGGACCGTAGGTCAATCGATGCCCCATCGTTTTGGGTGTAGGTTGAGACTTAGTTTTCTGAGATTAATATCCCAAGTGGTGAGAGTCTGATCCAATAGATGGATTGCCAACACGACCCGTCGATGGATCTAGAGGCGTCAATTGGAGCCGTCAATGGGTCTGCAATTTTCCTGCAACATCTCGACCTAATGAAGGGTAAGTTGAGTATTTCACCTAGCTTCCTGAAAATAGTTTGGGCGGTCATTTACGGGTATTATAGGTATTTTTTTAGTGGTTTTATATGTCTAGACCCTTAACTAAGTTTATTATTCAAAATTAAAACCCCAAACCCAAAGAAGAACTCTGTAGAACACCGTTGAAGCTTGAAGGGAGCTTCAGCTTGGAGCTTGATTTATCCATCAAATCTTCTAAAATTTCGTAGTTTACCATCAATTAAGGTATGGTTTTCATCCTTGAATCTTCTTTCTTCAAGGAGCCAATCTTCAAATTGATTTACAAGACTTCTCAAAAGATGAATTGTCCTATTTTGATACCTAGCCATGGGTTCTTGCATAAAACGTTTTGAATCCATGTATTATGATTGAATTGATATTGTTTGATGATTTTAGAGTAAAACTCCATGAACCCATGCAAATAACGCAATCCTAGTTTTGACTATTTTATGGGTGATTTGATCATATCTCAATTGTATTGAATTCTTGTATTACTTTTGACTATTGAATTATGTAAGAATCATGTTAGAATTGTATGTAGGATGTCCTAAATTCATGAATTCATATTATATTATCTTGGATCATTGTATATTGTGATTATTGGATTGAATTGGTGATCGTGACTATTGGTGAGAGCCTTTATGGATTGAATTGACTATGGATTGGAGATGTTGTGGTTGGAATGGTAGAATGTTGACCTAACCTTATCTTATTTTGCAGTATAGGTGTTTCAATTATGAAACTTGGTATGGTCCACTTATGGTGGCAGTGCATATGTGCTATACTTGTGAATAATGTGGTCTCGTCGGCATTAGCTTATGAATTGTGAAAGAATGCGGCTTCGTCGACATTACTTTATGATTTATGATATTATCATGATATAACTTTGATATGTGATCTTTGTAAAGGTCTATAGGACTTATGTGTATATGTGAAGTCAAAGTATGTGGTCTTCTAAGTGATTATATGTGATCATGATAGGCTATAGTGATGCTTTATATGTTTATACTTGATATTGGAATGTGGATCTTTCTAGTTGACTATATCTTATGATGAACTATGATGATGTTTATATAGAAATGTGTAAGGTGACTTGCATGTATACTTAGTTGACCCAATGTGTTATATGAATGATATTGTACATGTGATAAGATGAAGTATGTGTGTGTCTTGTTGTGGTAAGACCCATGTCCCTCTACTTGATACATGAAATATGGATATGAATATTGACTTAGTAAGCTAAAGCACCTTTGTCATAAATGTATATGTATGAATAGAATATGATCTTGAATATAGTTAAGAAGGTCATTTATGTGGAACCTTTTAGAAAGAAGGTTATGGTATCCTTAAAGTTGAAAGTCGTAACGGTATCCTTCTTGTGTGAATGATGGACTTAGGGTTGGTTGACTGTAACGACATGAAATTATCCTTAAGAAAGTCATTGAACTATCCTATTGACCATTATAAGGCAACCCTTGTGGACCCTCTTTGGTAAGGTGTATTATGATTGAGTTATGACTAAGATATGGTACCTCTTCATATGATCCTTTATTGAATTACTCTATGAGAACAAAGGTTAGCACCGAGTGAGTATGCTTGGGTAGTAGCTCCATTTAAGTTGAGGATGAGAGTACAAAGAGACCCTTGATATTCCTTAACCATGTGCCTACATGGGATGTGTCTTAGTTCCACCATTCACAAGTAGAATACCCTTTATCGGAGTAGGGTTTAATCCAGATTCCACGTATAGCTAGGATGGTCTACGTCGATTATTGTCTATTCTCATCATGTAGGATACATGCTAGTGTTGGATAAGTTCTATGAAGTTTACGTAGTGGAATGGGACGCTATCTTGACATTTCACTAGTAGGATTTGATGATGTTAGTATGTACGTTCCCTAGGTCTTCTCCAAGACCATTATGTGAAAGTCCTTAATTGGTGAATGTCTCTTAAATGGTCTAATGCACGTAGTGACTTAAGTTAAATGCATGTTAATGAAAAGGTACTTATCTAGATTAGCTTTAAGGATTACTTAGGCAGACTTGGTGAGGGTATTTAGGCGGTCTCTTCATGTCTTACTTAGGTGTCTTCGAGTAATTATAGGTAGAGAGTTAAATGTATGAAATGGAAATAATCTTATCTTAGGTTATCTTGACGATTACTTTGGTGGGTGTGAAGGGATTGTATGGTCGGTCCCTTCATAACTTACTCAATGAGCCTTAGAATCACCTTTGGTAGGACAGTCTCATTGTTATGTGATTTTAGGTAATATTGATGATATATTGTGGAATGTGACTTTATGTGCTTATGTTGAGATCTCTTATACTTTTCTTATATAGTTTTACTCAAAAAGAACATGTCTTATACAAATTTCCCTTTATCATGATTTCATGCATTACACCATACTTAGTCCATTCTAATGTACTAATTCCATATTTTTTGTTTATCTCTAAAGGTGTAGGTGGAATTTTAGAGGAGTCTTTGAAGTGGAAGCTTGGATAAGTATTCATTCAAGCAAAGTTGGGGTAGGACGTTACATAATTCAAGGACATCACTATGTTTCGTTTTTCTTATTTAAAGTATTGTAATAGACTTAGATATTTCTATATTTTGATGTATGGGTCGTGTTCCAAGATATTCGTGTGTCTAAGATGGCAACTTTGAGACTTAGGCTTTCTTTATGATTTTTTTATAAAAGAGATATTTTGAAGTATTACTATTTAGTGTGAAAATTTTTGATTCCGTGCTACTTTTCATTCATGCATGCAATGAATGATGCCAAAGGGTTTTTAGAAGACCTCCGAGAGGTCAAGTACGTCATTCCACGATTTGAGAAACACCATTTCTTCTAGGGTGTATTCTCGGGTCATGACATAAACTATCCTTTTTTTAGTTTCATATTTAAATATTGAGAATGTAAGTTTTATACCTAAACTATCACTTATTAGTTCGAGAAACACGCCTCTCTTTGATAACACTCTCATCATGGTGTAGGTAATACACTGTAACACCGTGGTCTTGGATTGAGATAATGTTAGAAAGAACAAAACTGGAAAGAATTCATTTGAGATTTATGTAAGTTCTTCAATTGTGAGTTCTGGGTCACTTCAAACGATTAAGAAAATGATGAGTTAGGTGGCTCGTGAGATATCAAATAAAAGTACTTTGAGTCATATTCCCAACGCCACCAAGTTTGCTAAATTTCAAGTTCAGATGAGGGAGATATGCCAAGTTGAGTTCAGAATGTCCAGTTAAGAAAATTCATCCGAATTAAGGCCTCTCCAACAACTCTTCCCCAGTGGCGGTCCTAGGATTATCTAGGGCCCGAGCCCCACGTTGCTCCCAATCGCCCTCCGGATCAAGAGGCATTGTGTAAGACTCCCCAAGGACCACCCAAAGGGACCTTGAGGAGAACCCTTCCATTTTGAACAAAAAGCTGTCATGGACAGTGTTCTACAATATTTTGGTTTTTTCCTTACCCCACTAAGTCTACACGTTCTTTCACCCAAATTAGGAAACAAAGTTGATCAAAATCAGTTTGCGCTAAAGTCTAAAAGCATTTGGAAGGCTAGTGCAAAGTTCAAAAGAAGAAAAGAGAGAAAAGCTTCAGTGTTCAACATTCTTGCAATCTTTCAAGAATTTCACCAATGATTTAATTCTTACGAGGTATGTAAGTTTTCACAGTGATGGTTAGTTTACCCTTACGTCAATCATGAGTTTCTTCATTTAATTTCGTCCATGAAAATCCATGTATTAAGGTTCTTTATGAATTTCTTGAGGTTTTGTTCTCCACTCTTTGTAATTGGGTTTTTGATTAGTACTTCAGGCGAGGGTTTTGAGTTTGAGGGTCTTTCTTGAGGAGATTTGAGTATATTTTCATTTACTTGTGTTGGGTATACGAATCTAAGAGAGTTTGGAAGAAATTAAATGATTCTAGGTGAGTTAGGACCAAAAATCGAGAAGAAAAATTTGCTTTAACATTCTAAAATAGGCTAGGAAGCCACAAACAAGGATGGCATAGGGCACCAAAAGTACGACATGCCATCCCTGCGCCACCAATGTCAGGCCACTTTTCTTTTTCATTCTCGTTCCTCACTTTTTCCTTTGAGTCGAGCTTTCATTCCTTTATTAATCTGAACTATTTACACCTTCATTAACCATCAAGAGATCATATTATCATGAATTATAAATCTTATCATTTTAAATTCAAGATAGAGTTAAGAGTAAAGTTAAATGGAGTCCTTTGAGTCGTTTTGAGAAGTCATATACAAACTTTAAAACTTGTTGAAAGACATGATTACTTGAGCATGAGGATGAGGAGAGTTGAACTCAAATTTTTAAAAATGAATATGAGGGAACTAAGAATTCCCAATAGTAAATGTTTTACATTTAAAATGAGAGGAAACTTTGATTTCCAAATGAGTTCTTAAGGGTTTTTTTTTTGCACTATCTATCTTAATAAAACCTTTGAGTAATAATCTCAAATTTTGAGGATGAGGAAATGTTTTTGAACATATAAGCATGCGTTTTATTATTGGGAATAGTATTGAGCATCGGTATTGGGACGAGATTAGGCTACTCAAAGTCCTCAAAAATTATGTATGGCAACATGGGTAAAGGGTCTATACTTTTAGAGGATTCTTCATTGGTTTTACGCATAGCTTAGTGGATCTACTTTGTTAAGGATTTCTTATACTCCGACAAGGTATAAGACCGTTGTGGAAGATTGGGTGAGTTGTTTTCTCGTCACATAGCTATCTTGAGTCTATATTATAATGAGGGTAACTTTCTCCATAGCCTCATGAACCGAATCTTGCCCAATCAAAGCTACTTTACCTATTTCGAACCAACCAACCAAAGATCTGCATCTACGCCCATACAGTGCCTCATAAGGGGCTATCTAAATACTGGTTATTATAGGCAATCTCTATGAGAGGTAGGTGATCATCCCAATTACCCTTTAAATTGATTATGAAAGCTTTCATTATGTGCTCTAAGATTTGAATGGTATGATCTGCATGACCATCCACCTATGGATAAAATATTGTAATGAGATTTACCTAAGTACCAAGATCTTTCTAAAATAACTTCTAAAAATGAGATGTAAATTGAGGACCTCTATATGAGATGATAGACAAGGGAACCTATGTAGAGTTTGGTGTGTAATCCTCCGTCGAATCTCTAGTCTTGAAGAACAAAAACTGAGCTAAGTTAGTAACTTTATCCACTATCACCCAAATAGAGCCATGTATACGAGTACGAGATAAACTCGTAATGAAGTCCATGTTTATCATTCTTAGTTTTATGTACGAATGCAAATCTTTTGAGTTATACCTCATAGTTTCTGGTGTTTTACTTTAAACTCTTAACAGTTAGGACACTAAGCCGCGAATTCTAAAATGTCTGCCTTCATATCATTCCACCAACAGACTTAACGTAGATCATGGTACATCTTTGTGACACTTAGATGAATAGAATATCTGGAATTATGGGCTTTTGTAAGGATATCCTGCCTCAACCCACCTATATTTGAAACACATAAGTGACCTTGGTAATGAAGTACACCATCTCCTCTTGGGATAAAAACTCAATTTTTATTGATAAACTACATATCTTAACAGAAGCAATACAAGATGGCTATCTTATTTTTCATTAACCTCTACTACCAATGAGGATTCTGATCAATTATGGACTATCACACCACCTCCGAACATGTTTGTAAGGAAAACTCCTAAGCGAGCAAGCCGGTAAACATATTTGGATAGCCCTTTTCTTTTTCTCATAAACATGTGCTATACTACTCATAGATAATTTGCTGAGAGCACCAGTCACTACGCTGGCCTTACCCGTATGGTAAAGAAAATTTATGTCATAGTCTTTGAGGAATTCAAGTCATCTCTACTGACGAAGATTCATTTTTTTATGGGTGAACACACACTAGAGCTTCTTATAATGTTTGAATACATTAACATGAACACAATACAATTAATGTCTCAAAATCTTTAGGGCAAACACTACAATTACAAGCTTGAGTTCAGGATTCAAGTAGTTTTTCTCATGGACCTTAAGTTGCCTAGAAGCATAATGCATGACCTTACCTCAATGCATGAATACACAACCTAGGCCGACCATAAATGCATCACAATAAACCATATAACTGTCTTAACCCTCTTGTAGAGTAGACGGAGTCGTAGTCAACCTTGTCTTTATTTCTAAGAAGCCTTTCACATATTCATCTGATCACTGAAATTTGACTTTTTCCTGAGTTAACATGGTCAATAGGGAAATGAAAATCTTTCAATAAACCCCTTGTAAAAACCGGCCAAATCCAAGAAAATTCTGATATCAATCGAAGATATGGGTTTGGGCCAGTGCTATACAACCTCAATTCTTTGAGAATCCGCTCGGATCCCTTTGTTGGATACCACATGAATAAGGAAAGCTACCAACTATAACAAGAATTCACATTTTCTGAACTTAGTGAATAGTTGGCGATCTATGAGAGTTTGGAAAACAACTTGCAAACGAGTCACATGCTCTTCATCACTCTGTAAATAAATGAGGATATCATCAATAAAAATAGACGAACATGTCTAAATACTATTTGAACACACTGTACATTAAGTCCATAAAAGCTGCAGGAGCATTTGTTAGTCCAAAAGACATTACAAATTCACGATGGTCATATCGAGTTATAAAGGTAGTCTTCGGGATGTCACAATATCTGAGTCTGAGTTGATGGTACCTGGATATGAGGTCAATCTTAGAAAAGAAACTAGGACCCTGAATTTTTTCGAACAAGTTATCAATCCTAGGGATGGAATACTCATTCTTGATTGTGACTTTGTTACGATAGTCAACACACATCCTGAATGAATCACCTAACTTTTGCACGAACAACACTGAGGCACCCCATGGAGATTTGCTGGGTATGATGATGTCACAACCGGAGTCTAGACCCCAGACGATACCGGCACCATTGACCTCTCAGAGGTCGCAGGCAAGCTTACATACGTCACCGTTACATCATCTAGGTTAATTTTAGCAGAAAATTTGAAAATTTTAGTTACTTGAAGTATACATAGACTTCATAGTAGGATACGTTATACTCATATAAGATTTATATACATCACTTCATAATTGTTCACAACAACCATCTAATACGAAGATACTCAACTAAATTATAAAGTCATATCTGCATAGAATATAAAGTCGCAAGAATGGCACCAATACAATGTCTGGAAATAATTGAGAAAGAAACACTAGCGGAACATACTCCACTAACTCAAACCTATATATAAGCTAGAATATAATGGGCAAGCGTCCTCGAAAGCATGAGGGTCTACTAAGTCCGGATGAACGCTCCACGTCCGGATAGCTGCAGCGTAGTACTTATCATTTTTCAAACAGCACATAACATATTACACATATCATATCACATATATTATATCATTATTTCATATGCCATGAGACTTTGGAATCATGGACTTGACAGTAGGACTTCCCAAAATGAGGGCTCAACATATCGGACCTCAACTAGGGAGCCATCTTTAGCAAACACAAAGTCTTCTTCATTCATTCATACGTATGTCTTTTTCATTCTTTCATATACTAGCGCAAACACCAGTCATACCTAGGATGTAGTTTAAGACTCTCATTGGTTTCATTGTACAATGACCAAGAATAACCTAGTGTCATTACTTAAGTCTAGCTCACCTCTTGATTATCCTATCCTAACACCTTTGGTATTGTTCATTTCATTATGTGTATTCTTTGAGGCTGGTTTCATTATTTCTTTGGGAACTTTAACCTTAACCTACATAGATCATGTGAGCATCATGAAATCCAGTGTTTAACCCCACACCAGAAAGAGGTGGAATCACCGACCAAAGTGACCCGAACATACTAGCGTATATAAGGAGTCGAACACTTCTAGATCCCTATATTGGCAGTATAGGTTCAAAGACTAGGATATATAAGGAGACCCATACCCGGCATGCCGGACAGTCTCATCTCATGAGAGTTACGTGAACCCCCGCCCTTCCAGAAGGAAGGCATAACCGCTCATAGCTAGCCTATCAGTGCTTAGTATTAAGTTCCATTACATTCAACTCATACATCATGGAAGCTGGCTTCTAGCATGAGGATATCATAGCTCATTAGATGATTTCTCATCTCATCATTATTATTAAGTATTCATTAACTTCAATACTTTCATTAGAGTGTTCATAAACACTGGTCTCTTCATTAATTTTACACTCTCATAGGTGAGTACGTCTTGGTAAAATTTACTTAGGCTCATTTGAGATTGCTCTCATCTTTCACATTAGCCTCTTACCATATTGTCACCTCATTCATTAACTTTAACACATTTGCTTTTCATAATTACTCACCCCTTCACGTGAATGTTCATTTCATTATATGTCAATGCACTTGGACATTTAGTGTGCTTCACACTCTTACTCCTTTTAGGGTTACATCATTTTATCACATACATCTTAGGCTCACTTACTTTTAAACGTATGCTACACTTATGAGTCCACACATACAAGCCATGAGGCTTCATTCATAGTTTGTCTAAGTGATTCATGTTTACCCAAGATTATGTGGTACAAGACTTATGCATCTTGTAGATATGCCAAGATATTGATTTCGATCTTTAGAGGATGCATTCATTAAATATTTGTTTACGTATGACTTATGTGTCAATACGGAATTGGGCAAAGGAACCCAATTTCGGATCTCTTGAACAACACTTAAACTTATTTTAAATTTTATAATTGCATTTTTCAGATTTGGGAGACCCTAGTTCGATTCCCATACACCCCATAATATTTCTTTCTTGTTCTCCTCTCCCTTTTCATTTTAAGGCAAGGAGGTTGTGGGTTCAATCCCCCGCAAGCTCATTATTTTTCTTTTAATTTATCTCTTATCTTTCTCACCTATCCAAGAGGTTGTGGGTTCGATCCCCACTCTCCACATTTATTTTCTCCTTTATTTTTCTCTTAACTCTCTCATCTATTCAAGAGGTTGTGGGTTCAATCCCCACTCTCCACATTTTATTTTCTACTTTATTTTTCTACTAACTCTCTCATCCATTCAAGAGGTTGTGGGTTCAATCCCCACTCTCACATTTTATTTTCTCCTTTATTTTTTTTCCTAAACTCTCTCATCCATTGAAGAGGTTGTGGGTTCGAATCCCCACAGCCTCACCTTATTTTAATTTACATTTTCTCCTTACCTTCTCATTCTGCCAAGAGGTTGTGGGTTCGAATCCCACATACCTCATTTTTTATTTTCTTTATTTCATTCGTTCCTCTCTCCTTCATTCGTTCAAGAGGTTGTGGGTTCGAACCCCACACGCCTCACTTCATTAACTTTCATTTTCCCTCTAACTTTTCAATTGAGCTTTACCCAATTTCGAATCCCCCTTACGACATTTTATTATTTAATTTTTTTATGACATGTATATGTGAGGTCTTGGGTTCAATCCCCACTGATCTCAAGCATTAAAAAAAACTTTTTGAATGTGAATTGTTTACAGTAAGCTTCTTCAAAACAAATTTCCAGAATGTTGGAAATTTGTTCACCCTCTTTGCATTCCGTTTTCTCAACTTTTAGATGTTAGATTTAGGATATATTTTCGTGTAACATCTAGTGAATATTTAGGTGAGTTTTCATGTATATTTTCAAGAATTTAATCACCTTTTTATAGTCCATTTTATCACCCTCTTTCACGTTAAACATCAAGATATTTCGAGTAGTTTTTAGGGAGATCTTTAGGTGCATTTTCAAGGTTACTTTCAATCAAGAATTATCATTCAATTAAGAAACTTTGAACTCATATGAACATCACATTTTAACATATCCATATACGTAAAATACAAAATTTTAACATGTAAAAATCAAGGCTTCAAACCATGGCTTACTCACAGCACACACATGCACACTCAAGTTAACGTAATTCACTTTTTCAAGACACATCTTTCATTTTTCACATAATTTCCAAATACACATTCAAAAACGTAATCACAACCAGCCCTAAAATCATATACCAGAAGTCATACCAACACATACTTTAAATCTTGAAAAGGATTTAATGACAGGGGCATGCAACGGGGACAACCTTAGTTTCTCGATTGGAATTTAAACTGAACTTAGGGGTCTCTTGGTAAAGGGACCAAGAGAGAAGAAAAATCATACCTTTATATCGTTCAAAACTTGTTTAAATGCTACCAATTTACCACGAAACCAAGCCTCACCACCAAAACTTCAAGCACAATCCCGTCAAGAACTTTGTTTTGCTCTACGTTTTTAGACTAAATTTCATTTGAGTTGTTTTTTTTAGCGTTCAAGTTCTTTGATGAACTTTATATTTTGTTGTTCTGTTCTTTTAGAGAAAAATCAGACATTCAAGTGAGATGAGAGTAGAGAGAAACGTGAGTTTGAGTTGATTGAGATTATGAGAGCTAGGTGGAGACTTAGTCAAACTAGGACCCCTCATTATTTATTAATATTATTATTATTATTTATTAAAAATCTGATTTTCCTTTAATTAAATTTGAAAATTAAATATTAATTAATGTAACTAATTCACTAAATACAATAAATCAATTAAATCATTGCTTCCACCAAGGTTCGAACCTGGGTGGAGCAAGATTTTGCTCAAAGGCAAATTTTGGCCCTTTCTCCCTAAAATGCTCCTCAACCATATTAAATAATTAATTAATTAATTATTTAGGGTAATTACAATACTAACCCTATCCTGGAAAAGACCATTTTACCCGTAGACCCTCCAAACTTAAGATTTCCCCTTTTTAAGTCTGATAAAGAGTCATTCGGGTCAATCTTCATATTTGATGTCCCTACATGGCTGGACCCAACCTTTCCTAGATCAACTAAATCACCAAGTTAGTTGGCTTGGCTATTGCAAAGGTTTAGAGGTCTGGTTCTACGCGCATCAATCTTTGTGAACCCGATCTAATTGTAGGCATTCTAGACACAATAAGCATTACCTAGCATATCCATTTTTAGAGTTGTTACATTATCCCCCCCCTTAGGAACATTCTTACCCGAATGACACTTCTTGTAATCTAGCACAATGTCAGTCATATCATAAGAGAACCACTATGAACAATCAAGCAATAGCAACAAAGAATGGAGAAATAAGGAAACTTCGACTTAAGAGTAGGAAGTCTAACCTCATACAACTATTGGGAAATCCTTGTATCCTCTATTAGTTCTTACATTTTCTCCTAAAGGTGTACTAACCACTATGAGATCATGCAAAACTTCAGGAAATATTTCAAAAGTGAGAGCAAGCAAAGAAGTTACAAAGGAATGCGTAGACGCCTTGGTCGGAGAGTCCCTTCTTAAACCTGGGTTTATCCTTGATTCAATACTACTCTTCCTTGAAAAATTCTTCTAAGCTTGCCTTGACTTGTTCCCTGCCCTAGTATGCTTCCTCTTCCTTCTTTCCTCCACTTTTTGGACATGGACCAAAAGCCTTGAAAGTCCCATGCTGGCATGAAGCATATCTACCCTACACTCCTCATCGAGATTCTCAGCAATCTTAGATCCAGTGTAAACGGGAGGATTCATCCTCGTGAAATCCCTTAACCTACTAACCATGGTGTTGGCAGGTGGGTTCTTCCTGGGAACACCTTGTTGCTCTTCATGGGCTGTCATAGAGTGAGCTTGTAAGGTGATGGCTTGGGACATCTGTACCAGGTCTATCCTTAATTCTCCATCTGTCAAACCAGCTGAGTTAACGGGCATCTCCATTTCAGCAGCTGGGGCTTGGGGAGGAACCTAGTTGCTCCCAGCAGCTACTTTTCCTCTTCCCCGGCCAATGTTCCTCCTTGTGTTCATTTCTTGAAAAAAAGTACAATTGATGTTAGATACGCTCATAACACCAAGGAATCAGACATTAGAGAAGGCACCATAAGATTAGAAGGGAATTTTCTTACGCATCATGCAGTCTCTAATTCAAGATAGTGGTGCACTTCACTATCATGACTTAGAAACTACTCAATGTGGTTGATGTGAACTTATTATCCTCGGAATTTAACCTAGGGCTCTGATACCAACTTTTTCACGACCGGAGTCTAGACCCCAGATGATACTGGCGTTGTTGATCTCTCAGAGGTTGCATAAAAACCTACATACGTCATCGTTACATCATCTAGGTTAATTTTAGCGGAAAATTCAAAACTTTTAGTTATTTGAAGTAAACATAGACTTCATAGTAGGATACGTTATACTCACATAAGATTTATCTACATCAGCTCATAATCGTTCACAACAACCATCTAATACCAAGATACTCAGCTGAATGAAAAATTTATATCTACATAGAATATAAAATTGCTTGAATGGCACCAATACAATGTCTGAAAATAATTGAGAAAGAAACGCTAGTGGAACATAATCCACTAAATCAAACCTATATGGAAGCTAGATTATAATGGGCAAGCGTCCTCGAAAGCATGAGCGCCTACTAAGTCCGAATGAATGCTCCACGTTCGGATAGCTGCAACGTCGTATCGTAAGCTCTAGCGTCCGCCTGTGCCTGCACCTAAAAGTATAGAGTTGTATGGGATTAGTACACACTTGTACTAAGTATGGGTATATGCAAGCACACACCAAGGATATGCATGATTAAGAAGAGCTCTCTCCTAACGATATGAATTATGAAAAGTCAAGTCAGTGGACTTGCTAAGTTTAGATTAGGAAAGTCATTCCATGAGAGTAACATGCATCATCATACTTATCATCTTGAAAACAACACATAACATATTACACATATCATATCACATAGTTCATATCATTATTTCATATTCCATGAGACCTTGGAATCATGGACTTGACATTAGAACTTCCTAAAATGAGGGATCAACATATGGGACCTCAACTAGGGAGCCTTCTTTAGCAAACACAGAGTCTGCTTCATTCATTCATACATACTTCATTTTCATTCTTTCATATACTAGTGCAAACACCAATCATACCGAGGATGTAGTTTAAGACTCTCATCAGGTTGGCTATGCAATGACCAAGAATAACCTATTGTCATTACTTAAGTCTAGCTCACCTCTTGATTATCCTATCCTAACACCGTTGGCATCGTTCATTTCATTATCTGTATTCTTTGAGGGTGGCCTCATTATTTCTTTTGGGAACTTTAACCTTAACCGACATAGATCATGTGGGCATCATGAAATCCAATGTTTAACCCCACACCAAAAAGAGGTGGAATCACCGAAAAAAGTGACCTAAACATGCTAGCGTATATAGGTAGTCGAACCCTTCTAGATCCCTATATTGGCAGTAAAGGTTCAAAGACTAGGAGATATAAGGAGACCCATACCTGGCGTGCCGGACAGTCTCATCTCATGAGAGTTACGTGAACCCCCGCCCTTCCAGAAGCATCACCGCTCATAGCTAGCCTATCGGTGCTTAGTATTAAGTTCCATTACATTCAACTCATACATCATGGAAGTTGGCTTCTAGCATTAGGACATCATAGCTCATTAGATGATTTCTCATTTCATCATTAGTATTAAGTATGCATTAACTTCAATACTTTCATTAGAGTGTTCATAAACACTGGTCTCTTCATTAATTTTACACTCTCACAGGTGAGTACGTCTTGGTAAAATTTACTTAGGCTCATTTGAGATTGCTCTCATCTTTAACATTAGCCTCTTATCATATTGTCAACTCATTCATTAACTTTAACACATTTGCTTTTCATAATTACTCACCCCTTCACGTAAATGTTCATTTCATCATATGCCACTGCACTTTGTTATTTAGTGTGGTTCACACTCTTACTTAACCCTTTTAGGGTTACATCATTTTATCACATACATCTTAGGCTCACTTACTTTAAAACGTATGATAGACTTATCAGTCCACACATTTAAGCCATGAGGCTTCATTCATAGTTTGTCTAAGTGATTCATGTTTACCCAAGATTATGTGGTACAAGACTTATGCATCTTGTAGATATGCCAAGATATTGATTTTGATCTTTAGAGGTAGCATTCATTAAATATTTGTTTACGTATGACTTATGTGTCAATACGGAATTGGGAAAGGAAACCCAATTTCGGATCCCTTGAACAACACTTAATCTTATTTTAAACTTTATAATTGCATTTTTCATATTTGGCAGACCCTAGTTCGATTCCCATAAACCCCATCATATTTCTTTCTTGTTCTCCTCTCCTTTTTCGTTTGAAGACAAGGAGGTTGTGTGTTCAATCCCCACAAGCTCATTATTTTTCTTTTAATTTCTCTCTTAACTTTCTCACCTATCCAAGAGGTTGTGGGTTCGATCCCCACTCTCCACATTTATTTTCTCCTTTATTTTTCTCCTAACTCTCTCATCCATTAAAGAGGTTGTGGGTTCAATCCCGCTCTCCACATTTTATTTTCTCCTAACTCTCTCATCCATTCAATAGGTTGTGGGTTCAATCCCCACTTTCCACATTTTATTTTCTCCTTTATTTTTCTCCTAACTCTCCCATCCATTCAAGAGGTTGTGGGTTCAATCCCCACTCTCCACATTTAATTTTCTCCTTTATTTTTTTCCTAACTCTCTCATCCATTCAAGAGGTTATGGGTTCGAATCCCCACAGCCTCACCTTATTTTAATTTGCATATTCTCCTTACCTTCTCATTCTGCCAAGAGGTTGTGGGTTCAAATCCCACATACCTCATTTTTTATTATTTCTTTATTTCATTCTTTCCTCTCTCCTTCATTCTTTCAAGAGGTTGTGGGTTCGAACCCCACACGCCTCACTTTATTTACTTTCATTTCCCCCCACTGACCTCAAGCGTTAAAAAAATTTTAAACATGAATTGTTTACAGTAAGCTGCCCAAAAACAAATTTCAAGAATGCTGGAAATTTGTTCACCCTCTTTGCATTCCATTTTCTCAACTTTTAGATGTTAGATTTATGATATATTTTCGTGTAACATCTAGTGCATCTTTAGGTGAGTTTTCATGGTTATTTTTGAGAATTTAACCACCCTTTTATAGTCCATTTTCTCACCCTCTTTCACGTTAACCATCAAGATATTTCGAGTAGTTTTTAGGGAGATCTTTAGGTGCATTTTCAAGGTTACTTTCAATCAAGAATTATCATTCGATTCATCAAATTTGAACTCATATAAAGATCACGTTTTAACATATTCATATACATAAAATACAACATTTTAACATGTGAAAATCCAGGCTTCAAACCATGGCTAATTCACGGCACACACATGCACACTCAAGTTAAGGTAATTCACTTTTTTGGAACACATCTTTCATTTCTCAAATAATTTCCAAATACACATTCAAAGACGTAATTACAAACCAGAAGTCATACCAATGCATACTTTAAATCTTTCAAAGGATCTAATGATAGGGGCATGCAACGGGGACAACCTTAGTTTCTCGATTGGAATTTAAACTGAACTTAGGGGTCTCTTGGGAAAGGGACCAAGAGAAAAAAATTCATACCTTAATATCGTTCAAGACTTGTATAAATGCTACCAATTTACCACGAAACCAAGCCTCACCACCGAAACTTTAAGCACAATCCCGTCAAGAACTTTGTGTTGCTTTACGTTTTTAGACTAAATTTTCTTTTGAGTTGTTTTTTTTAGCGTTCAAGTTTTTTTATGAACGTGAGTTTGAGTTGATTGATATTAGGAGAGTTAGGCAGAGACTTAGTCAAACTATGACTCCTCATTATTTATTAATATTATTATTATTATTATTTATTAAAAATTTGAATTTTCTTTAATTAAATCAGAAAATTAATATTAATTAATTCACTAAATACAATAAATCAATTAAATCATTGCTTCCACCTAGGTTCGAACCTGGGTGGAGCAAGATTTTGCTCAAAGGCCAATTTTGGCCCTTTCTCCCCAAAATTCCCCATACACCATATTAATTAATTAATTAATTAAATATTTAGGGTAATAACAGTACTACCCCTAGCCTGGAAAAGACCATTTTACCCCTAGACCCTCCAAACTTAAGATTTCCCCTTTTTAAGTCCGAAAAAGACTCATCCGAGTAAATCTTCATATTCGGGTGCCCTACATGGCTGGACCCAATCTTTCCTAGATCAACTAACTCACCAAGTTAGTTGGCTTGGCTGTTGAAAAGGTTCAGAGGTCTGGTTCTACGCGCATCAATCTGTGTGAACCCAGTCTAATTGTAGGCACTCTAGACACATTAAGCATTACTTAGCATATTCATTTTTAGGGTTGTTACAGATGAAGCCTTTATCTGGAAGATCTTTCAACTGTTCTTTCAATTTCTTTAGCTTATCGAGAGCCATTTTGTAAGGCAGGGGGGATCAAAATGGGCTAGCTATTTGGAAGGTGATCTATTATGAAGTCGATTTTCTTTAGGGAGCCGCTCTAGAAAGATCATCTTGGAACACTTTTGGAAACTCATTTATGATAGGGACTGCCTCAACAGTTTGGGATTGGAGTTTGAGTCCTTAACTCAAACAAGATGATAGATATTCCTTTAGAAATCATTTTCATGGCCTTAAGTTAAGAGAAATCGACCTAGAGGCAGTGAGTTACTATTCTTCCAATCTAACACTATCTCTTTTGGAAAGTGAAACCAAACGATCCTAGTTCCATATTCAATTGAAGCATAACAGGAATCTATTCAATCCATGCCCGTAATGACATTGAAATTTTCTATTTCTAACTCCATAAGGTCTGTTGAAGTGACTTTCTGGGATACTATGACCACAAGGCAATTTTCGTAAAACCTTACAAATCGAAATAACTGGGAAGAACCTAACAATTGTAAATAGTCATTTTTGAAAATAATTAAAATCTAGAAATTTTTATAAGATAAGAAAGTTGAGTTTTGGTCAACTTCAAGCGACCATAACTCCTAGCTCAGGATGAGTTAGGTGTACTTTCAGATATGGTTGGAAAGCTCTTGGAATAATATTTCCAATGCCGCTGAGTTTGCGCAAAATTTCCAACACCGCTAAGTTTACGCAATTTCGAGCTTGTATGAGTAAGTTATGCGCATTTGAAGTTGGGTTGTATGAACAAGGAAATGTCCAATTAAGATTTTAAAAGGGTATTTTGGTATATTCCTTACCCAATTAATTTAATTTGATTTAGTGAATTAATTAAGGGGCAAATCAAAATTAGACCAGTTATGTTTTTGCCAAAATACACTAGGTCTTGGAGAAAAGAGAAAAGAAGAGAATAGAGCAGAGGAAAATCAAGAATTCACCAAGAATGATCGATTTTGGTTTTAGATTAGCCATGGAATTGATCCTACAAGGTATGTGATTTTTTCATAGCGTTGGGTTCGTTCACCTATGCGCCAAACATGTTTAGTCCAGTGAAATTCGTCCTAAAAGAGTTTGAAAGTTGATATTCTTCATATGTATTCTTGAATTTGAATGTCGTTCTTGAATTGGGAAGAATTGAGAAGTTTCTAAGATCTTTATGTTGAGTTCTAGAGGTTTTTTTAGTTTTATTCTTAAGTATATATGCTAGGTATTGTAATCTAAAATGAATTTGAGGAAAATATTCGAGTTTAGACAAATTAGGGTTGTAGAATGAAGAAGGAAAAAGTCGAGCCCGATCTGGCATGCACTGTGTCGCGGACTTGCTCCCCTAGTGATCAAAATATTCTCTATATCACGGTTAGGAAGCATACTCCTCTATCTTAAAATTAAATTTTGTGAGCATTTATTCAGAAACACCTTCGTGTTACGGACTTGTTCTAAGACGATGGTTTCGTTACTTTTCTCAGGTGTAATTATTCAGAATCATTCCTAAATGATCACGAGACCTTTCCTATGGAAAATTATAATCCTGAATCCATAATTCAATTCAAGGAGAGTTAAGAATAAAATTTAGGAGTTAAGAAGTAAGTCTAGAAAGTTTACAAGATTTCAAAAGTCTTTCACAAACGCTTTTACTTTGTTTTAAGATTTAAGTTTCAAGTTAAGAAAAGAGTAAAGTTTTGAGGTTCATTTCTTCAGAAAAGTATATGGGAACTATGTATTCCCAAGAAGTTTTAAAATGTTTTCACATTTGATAAAGAAAGAGCATCGATTCCAAGAGCGTTTTTGAGCTAAGCTTTGAGTAATTATCTCAAACCAAAGAAAGAGTTCTGTTTTTATAAACACATAGCTTAAGTATATTTTTTGAGTAGTATTAAGCACCGATATGGGGATGCGAGTTCATATAACTCAAGTTTCCATAAACCATGTAGCCATCATGGGCATTAAAGGATCATACTTTTTAGATGACTCCTTAATATGCTTAGAGCATAAGATAGTGGATCAACTAAGTTAAGCGCTCTATATGACCGAAAAAATATAGGACAACTCTGGCAGCGGGAACAAGATGGTGTATCACCACTTAAGCTCATAGTGGTTGTTGTTGGTTAGAAAATCTCCTGCATAAACTAAATTACTTTATTATATGAGTAAAGTTGAGTTTGTTATTGCATTTTCTTTAACAAACTAAGGTTATTTTACTATTTTATAAAGCTTTTCATATATTGCATGTGTTTCATTGCTTTATTTTGATTAAAGTTATTCATGAGTTGAGAACAGCCAAAGTAAGTATTTCTTTCAAAATCCTTTTCAAGCCTATGTAATGTTTAGCATTCCAATTTGCATACTCGTACATTCAATGTATTTATACTAGTTGACTTGCATCGTATTATGATGTAGACACAGGTAATAAGGATCAATATCTAGCGCCTCGCTGATCAGGTTCAACGTTGAGAGTCGGTTGGTGAGTCTTCTTGCTTCCGAAGGGCTCTTTTTTACATTGCTTTCTAGTTTACAGTTGTTAGGATGATTAGGGGTCCTGTCACAACATTCCTATTTGTTTTAGAGGTTTCATAGACAATTATTAGTTGAGTAGTCTTTAATTATCATTTCATATGTTAAGACTTGAGTTGCCATTTTGTCCAAGTTGGATGTTTGACTTTTTTAAGCATTCTCAATAGTTTATTATTCAAGTGAGTATCGTGGTATTGTTCATTATAAATATGCATAGTCTTCCGCAGAGTAAGTAGTCAAGGCCAATGGTTTGCTTGGGGCCAACAATGACTCTTCTATTATAAATATGCATATAGTCTTCCGTTGAGTAAGTAAGATAGGCCAAGGGTTTTTTTGGGGAGAGCAATGGTTCTCGATTGCAAGCCACGTCCGGCCTGTAGGCTCGGGGCATGAAAATTTATGTATACCCGTCTCGCTATTACTAGGTCACTTATTGGAGTAGAGACTGAGAAGGGTTCGAAGAGAGTTTGTGACACCAAAATTTATTCTTATATGCGGAGTTACAAAATAAAGTGTAACTCTTGGTTCTAACAATGCATAAACATCTAACTGGAAGACTCTCAATGTAGTAGTGACGACATAGGGAGAATATTTTTGGTCTTGGCAAGTATATTGAGCATACAACATGTTCTGACGCTGACTACCAATTGTACTAAACGACGCTCCCTGCTGAATGGGTGACTTGCTGGCACTGCTAAAGTAGTAGACTGAGCCCTGTTACCACCTTGTCCTTTCTTGGTTGAAGGGGAATCCTTCCACGGAAGAATAGACTGACCATATCCAAAAAAAAACCTCTTTCCCGACAATACACTCACCGAGCTGGCTCTTACCACACTTTGGGAAAGTTGGAAAAGTATGATTATTTGAAGAACTCCCCTTTGACTTAGATCTTGATGCCCCACCTTTCTAATCATGTCAAAACCTTAGGGACGGAGCGCTAGCTTATGAAGGTGTTGGATTTGTAGACCTCTCTTTGTAACTGTGAGCGATCTCCACTATTCACAATTCCTTGTTCTATCCATCTTGTTGTTCTCAACTATTTTCTAAGCTTATCTCCCTCACCCTGTTGAGCATGAGTCATTATCTTGGAGGTATCCATGTCTCCTAATAGCATAACATTCCCCGCACTTGGTATCGTATACTCTAAACAAGAACTTGTTCATTTGTGCTCTCGAATTAGCAACCATGTGTGGAGCATACATAGAGAGTTGATTGAACTTCAGCCCGTATTCTTGATGTCACGCCCCGAGCCTATACCATGGGCGTGACTGACACTTGAGAACCAATGTTGGCCCCAAGTGAACCCTTGGAGTGGATTACTTACTCAGTGGAAGAATTAAAGTCAACAAAGATAACTTCATCTAATAAATGGAATATTATAAAAGTACATTCAACTGGACATTAAGGTAAACTTAAGTCTCAACATGGAATAAGTACAATGAAAAGACTAGAGAACTAACATCTGACTGTCTATGAAGCTTCTAAAACAACTGAGATAGATGTTGGGACAAACCCCTCAACATCTTAATGAACTAAAACTACAAATCAATGAAAATGGATCCCCCAGAAAGCAAAGAGGCTCACTAACTAATTCTAAACTGCTCACTAGATCAACGGTGCGTCGGATGCCGATCCTAGTTACATGTATCTGCATCATAATACGATGCAGACCAACTGACATCAGTAACTGAATGTACGAGTATGCGAGTTAGAATGCTAAAACACAAACATACGCTTGAAAGGAAATTTGAAGAACTTACCTGGGACAATTCAACTCTACATGACCAAACTCATTTTAATATAAGCAATTTAATACAAGTGCAATTTAACTAAAAGATGATCAAAAACATGATAACTGTATATGTATGTAAAAATACATTATAACTCTGAAATGTATGTAAAAATACAAATAACTGTGTATATAAAACACAAAACTTATGTAGAAGTTTCCTAACCATCACATAAGAGCTATTGTGATGATACAATATTTTGGATAACGGTGTCAGGGTCGTCCTATACCTTGCCATTAATATAGAACCTGAACTACTAAGTTTATCAACTAGTCCATGCTAAAAAGCACTAAAGGAATCATCTTAAAAGTATGAACTTTTTCTACCCATGGTGACTACATAGTTTATGGGGGATGTGACTTGTTTAAACTCTCTCCTATATCAGTTCTCAATACTACTTCAAAAATATTATATTAGCTCTTATGTTTTAAAAAACAGACTTCCTTCTGTTATTTGAAATTAGTACTTCAAAACTTATCTCAAAGGCTACCTTGGAAATCAAAGTTTCCCCTCTTGCTTCATTTAGAAAGTGGTTACTCTTTTCTGAAAACTAGCCCAAAATCTCTTTAGAAATCTCAATTTCTGTTCTTATTTAAATGTATAAATATTTTTAACTCTTCGGGAATACTTAGACTCTTTATACTTCTTTGAATAAATAAAGTTAAGCCTTTTCTCTTTTACTCTTTACCCATCTTGAACTTCAAGTCTTAAAACAAAGTTAAAAGCATTTGCAAAAGACTTCTTGAAAAGACCCTAAGAACTTCCTAGACTTGACTTTCAACTTTCCTTGGATTTTGATTTATGGATTCAAGGTTGTAATTCAAGTTTCTGGATAATTAATACATGCTTAGAGGTCGTCTAGAGCAGTTATAATCAATAGGAAGTGTTAATACACTTTAGAAAAGCTTGAATGGACTGAATGAAGAAAATTGGATGAAAAACGCCGATCCATGTGCGTCCGTGGCGTGCCACGCCGGGCCCCAACTTCACAAGCCCCTTTTGGGAGCTCTGCAGGCACGCCTCCCCAGGACCTCTGGCGCAGATGGGGCGCACTGCGCCTGATCCTCCCTAGGTATGGTTGAAGAATTTTTCAATTCGTTTTCTAATCCTAAATCTTCTAAATTGTTTTTTTCCCAATTCTTCCTTAGTTTCAGATATCCAAAGCATTCACACTCGAAAAAACTCTTAACATCGCTAAAATGCCTTAAGAAAACCCATCAATCATAGGTAAGTTTAAGAATGAAAAAAAAATTCAAGAACACAACTCAAGAACATCAATGTCTAACTCTTTTAAGACAAAGATCATTGTATTAAACATGATTGACGCATGGGTGATGGATCCAATGCTATATGATGCCACATACCTTATAGGGATCACCCCTGGCGAAATCCACAAATTAATCTTGACGAATCTAAATGAATCTTGAACGTTCTTCTCCCTTCTCCTCTTCTTTTCTCTTCTCTCAAAAACCCTCTCTATTGGTAAAAGTATAAAGTTATCTAATTCAACTTAGACCCCTAATTAACTATAAAAAATAAATTAAAATAAAAGGGTAAGGAAAAGACCAAACTACCTTTCTAAAATCTGGATAGGACATTTACTTATTCGTGCATGTCAACTTTCAAAGAATATAACTCACTCATACAAACTTGAAATCACGTAAACTCTGTGGCGTTGGAAAGATCATTACATGGGCTTTCCAACAATATTTGTAAGAGCTCCTAAATCATCCTGAGCTAGAAGTTAGGGATCTTTGAAGTTGGTCAAAAACTCACTTTTCTAACTTAAGTAAATTTCCATATTTTTATAATTATTTCCAAAATTAACTATTTCCGGTTCGTAGCTTCTTCCTAACTATTTTTAATTGTGAGATGTTACACTTGGACTGACATAGAACCCATTTTCAAGTTTATGAACTCTTGGGCTTTAGCCTTCATTAACTTTCTTGGGAAGAACCTGTCCAGAAAAGCTCTATTAAAACAGTCCCAAAGAAAATTTGATCGTGGTATAAGATTCACTGAAGAGAAATCGACAGATTAATTTGATTCAAATTCATCAAAAAAAGAAGAAGTTCAATGACGTTGATGAAGATCATTAAGAGAAAGTCAAATTAGATTGATATATATATATATATATATATATATATATATATATATATATATACACATATACATATATATGTATATATATATATATATATATAT
>NC_028648.1:17297886-17309213 GCF_001406875.1 Solanum pennellii | reverse complement strand
ATATATATATATATATACATATATATATATATACATATATATATATACATATATATATATATATACATATATATACATATATATGTACATATATATACATATATATATATATACATATATATATATATATGTATACACAAAAGGAGCTTAGCTGGTCCATGGGGGATGTAAAGATTAGTCTTTATTCTTTTAACTTTTTCGTATATTGTATTGTCAGATCTTTTATTCAACATGTTAATCTTCAATTGAATTATACAAATTTGTAAAGTTTAATTTATAATAAGAGGATCTTAATACGGATGATTTGTGATCTTTTTAGATCTACACTGTAGGTACCTAACCACATCGGATGGATTACTGAAAGAGTTAGTTGACTTGCAGATGGTTCTTGGTGACCTTTGGATCATCTACTTCAAAGAACCTTTTAATATGAAGTAAGCTTAACCTTGGCGTATAAAATTGGTACAAGAACTCATTCACTAAACTATCAAATTTGAATCTCTTGTATATTATTAAGTGAAGAACTAAAATGCTTTTCTTTACGGAACCCAATGGTCTCTTGATCCAAGGACAAGTCATTATTGTTGTTTATTGTTTATTGCCAACTTTTCTTTTTGCAGATTTCACTATGTCTTTCTTCACTCCTTTCTACTCCTCGTCTAAACCCTCTCCTACGGCTACTACTTCTTCAATTTCCCCAGGATCTAGGATCAAAGAGGAGATTAGCTTCTCCAATTTGCAGCAATCCATTGATGACTGGAAAATTCCAAAGCATCCCCAGTCCACAAATTATAAGTCTTCTAGATAACTTTTAACTAGTGACTACCATATTTCAACTATCGAACAAATTATCCCTCTGGAATTTGACCATGTGGATACCAAGCTTCTAAATCCTAAAGCTCTTGAAAAATATAGCTGAAAATATAATTATCTCCATTTCAGACTTTCCCAAATAACTGCTAAACATCTATCTAGGGAAGGTGTAGATACCTCTCTTTTTCTCTATCAAAGAGACTCATGATTCTAGACTTCAATGGTTCTCTTTTAGGAATGGTTGAAACCATTCTTTGCAGTGGTCCATCTAATTTGATTGTTTGCCCAATTTTATTGTTTCTCTCAAGGATTTAAATATTCTTAATTCCTTAACACTTAATGTTAAGATATCCAATTACAAAACCAAAACAGGATCCCTCCAGTAGCAATAATTTATAGAATCCAATACAAGGCTATGAGTTCAGCCTTAAAAAATGGAGCTATGAGAAGTATCTATAAAGGAGAAATTGTCCTTTTCAAAACTGATCTACAACAATCTCATCTATCGGTACCCAAGCCTATTTCTTGGAATCAAAATTCGTTACCTCAAAATTGGTTGTTGCAAGACGCCACTCCAACAGAAAAACCTGAAAACACTACAGTTTCTCAGATCCAATCTCTATCTCATTCCAAGGATCTCATAGCTAAAAAGTCTCAACACCATCGTCATCTATTCCTCCAGAAGTAGAAATTGTGAGTCACTCAGTCTCCTCGTTCCCTACTACAGTTGAGGTCGTTAAATTTTGTTCTTGGATCCTGCAAGTCAAATACTTAGTGGAAACACCTCCTCCGACAGAGGTTCACGATGACCAACCTCAATCACCTACTTACTCCTCTCTAAGTGGAGAGCTGAATGTTTTGGCGCAAAATTTTCAAATTAACAAAGAAAGTCTTAAAAAAAATTTTATTGACCTAGAAACGTTTTAAATAGAAGATGATTTTGTAATAATTTTCAAACAAAAGAAAGACAACAATGATGTACCGTGGTTTCATGGTATTTTCAATGCATTTTACTTAAAAGTTGTGTGTGTCTAGAGTCTTTTTGTAGTAGTTTTAACAACTTTGTGTCTTATTTTGTAGGAAAGATGTCCAGGTTGAAATGCATAAGGTAGCTGGAAAATAGTGCAAATCGAGACTTACGAAGGCTATCGACGGTCCGTAGGTGGTGACCCTCGATAAGCAGTTCAAGATGAGGGAGAAGATCAGCGATATTTGACCAAGTGTAGAACCACGAGCTTAAACGACGGCCCGTCAATTGATCAGTGGACCATAGTGGTGAACCGTCGATTGGTTCAGAGAAGGTTCTAGTACCTGACTTTTCAAGATTATATGTACGGGACGATGGAGGAGCACCAACGGGGCGTAGATGGATAAACGGACCATACTGTTGGTCCGTCATTTGATTAAGAGATGGTGCTATCTGGTGAATAAAAAGTATTCTAAGTGCACTGACTGAGGCAGTCGACGGACCGTCGTTCCATCGATGGTCCATCAGTGAGGTTGTCGATTGAAGCCGCGTTGCTGGACAAAACTTTCCTTATTTCAATTTCTTTTTCTTTAGGACAATTTTTTCAATAAATAGGGGATTAAAACCTCATTTTTGAGGTTAAATACTTGAGTATCATTCTACTTTATTGTTGGAGATTGGCTTTTGCAAACTTTAGCAATCAATTAATTTATGAATTCGGTTTCAAAAAAAATTTCATGAAATTTCAAGTTGATTTTATGGGTTTGTTCTTATTGTTGAGTAAGTTCATGATTTTTTCATTAAACACTATGAATTGTGATCTTGGTTGCATGGGTAACTAAATCCACAACTAGAGTTGTGGAAACCATGGGTAATTAACAAAGTAAACCTAGCAAATTAGTAATTCTCAAATAGGTTCTTGCATGTATTAACAATTCTTTCGTTTAGAAGTCTTTTTAACAAATGCACGTGTCAAAACTAGCGTTGTTGATACTTGTCGGACCATGGAGGTAGGAATAGGAAAAGAATTATCAACATAGATTTGGTGTGATACTATCTAATAGGCTAGTGTCGATTGGTGCGAGGTAATAAATAAGCCAAACAACGATCATGATATCAAATATGAGGTAAAGGTAAGGGTTAATAGTTTATACACACGTAGCCGGACCAAGGTACGGAGTGAAATGCTCTAGATGCCGGACCAAGGATTTAGAGATACATAACTTACCATTTTACATGAAAAATACTAGGGAAGAATTGTTATTGCTAGAATTACGACATTATGAACCTATGGGGAACACATATACCTTAGTTGGTCTCTCAGCTTGATAAAAACTCATTCTTTACTTTTGCGTATTGGTCAACATATATTGTTTAAGAAACTTGTTTTATAAACTCTCCCCCCCCCCCCTTAATTACTTGCTTTCGGAAAAAAGACCTTGGCTAAATAAACATAAAAGTGACTTGAACTTAAGGCTAAACCATTTTCCTTGTGGGGTCGAACCCAACCTACTAGTTGGGTTCTCTACTTGATTACAACCGCTTTCATTAGGGAGGTGTAATTTGAGCATATCAAACATCTTCAAGACAACTATTATAACTCTTTACACACTATTCAAAAACAAATTAATTTCTTCAAATGGTTTGAGGCTTACGCTGATTATCAAAAACTAGATTTTCCTTTTTCAAAATCAGTTAATGTAACCAAATTATGGAAAACTCTAAATGTGGGAGATATAACGTCTGAACTTCCCCCATCACAGAGTTTTTCAATGTATTTTGGAGATACCTCCATCCTTGCAACTCCTTTTAAAAGGAAAACAGACAGTGAAACCATTAACGGAAGAAATATTAAAAAAATTTGAACAAAATAACTATACAGATAAATATTTACATGCTCTATAAGAACTTTTACTGTCAAAACAATACTCCACACCTACGGCTCCCTCAAAGTCAGGAGAATCCTCTACCTCTTCCATCCTTTGGTCAAACCCTATGAGATTCCTAGAACCTTTGCTACAAAACTCCAAATCCATAAGGATAGGGACTTTCCCCAACTTTCCGACCTTCAACGTCAAATTTTGGAAATTGATAAATCCATAAAACATGTAGCTCCAGACACCCTTGATAAAGATGTGCCTTCGGGTTTGTAACAGTCCGTCAAGATGATTTTTTGGATGAATATTCGAACAGCCCACCTGAGGAACACATCCTTCTAGAAGTGTCTCCGATTAGATCTTAATACTCTAATTGGAAAAATCCACAAAAACTTCTATTCTAGAGCTAGCCATCGATACATTGCTTTACAAGAAAATCTTAATGTTATGCAGAACAACTATAATGCCAACAATATCTATGAATGTAACATAGATGCTTATTCTGAGTACCACAGCTCTCCAAGTTACAGCAGACGACAATGGTTGCCACTGCTTATAGAACCTCACATAATTGTTCAAATCAACTCACTACCCATGTCCTGTAGCGGAATTCACAGGCCAGCTTAAAGGCTAGTGGGATACACATCTTACTTAAAAAAGATAAACAAAATATCTTCCAAAGTATTCGTCTTGACCCTCTAGGAAACCCAATTATTAAAATGGTCGTACCATTCCAGATTCGACAAAACATTGATCTATACCATAATCAAAACCTTCATAGGAAGTCCGAGTATTTTTAAAGAAAGGTCCTTTGAGATATTTAACAATCTTAAATGTAAAAATTTGTCTCACTTTAGAGAATATAGAGATTCTTTTTAAACCTGAACCTTGAGAAACCAAATGGTAACCTCCCATACTGGAAAAGAAAATTTTCTAGGTGGTTTGCATAAGTCTCTTAGGGACCTATTCAAAGAAGATATCCAAAACCTACACCCTAGTGATGTTATTCCTTATGAACAATTTACTTATGGACAACTAACCAGCTTGATACAATAATTTTCTCTTAAGATTGTCGTCAACGAAAAATTTTAAGACAAATAGCTAAAGATAGGGCCCAAACCCACCGAGATTTAGGAAGTTTCTGCGAACAGTTTGGTCTTCCACCATATAGGAAAAAATCTCTCCGAAAATCAACCTCAAGAATAGAAGAATATACTTCCAAGCCTACCGAAGATTTCATAAAATCCATAAAACCCCCTCCAAGGATTCAACAATCAACAAAAAAAACTACCTTTCTGGCACCTAATAATGGTAACTGCATAGGTGCAATAAACTGGGTCATATTGCCAAATACTGCAACTCTCCATAATGGTTAAGAATATTAACCTTGATGAGTCTGTCCTTAACCAAATCCAAAACCTCTTATTGGAAGAGCGTGAAACTCTGTTTATGTAGAAAATGAATTTGAAAACAGTTTTAACCAAATCGAAAATGACAGTCAGATTCCTCTGAGTTTGAACAAGACCATACCAGACAACCTGAGGTAAATGTTCTCACTAAAGAACATGATCTTCTCCTTGAACTCATTAGCAATCTAAATGATTTGGACCAGAAAAAACACTATCTACAGCAATTCAGAAGGGATTTGGATAAACCATCAACTTCTTCCATATATTTTCTCTCCCTCAAGTGTCAACCACTTACAATATTATAGATATACTGAACAGATTTCCCTCCAAAAAATCAGCAGACATAATCATCTAGGATCTTCAATCTGAAATAGCTTTCCTTTAGGAAGAGATTACAGAAATCAAGGCTAGGCAAGAATTAGACCGCCTGGTTCTCCAAAAAAATCTCATTTTCACCTAGTGCCCCCAAAAATGATCCAATAGATAATGCCAAAGAACAAGGTGATTTTCTTAACTTTGTCTCAAGAATCTCTATTCGTAGAAGGAATATGAGAGTGACCCTAGTAGTTAACGAATCCTTTGTCCTAGATATCATTGCTCTGTTTGAAACAGGCGCTCTCAATTGCGTCCAAGAAGGACTCATCCCTACCAAGTTCTTTGAAAAAACTAAAGAAGCCCTTAGAGCTACAACTGGCAATAAACTATGAATTAATCATAAGCTCTCTGTTGTTGAGATTAGCACTTAAGTAGGAGACTCTATTCTCTCAGATTCTACTTCATTTATGCTTGTAAAATATATTACAAACGCGGCTATACTTGGTACTCCTTTTATATAGGAACTTACACAATTCAGGGTGAGTAACCAAGGAACTGAAATTGAAAGTATTAATGTCTCCATTCCTTTTAATAAACCTCTTATTAAGAAAGTCCTTCCCACTTTGAAACACAAGGAGGCCCAACTCAACTTTCTCAAAGAAGAAGTCGCTTTCCAAAGATTGCAACAATAGCTAAAAGAACCTCCCCTCCAGTACAAAATCAAAACCTTAGAAACAAAAATACAAAAGAAGCTTTGAGTGGATCTACCCACAACCTTCTAGAATAGAAAAAAGCATGTGGTAAGGCTCCCTTATGAGCCAAACTTTTATGAAAAAACTATCCCTACAAAAGCTCACCCTATACAAATGAATCATGAACTCATGATCCACTTCCAAAATGAAATCAACGACTTTCTTGAAAAGCAGATCATTTCTCTAGTATATCTCCTTGGAGTTGTAATGTCTTCTATGTTAACAAAACCTATGAGATTGAACGAGGAGTACCGCGACTCGTCATCAACTATAAACTTTTAAACTCTTCTCTTTTTTGAATTAGATACCCAATTCCCACCAAAAAAGATTTCCTTCATCGGCTATATGTCGCCACTATTTTCTCAAAATTTGACCTCAAATCAGGCTTTGGCAAATTCAAATCGATCCAAAAGACCGTTATAAAACAACTTTTATGGTATCTTTTGGCCAATATGAGTGGAATGTTATGCCATTTAGACGTAAGAACGCTCCTTCGTAATTTCAAAAAATAATGAATGATATCTTCAATACCTTCTCAAAATTTATCATAGTCTACATTGATGCTGTCTTGGTATTCTCTGCTAGCATCGACCAACTATAACACCCCATAGCCAAAACAGAGCAAAAATTAGTTTTTCAAAAAAATATGCAGGTGTTAACAACGGTGGCATCGACAGACCGTAGCCTGAACCACGGTCCATCCTGCACAACTGTCGATGGGATCAAAAACTCCTAAAAATTTCAGCCTAGAAAAATTGGTGAAGTCTTGGACGACGGACATACTTACGGTCCGTAGGTCAGACGGTTGTCCGTAGTCTGTGACCGTCGATCAAGATTCCCTTCACCCACTCTCTGACAAGAGCTAGGGATGATCAGCACGGCCCGTTGCTGGACCTACGGACCGTAGGTTGAAAATTTGCAGACAATTAAGGGGAAATGCAGTTGGGTCAACTTCAAATGGTCATAACTCTTAGCAGAAAATGAATTAGGTGTCCCATAACCTACCCACATATATATAATTAAGTTATCTTTTTATAGCTACCGATCTTGCTAAAATAAAATCTCCAAGTAAAAAGTTATGCCCGTTTTAGTAAAGTCTTGTTGAACAGGCCCTGACGACGGACCCAACGATGGGGCATCGGGCAGACAACGGACCGTCAGTCCTGGTCGTCGTTTGGTCCGATAGCAACCTTCCCAGGGGTCTTTTGGACCTTTCCCACTCCGTTAAAACCCTAAGTTATGTCGTTTTGACCCTAAATCATCATATTTTAGTCATTTTAAGCCTAGAAACATAATTAAAGCATATCTAAGTCAAATCATTAAATCAAAAGTTAGAAAACTAGAAGCAAGAAAGGAGAAAAAGCTCATTAACCCTAGTTCAAGAACGAAACAAGTGGCCAGCAGTTCCAGCCACAAAACATAAGTATTTTTCCGTGGATTTCATCACTAGGTATGTGGGATTTTACTAGTGGGTTCCTTTCACCCATTGGGTTCCTAGTTTTTAGTCAGATTATTGATTCTCTTATCATGATTAAAAATAGGGTTTTGTAGAACTTTGATAGAACTTCATGATTTATTTAAATATATATTCCAAATCAGATTATCATGTTATTACTCAGATAATATCATGATTTTCAGAACCCTAGCTATGTATTTCTTTAAGTTCTTGAATTACACATGCTAAGTCAGATATTTCAGACACTTCAAATATATATGCCTTAGTTATAAATGCATAATTACCAGATTAATTGTTGCATTCTCAGTTTGCATGTTCAGTTTCAAGCTATCCAGTATTTACAGAAACTCAGACACAATTAGTTAATTTACACAATTCATTGGGAGTAGCACAATACCGAGTTGGACTAGGATTTAGCGTACCCAATAGTCCCAGAACTACTAGCCAAGTAGGTTGTAAGTCCCCTCTGTGGACAATCAGTTAAGTAATCAGGCTTGCATGCCTTTATACCTTTGGCAGGGCATATTGGGTCCTCTCGGTGGGGCGTATACATCGGACTCCACATTTATCTCATGTGGTTTTATTATCGTTTATTAGTAGCTCCCACAGATCAGTTAGAACCACTGCATTGGTCATTTATCAGTATATTCAGTTTCAGCATGTTATAAATTGGTCATTGCATCCAGTTAGTTCAGAATTCAGTTTATCATGTCAGATTATTATACTTGTTAGTATGGTTGTTCGGTTATGTTTTATTTAAGCTTTACTCTATACTACATGCTTAGTACCTTTCAAGTACTGACGCATACATGCGCTACATCTTCTCGTGATGTAGGTTCAGGTTTTCAGCATCCAGATCACGCATAGATCGATTTTTTGACCTCCAGTTCAGCAGATTCAGTGGTGATTCCTCATTCTCCTAGGACAACAGTCATGAGTTTCATTTCTGTCTTTAGTCATTTAGTTTCAGTTTTTGCTAGATTTAGCTGGGGCTTGTCCCAGTAATTCTAGTCCAGTTCAGAGGCTTATTTCAGACATAGTTAGATTCAGCTTAGTATTGATTTAATATTTCCTTTGTATTAAACTCATTATTTTCAAATATCTCAGTTATAGAACATAGGTATTCCCCATGTTTTCAAATTTAATTATGATTTAGATTCCGCATCAGTTTATTATATTTAGTGTGCTCATGATCATGCCAGCAGGGTTAGCTTAGGATCACTTGTGGTCCTAGGTTTCGTGTCCGCGTCTAGGGGGTAGCTCGGGGCGTGACACCAACGCTTCAAGCATCTGAAAGTTTTCTTCAATATTATTAAAGACAATGGCTTAGTTTTGTCCAAGACTAAAAGTATAGTCTTTTTCAAATTAATATAAGGTTCCTTGGGCACAATATCCAACAACGCACTTTTGTCCCTATCAAATGGTCTAAACAATTTGCTGATAAATTTCTTGATCAAATTCTTGATAAAACCCAACTTCACCAATTTTGGGGGTATGTCAATTATATAGCAGACTTTATCCCATGTCTCAACAATTTATTCTAGTTTCTCCATGACAGATTAAAGAAACCTCCTCCCCCATGGACCAACATCCACACAAATGTTATTAAGGATATCAAACTAAAAGCAAATGATCTTCCATGCTTATCACTTCTTGACCCCTCTATTTTCATAATAGTTGAGACAGCTGCTTCTGACATAGGTTATGGTGGGATCTTAAAGCAAAGACAAAATGAAAAGGAGCATATCATTGCATTTGCATCAAAGCATTAGAATAAAGCCCAACAAAATTATCCTACTATTAAAAAGGAAATTTCGGCAATTGTTTATGCATCTCAAAATTTCAATCCGATTTACTAAATTAAAATTTTTTACTATGCATTGATTGTAAAGCGGCAAAATCAGTTTTGCAAAAAGATGTCCAAAACCTTGCTTCTAAGGATATATTTGCTAGATGGCAAGCTATTTTATCTATTTTTGATTTTGATATAGAGTATTCAAAGGGAGCTCAAACTCTATCCACGACCTTCTTACTCGAGAATTCTCGCAAGGTAGGTAATTATAGGTAGAAAATAGAAAATAGAACTATTGGAACTAAGCACACATGATGAGATTGAAGAAGCGGCTGAACATCAACCTTCCAAGACCCCTTTGATTTTGTTTTTTCAACAACAAACAAATTCACCCACACCCAAACCTGTTTCTTCAAGTGGAGGATCCTCCTTTGACGACCCAATGTACTTCAAAAATGATTGTTTCTACCCTATGATACAAATAAAATCAGAATTTTCGGATTCGAAACCCCAGAAGGTAGCCAAGAAAATACTTAACCCTAATACAAATTTTATCCAAAAAACTCCAATGTACACACAAAAATTATATGAGTTCATACTAGCTGACACCAGGTCTTGTCTGTTCAAGCTCCACAAAGATAAATGAACACACAAGTATGTTACCCACACTACCGTCTTCATAACAAAGATAATCTCACCCAAAGAATGGGGTATGCACCCTGCCAAGTATAAAAAACTTTCCTAGCCATCTGAACCTCAAAAATACAACTACTTTGACTACCAAAATGCTTGGATGAATGTTTTCACTTTCCAAAACAATGTTGACAAACATCCATGGATGTCTCTTTGGGAAAAACAACTTGCTTTTGAATTTCCTCAATGGTTTTTACACCAATGGTGGCCTTTCTATGGCCACAAAGTTGATATTATCCCCTCTCCAGTTTTAGAGGAATACAACTATTTTTGTCAAAAGTTCTCAAATAAACATTAAGTTCCTATGCTCTTACAATTTTCCCATAGACTTCACGTCCCATGGATATTTTCACATAAATTTGCATTTCACAAACTAAGTGGACACAAGGGACTCCCATGGATGGTGAAAAAATTGGGATCCAAAAGAAGCATGTATCCCAGAAGTGGAAAATGATTTTTGCGTAACCCTGGACATCTAATCCCGACAGATGACGCCCAAGTTCAATTTTTACAACAATAATCAATTGCATCTACACAACTAGTCGGCTCAAGTAGTAGGGAGACTTCATTCAACAAATGGAGAAAATCCTACAGCAAATTAATGTTGAACTTCCCAGCTCCCAATATCAAGAAGTAAATAAGTATGATTCCGGTGATGAATATGATAACAATTGTTAAGAATTTCCAGCCACTATGACATCACATGACACAATAAAAATGAAGTCACCCATGACATCATCAAAGCATGGGCTGAAAATTATTGAGGGTGGTACTGTAGCAACACTATAGCACTTTTACTGTAGCATATTTTTGGCTATAAAAAGTCCCCCCCCCCCTTCTCCACATCGTGAGATCATCTTTTCTTTTTCTTTGCAAGAAGTTCTCTCTCTCAAGAATATTTGGTTAGAGTTTGCTCTTTCTCCCATCTTTGTATTTTCAAGTTGATTTGAAAATAATCAAATTTCAATTTTTAAACCGTTTTTTTCTTTGCTTTTCTAATCTATTACTTTATTGCTTTAATTAATTATGATTGGCACCGCCACCTACTTTTAATTAATTGTCTGCACTTTTTCATGCATATGGTCAGCCCTGTCGCCTAATTTAATTAAATTTGTACTTACATTTATGTAGTTGCATTATAACGTAATTATCATACTTTTTGCTTCTCATCCTTCTTCTGCTTTATTTTCGGGGGTTTGCTTCTAAGTACTTGGTATCATAACCACTTTTGAAGAAAAATAGGTGGAGAACCC
>NC_028648.1:17281061-17297608 GCF_001406875.1 Solanum pennellii | reverse complement strand
ACCCCCCCCCCCCCCCCCACACACACACACACGCACGCGCGCACACACACACACATATATATATATATTAAAAAAATTATCAATTGCAATATTTTATTTCTTCAAATCTCATTATTACCATTTCATTTTCTTATACCTCTCTTTAATTTATCAATTATACTTTTTTAACCTTTTCTCTATGTTTTCCTTATTTTCTAACTAACGGATTGAAATTAACAATAGTAATGTTTATGTTTTTCTCAATGACTCTCTCTTTATTTAACATTTTGTCCTTTTTTAAATTCTTTTGCTCTTTACTCATTTTTGGTCAGTAAATTACTATAATGTTCAGTCATTATTATTTTTGATGATATAAAAGATAACGATTGTGCCCAGAGTTACTTATCTTCCATATTAATGGTATGCTACAACATTTTCATATTCCTCCTAGGTGTTTTAAACAGAAATCGATATAACTAAAATATAACAATGTATTATAATTCTAACAAGAGTTAACAAAATAATGATTTTATGACACGAGCAAAAATGAAAAAAAGGGTATTTCAGAATCATTCAAAAATAAATAATCAATTGTCCTTCAATAATTATTGTAAAACATAGTCTACTGAATTTTTTCAATGTTAGTATTGTATTTACCTCAAGTTTCATTCATGTGGTGGATTATCTTGTAAATTAATAATAGTTACTAATTTTATCATCTAAATTTTACTTACTTATTCTTTTAAGAAAACTTACGAGTTGTAATATTAGAATTGATATATTTTATGGAAGTAAGGTCAAACTTTTCGGAGATGAAAGGTTGAACTTTTTTTTTATAAGAAAGATGCACAAGTACCCCCTCAATCTATGTCCGAAATCACAGAGACACACTTATACTATACTAAGGTCCTATTACCCCCCTGAACTTATTGTATAAGTAATTTTCTATCCTTTTTTGCCTACGTGGCACTATCTTGAAAAAAAATCATGCAGCGTTAGGCCCACAACATAGTACCACGTAGCCCGAAAAGGGGTAGAAAATTATTAATAAAATAAGTTCAGGAGGGTAATAGGACCTTAGTATAGTATAAGTGTGTCTCTGAGATTTAGGATATTGGTTAAGGGGGTACTTGTGCATTATCTCTTTTATAAATATAAAACATAGTTTTAACAATAAAATAAAATAGTAAAACCTAAAATCTAAATGAATTTGAGATTTTAAAAAAATAATATTTAAGAATATTTTTAATTTTCAAATATAGTGAAAATATTATTTTGTAGATCTATTGAGAATTTTCATACCTAAGCAAACCGCAACTAAGTTTACAAGTGTAAAATAGAACTAAGTATAATTTCATAGCCAATACTATGAAATTAAAGGACCACAATCTAAAAGGCGGACATTTCATTTTATTTATTAAAAATTTTCTCTGTTCTTGGTGGAAAGATTGAAGTTCTATGGCTACCAACAACGGCGGAGCTTTTATTGAAGATTTAATCAAGGAAATTCTACTCATATTGCTTGTGAATTCATTGTTGAGATTTAAATGCGTCTGTAAAAACTGATACACTCTTATCAAAAATCCTATAGCTTTATCCGCGAACACTTGGATTTTAGCAAGAACAAGCCCCCACAACTCTATATTTATGATTATGGTGCACCCAACGATTTTCCTCTCATCACTTCCATTTTCGATTATGGTATAGATTTTCCTACACATAAAGTAAATTCCCAAAGTTTTGAAGGTATGACAAACCTCTTAGGTTCTATCAATGGCTTGTTTTTCTTGGAAAGAGAAATTAATAATGATGTCTTGTGTGGATTGTTGAGTCCTTCTACTAGAGAGGTGAGAGACCTCCTTAGTGCAGACGGAATCAAATTTGAATCATTTTTCAGTATCGATCGATTTTTAAGATTTGGATTAGATGTATTAACTACCAACAATAAAGTGGTATACTATAATTGCAAGAATGAAAATACAGATGTGTATTCATGTTTTAAGGATTCATGGAGAATTTTCAAACATGAATATGTTTTTGACAATTGAAATGCCAAATGTGTGGATATATTTTATGGTAGTACTACTTATTTGAATGGATCTTATAAGTGGATGTTAAGGAAAAATATCAATTTCAACTTTACTTTCAAATTCCTTTGATTCAACTCTGGGGATGAGGTGTTTGAAGTGATTGAAGAGCCGCTACATGATTGTGCTATTTGTAGTTGGACTGCAGATCTAATCATTCTTGATGATTCCATTGCCATTTTGAACAAAGTTAACATGTTTTTCTTACAATTTATGGGTAATGATCCAACTAGGGGTTCGGAACAAATTAGCTACCTTTTATTGCTTTTTATGTATTAAATCTTATTGTGATAATTCTCTAATTTGGTCAAGTGGATGTTTTGGATTGATCTCCTATAATGTTAAGACAAAGAAAATGAGATATCTTGAATTTCAGCATCCACGCCTAGGTGGAAGTCCAACTTGGAGAGGTTTTGAAATTTACTATTATAAAGAGAGTTTAGTTATAATGAAGCAGCAAGGGAATGGGTAGGTCAACCACATGAGGACTTCTTGATCACAAAGTTGGACATAAAATATTAAATTTCAATAAGAGGCCTTGTACATATTCAATAAGATCTTCGTGTATTTTTATTACAATTCATTCATCTGCTTTTGTAGTAAATATAAAATTATTTAGGATTTTAATCTTGGGGTCATGTTTCAATATAAGGTGTGTTACTTACTTTCGTTGTTGTTGTACAAGATAGGTGAGCTTGGGAGTTTTTATCAATATATTAAGATAATTCTATGTTTGAGGTTCATTTATAACTTTGTTATTACTTCATATACATTTTTTATATTTATACTTCACAGAGATATAAAAGATAAGGACATGTTGGAAAAAACTCTCACAACTTTTCATGTCTCAAATTTGGTATTACAACAGCAATATCGTGAAAGCGGATTTAAAAAGCATTCTGAGTTGATCTCATGTCTTCTTGTGGTTGAGCAATATAATATTCTTTTATTAAAAAATCATGAGGCCTATCCTAGGGGAACTGCTCCGTCTCTGGAATCAAATGAGATTGAAACACATGACCAGTCTGAAAGAAGACAAAAAAAAAATTAGGGTCAAAATAATATGCGTGGACATGGCAATGACAAAGGACAGTATAATAATCGTTGTGGTGGTGGTTGCCACAAAAAGGAGAACAATATGGGTTCTCAAAGCAATCCTCAAGAGTCAATTGTCATCATTGTGACATGAAAGGGCATTGGAAGAATGAATGCCGAGAAGTTGAGCATTTTTTTAGGCTTTATCAAGATTCCTTGAAAGAAAAAGAAATAAATATGGTGCATCTTCTTCTAATGCTTGGGTGGGTTCACACTTCACTTGTAAAAATGATGTTGAGGCAGGGCTTTCATAAAAATATGATGACAATATTGAAGTAAATTTGGCTTTAAAAGATGATGATTTTGATGATCTTGATGATATTACTCATTTGGAAGCTAAAGACTTCTTTGGAGATCAAAACTAATGTTTAATCATTTGATTAGGGAAAATAATTATGTTGTTCTAGTTATGTGCTTTTAGTTGTTAGGTTTATCCTTATGTTGTTTTACTATTCAAAATAATAAGTAAAATTTTTTTTGCAAAGTTGTTGATTTTTCATTTTTCTTATGATGTACTTTTATTTTATGAAGATAAATAAAATTCTTTAATCTTCAATTGGTTCAAGATGAGTTATGGAGATATGTGCCTTCTTGATAGTGCTACAACTCACACTATTTTAAGAGAGAGAAATATTTCTCTAATTTGAATATGAAAAAGGCTTATATTAACATAATATCTGGTAGTACAAAATTAATTGAGGCTCTGGAAGAGCGGCCTTACTACTACCTGGTGGAACAATATTAACTATTGAAAATGCATTGTCTGTAGTAAGTCTCAAAGAAACTTATTAAGTTTCATGGTTATTCTTCAAAATGGCTATCATGTTGAGACTGTCAATTAAGGAAAGGTTGAATACCTTTATACTAATACAGTAAAATTGGGGAAAAAATATGTGCATGAAAAATTACCCGCATTTTCTTCTGGATTGTATTATACAAGTGTTAGTATGGTTGAATCACATGTCATAGTAAACAAAGGATTTCTAATCCTAATGATTTTATCATTTGTCATGACTAGTTGGGTCATCCCAGTTATAATATGATCCGCAAAATTATTGAGAACTCACATTGGCACACTTTGAAGAATCAGAAAATTCTTCAATCAAAGAAATTCTCTTGTGCTGCTTATTCTCAAGGAAAGTTGGTTATTAAACCATCAGCAGCTAAGGTTGGGATCGAATCTCATGCATTTATGGAACGTATACAGGGTGATATATGTAGCCTAATGCATCCTCCATGTGGGTCATTTAAATATTATATATGGTCTCGATAGATGCATCAACAAGATGATCACATGTGTGCTTTTTATCAACTTGCATTATGGCTTTTGCGAGGTTGTTGGCTCAAATAATAAGATTAAGAGCACAATCTCAAGATTATGCAATAAAGACAATTTTTCTTGATAATGTTGTTGAGTTTACATCGGAGGCCTTTAATGATTATTGTTTGTCCACTGATATAACAACTGAACATTCAATTGCTCGTTTTCACACTCAAAATGGTCTAGAGGAATATTTGATTAAGATTCTTCAATTGATAGCTAGATCATTGTTAATAATGACAAAGTTGTCTATTTCAATATGGGGACATGCTATTTTGTATGCAGAAGCATTGGTGCGCATAAGACCAACTAGTTATTATGAGTTCTCTCCATTACAGTTGGTTTTTGGTCATAAGCCAAATATTTTTCATCTTAGAATTTTTGGGTGCGTTGTATACATTCCAATTGGCCCACCGCTACGCACAAAGATGGATCCCAAAAGAAGATTGGGAGTGTATTTTGGGCATGAATCTCCTTCTATTATTAAATAGAGAAAAGACATAAAAACACCATCGAAGTTGTCCCATATTTGCATAAAGACACCTAAACTTTCAAAGTGTCCTATAACCCCACTAAACAACTATATATCGTTGTAAACGGGCCATTTTTATCCATTAACTCATTTGGGTTATTTACACGCACATTAGGCGCGTCATAGGCCATTTTTCATTTTTATTTACCAGTTTCAAACAGTCACATGTCATTTTATTTCTTTAATATTAATTATTTAATCAATTTATGTATCTTCCCCAATTTAAACTCAAAAATAGTCGTTGGTAGCCCTAATATTTTGATTTCCATGGCAAGAACAATGTTGGTGCTCTATGTTTGACGACTTCATCATCTTCCTCAAGAAAATAAAGTAGGAATTCGTCTTTTATCTTTCAATTTCCAGTAGAAACATTAATTTGAAGTTTTTTATGATTGAATTTCTTCTCAATTGTGTGATTAGTTTTTGTCAAATGCGATGTTGAATCGTATTTGTAATGATGAGATTGATCCGATGTTGCAAGTGAAACTGCGATGCAAACACGGTGACTTACTATTAATGCAAACTTCATGGTCGTAGCATAATCCAGCTCGAAGATTTTGATCTTGTTCACGCTATCGTGTATGTTTACTAATTCTTTTATGGATATCTTTTGTTTATGTATTTTTCTTTAATTTTTGTTTTACGTATTTTAGGAGGATGCATGCAACTTCTTTAGATGGAGGGATCGAGAAGAAGTTGATATACGATCCAAGTACGTTATTCCGAGATTAGCAAAGAGAATTGAGGAGTTGGAAGAAGTATTGAAATCTTATGAAAGTTATGTTGAAAGTAACCAAGTCATGATGAAGGAGATAAAGAAGGAAATGTTGTAATTTTAAGCTAATCGTCTTGATCATTATTGTGTGTTTTCTATGTTTAATTCTAACCAAGAATGTGAAGGATGGAAGTTGTAGGTGTGTGCAAACCAGAATTGCCATACACATCTTTAGTTACTTTCAAATTCATGAAATTGTAGGTGTGTGTACATAGAAGCTAATTGTCTTGATCTTGCTAGTTGTAGGTGTGTGTAACTTGAAGGATAGAAGTTGTTGAATGTTCAAGTTATTGTTGTTCTTTGTTGTCGAAATTGTTATGATTTGAACAATTTGTTAATGTATTTGGTTCTCTTATCTATATTATCGTGGCAACCATATGAGTAACTTCACAAATATGTCAATTACAATTAAAAAGGCAATAACAAAACTGACTAAAAAGAAGACTTCATAATCGAGTTTGATTTCAACCATTCAAGTTTGTTTGGTTACACGCAAAATTGAGTTTGTTTTCAACAAAAATCAACACAAAAATATGCATAGTTAAATTTTGTTTATCAAAATGAACAAGACAACATCAAAATGCCCTACTTCCATGGCACAGAAGTCTTCTTACTTGAAGTTGTTTGGCCTTGGCTATTAGCAGCAGCTACAGACCTTGTTTGGATAACCTTTTCAGCCCTCATTCTTTCAGGTTGCTACTGGTAATATTTGTCTTCCCCTTCCATTTGAATCCACGTACTTTTGTGTAGCCAATATCACTAGTGACAACATCATCCCTCTTTGTAACTCTTGTGCCAATATTGATGACTCTTCTACTTGGCAATCCATGATGCTTAGTCAAACAAATACACACTCAAATATTAGACAATTATGTTTGCATTGACAATTGTAAAGTTGCATTGATAGTTGTAAACTTACATTGAGAGTTGTAAATCCATCTTCAGCTTGGTATATGCCAACACCTACCATTCTTGGCCTTTCAAAAGGACTTTTTGCCTCCACTAGTGTCCTCATGTTCTAATGGTCCCCTCCCTCTTCTTAGGCCTCCTCCACTGCAGTTTGCTTCAGAACTAGTTTGACTATGTTGAGTCATTTTTCTTCCTCTACTTAGTCCTTCATTCACATTTCTTTCTTGAGCCATTTCTCTCCCTGATGTCTCTCCTCTACCTGTACCTCTACCTCTACCTCTACCTCTCCCTCTACCATTTACAGTCTGCACTTTGAAATCAAAATATTAAAGCATATCTATATTATCTAACAATGATATAATAATTACCTCTGTGTTTGTAGCATTTCAATGTGATTGAGCTGGAACACCTGTGCCACTTGCTTTCCTCTTGTTACTTTTCCTGTGCCTTTTCCTCTACCACTTTCAGTAGCCTGTATATTAATATATCAATACATACACATCTACATATAACATACATTTGAGAGTAACAAATAAAAGTACCTGTATCTGAGAAGATGGTTCAGCTGACTGACTTAGACCAGTACCTCTTGCCTGAGAAGATGGTTTAGTGGATTGACTTGGACCAGCTTGGTTTCTTGTAAGACATCCTCTTTTATTGTGTTCTTGTGTTCCACATTCGCTACAAGTCATTACAGCACCTCTTTTGCTCAACTTTCCAGTTTTTCTGCTTTCATCTACTTCTTTTCTTCTAACCTTACCTGGTCTTCTAGGCAACTATCTGATCTTTGGTTGCTTTACAATTGGATTATTTGAGGTTGTCCACATTTTCATGTTATTCATTGGCTGAATAAAATGGGAATATGTGCTGAGGTAGGTTTCCTTGCTATAACAGCTAGCCACATAATGGATTGGTTCCAAATTTTTGTAATGAAGGGCAGCAACACCATGAGAACAAGGAATTCCCCTGAGCTGCCAGGTTCTGCAACTACACCTCCTATTAACAATGTCCACAGTGTGTGTAAATCCATGGTGTTTAATCTCAAAAGATCTTTCTCCATTCCAAGTCAAGCTACATTGCATAGACTTTTGAATGTTTTCTTGCAAAATCTTCAAAGACATAGGAGATATATCAGTGATACAAGTGTTTGTGAACTCTCTCAAATCACCAATTCTTTTCATCATCTTCACCCTTATCTCATCAAGCATTGTAATGATGGTTTTATACCTTGCAGGCACTATCCAAGCATTAAAGCTTTTTGCCATATTGTTGTCCACAACATCACATTTGATATATTCTTCAAAATACTTCTTGCACCATGTATTCAAATTGTACCATAAAAGATTATCCAAATCTTCTTTTCCTAATTGCCGCATTGTCTCTATATTGTCCTTCATCTCAGCTTCAAATGTGGATTTAACAATCCTCCAAAACACTATTCTTCTTTCAACTCCTTTCCAATTTTTTGACCAATTTGCAAGAACGTGTCTTGCACATTTTCTATGTTCAACAAGTGGCAATAAAGTATCCACGGCAATTTCTAGTCTCTAACGAACCAACATAATAGAAAAAGAATAAATTAAAATGCAAAACTCAACAATAATAAAATAGTAAGATGGATATTAGTAATTACCTTTTGCATATCACTAAAGATAGATAGTTGATGTCGTTCTCCAATTTCAAGATCATTCTTCACTAGTTCAAGAAACCATATCCAGGAATACTAATTCTCAACCTCAATAACTGCCCAAGCAATAGGCAGAATTTGGTTGTTTCCATCTCTACAAACTGTCACTAACAACTGGCCTTTACACACACCTTTGAGAAAACACCGATCAAAACCAATCAACCTCCTAGCACCTCCAAAAAATTCTTTCTTTAAAGCATTGAAGCAAACATAAAATCCTTCAAAAAATTTCTGCCCAATTTCAGAATCTTCTCCAACCTTCACTACACAAGTACTACCTGGATTACTCCTTAATATTTCATCTCTATAATCAAAAATCCTACCATACTCCACAATGTGATCACCCATGATCTCTTGTAACACTCTAGTCCTAGATCTTCTCACTGTTGTCCTACCAACATTAATATCCAACTCCTTTCTAATAATGTCCTGCAACAAGAAAATGTTGATGTTTGGCTGTTGAGTTCTTCTTTCTTTGTATTTGGTGGCCAAAAACTTTGAGTTGCACAGGTAGTTATGAGTTGATGTCAAACATTTATGAATAGGGTTGTATGTTTTAACAAAGAAATCTCCACTAGTTCTATCCTTACTTGCACAAAACCACCAAGGACAACTAGGCTCATTTACATATTTTTCAATTTGAATATGTTCTTGGATTGCATATCTTGTCACTACCACTCTAAATTCTTCAACAGTTCCAAAAACTAGTCTTAATTCCAAAGCAATCTTTTCAGCAGTTGTATCAAACACAACTCTATTTGGGGTTTTCTTCCTCCTAACAAGTTTATGCACTACTTGATCAACCTCTTTACCATCTCCCCAACCTGTTTCATCATCTATTTCAAAGCTAGGAAATTCATCACTTAGATAATAAGCTTCATCACCTCCTTGCTTACCAACTAAGCTTTCCCTAATATCATTATTTGTCTCATCATACCCTATATCTGGACCTTTCTCATTAACATTAATCTGATCTGAAGTAGTTCCCCTACTTGTCCTTTGTGACCTTTTGAAATGCCTCTTGGTTGCCCTTATATCTACATACTCTTGATGAACATCACTGTCAACCTCAGTATCGTCACTAGTATCCCCTTCAGATCCTGATTCATCTTCCACTTCCTCATCATTTGGGGGAGGAGCAGTGGAAGGAGGAGGCACAGTAGAAGGATATGGTGGAAGCACAGTAGAAGGAAGGAGACATAATAGAAGGAGATGGTGGAGGCACAGTAGAAGGCTGAGCTTCAAATGGAGTGCTGGAAGTTTCATAATGACCAGTTGTAGGGATGGAAGAAAAAGTAGAAGTAGGAGGCTGATTATTAGGGTTAGAAGTCTCATTAAAAGATTCCTCACCTACCCAACTTTCAGTCACATGGGGGACAAACTCCAATTCAAGTGGGGCCTGATTAGCTTCACTAACCCCATGAAAAAAATACACCTCCACTGTATCCCCATCATTTATCATATTGAAAAGTAAAATATAACCTTGTCATTATCAACAAGGACCAATAACCCATCCCACTTGATGAAAACATCACAATCTATTATATATACCAGTTCCTTTATGCAGTCCCTCAACTCAAAATAAGACATCCTATCAACATCTACATCTAGGAGTTCTGTCACATGCCCCCCAATATATTTTGTTGGTGGACAAAATTCTATTACCCCCCCCCCCCATGATACCATCTTAAAGTTATCAGAGTAAAAGCCATCCTGAAAAAGCCTGTAACAACAAATACAATTCAAACACACATTTCAATAACTAACTCTAACAAGTTGTATAGAATAAACATAATCACTAACAAACAACAAAAACAGAAACACTAACTAACAAAAGTAGAAAAAAGCACTAACATTTAGCTCTAATAGTACTAACAGAACAAAAACACTAAAAATAGCAGTTGAAAATGTACAAATTGAAGTCTACAAATGTATAAGAGACAAATAATAAGGTTCGAACTAAGTGGATAACATCTAACCCTAACCTAAAACACAATCACAAAACCCTAATCACTAAAGTCGCACTAAGTCAATAACACAATACCTTACACTAACTACGTGATTACCCAACATACTCAAAAATATCCTTACAATGGCAACTGTAGGAGGTCGATTCCAACACTTCTACACTATAATAATCTATAAAATCAGAATAATCGGAAAAAAGTGAAGATTTTTATCATATATTAGAACCCTAACCTGTTAGATCTTCAATCTCCAAGAATCTTCATAAATATACATCAACAACGATAAACAACGAGATAGTCAACAACAACACTATCATCAACAGCAACACTTGTGTATTTCGTTTGATTTTAGGGAAAAGTTGAGAAATGAAATGAAAAAGAGAAGATGAATTTTCTTCAAAAAAGAAAAGGGTCGGGTCGGGTTAATTCTATCCTAGAGAGTGAGCAACACGCACACTACATAGATGACGAAATGGGTAAAAATGATCCATTTACAACGATATATAGGTGTTTAGTGGTGTGATAGGACACTTTTAAAGTTTAGGTGTCTTCATGCAAATATGGGACTACTTCGATGGTGTCTTTATGTCTTTTCTCTATTAATAATTTGGAACTTATGGCAGCAGATATATTTACGACAAGGTTTGTTGATTGTTATTTTTGATGAATCAGTATACCTAACATTAGGGGGAGAACATAAGCAGTTGGATAAAGAGATAAATTGGAATTGATTATCTCTATCTCATTTGGATTCTCGGAAAATCAATGCGAACAAGAGGTTAAAAAAATAATTTATTTGCAAAAATATTGCAAATCAACTGACGATGCATTTACTAACCTTCCAAGGGTTACTAAGTCTTATATTCCAACTACAAATGCTTCAGTTCAAGTTGATGTCCCGATAGGAAAAATTGTTAAAGCAAATGAGTCTAAACCACGTTTAAAACGTGGTAGGTCAATTGGTTCATAGGATAAAAATTCTCGGAAAAAAATGATAATGAAAATCATACCATAGAGGAAATTATTCAAGAAGAGCCCTCAGACATAACAAATGATAAGACCACAAAGAAGGTCCAAAAAACTGAAAATAATGAGAATGAAGAAATCTCAAAAAGTTATGTCTCGAGAAGGAAAAGGTGAAATCGAAATAATATTGTGGTGGACAATATTTTTGCTTATAATATTCCAATTGAAATAAGGTGATGATTTTGAACCAAAACTTGTCAATGAATGCAGACAGAAAAATGATTGGCCAAAATGAAAGGATGCATTTCAAGCAGAATTGACTTCTCTTGAAAAACGTGAAGTTTTTGGACCAATAGTTCGAACACCTGAAGGTGTAAAGACAGTGGGCACAAATGGACTTTTGTGTGAAAACGAAATGAAAAAAATTGATGTCTTAAGATATAAAGCACGACTTGTGTCACAAGATTTTTGTAAAGGTCTGACATTGATTATGTGGAGACATATTCTCTTGTGGTGGATGAAATTACCTTCAGGTATAAATCAGCCAGTTCATGAAAAGTTTGAAATACGTCAAATGGATGTTGACACAGCTTGTTTATATGGCTCATTGGACCATGATATTTTCATGAAACTTCTTGAAGAATTCAATGTGCCTGAAGCATATAAGAATTCAATATACCTGAAGCATATAAGAATTCACAATAGAATTGTTCAATAAAGCTTCAGAAATCTTTATATGGATTAAAACAATCAGGACGGATAGGGTACAATCGTCTTAGCCAATTTTTGGTAAAGGAAGGGTACAAAAATGATGGTATTTGTCCTTGTGTTTTTATAAAAAAAAAAAGGTATGCATCTAATTTTGTTATAATAGGTGTGTATGTTGATGATTTAAGTATCATTGTCACTCCTAAGGAGCTTTCAAAAGTTTTTCAGTGTTTAACAAAAGAATTTAAAAGGAAAGATCTTGGTAAGACAAAATTTTGTCTTGGCCTACAGATTGAACATTTGAAAAATGAAATATTTATCCATCGATTGACATACAGAGAAAAGGTTTTAAAGCGATTTTACATGGATAAATCACATCCATTGAGTACCTTGATGGTTGTGAGATCGTTTGGCATACATAAAGATCCATTTTGACCTCAAGAAAATGATGAAGAACTTCTTGGCGATGAAACTCCATATCTTACTTCCATTGGGGCGCTAATGTATCTTTCCAATAATACTCGACCTGATATCTGTTTTGCAGTAAGTTTATTGGCTAGATTCAGCTCGTCTCCAACAAAAATACATTGGAATGGAGTCAAACATATATTCATATATCTTCAGAGAACCATTGATATGGAATTATTTTATTCTAATAATCAAAAAAATGATTGGTTATGTAGATGTTGGATATTTGTCTGATCCACATAAAGCTCGATCTCAGATAAGATATTTATTTACATATGGAGGCACAACTATATCTTGGCGTTCAATGAAGCAAGCATCATCTGCTACTTCTTCAAATCATGCAGAAATAATAGTCCCATGAAGCAAGTCGAGAATGTGTCTGGTTGAGATCAATGACTCAACATATTCAAGAAATGTGCAGTTTTCCTATGAAAAAGGATATTCCAACTAAATTTTACGAAGACAATGTTGCATATATAGCTCAGTTGAAGGGAGAATACATTAAAGGAGACAGAACAAATTATGTTTCACCAAAATTCTTTTTCAGTCATGATCTTGAGAAGAAAGGTGAAATAAATTTCAGCAAATTCGCTCAGTTGATAATTTAGCGGATCTCTTTACTAAAGCATTACCAACCTCAATATTTAAAAAATTTGTATCCAAAATTGGAATGTGGCATCTAAAGATATTAAATGATGTTTGCAACAGGGGGAGTAAACTACGCGCTACACTCTTTTTTTCCTTGGCCTATATTTTATCCCAATTGGTTTTCCTTGCAAGATTTTTAACGAGGCAGCAAATAAAGTGTATTACAAGATATGTGTACTCTTTTGTCCTTCACTAAGATTTTTTCTTACGGGATTTTTCTTAGTAAGGTTTTAACGAGACATATTATCTATCAATGGTCATCTAAGGGGGGAGCGTTGTAAATTATTTTAGTGTTTAATTGGATGACCATAACTTCTAGGTTAATTTCATCCTTTATTGTTGGTTATGTTGTTGATAATGTGGTCAAATAGATGACCATAACTCCTAGGTTTATTTTCTCCTTAATGGGTAGCAATTCTGAAGGTTTAATGTAATATTTATGACACCTTTGATATTCCTCAATGTAATCCTATAAATAGCGGTGTTGAGAATAATATTCAGTACACTTGAAAGAAAGAAAGATAGTTTATAGTATTTCTCAATTGTCTTATATTGTTCTTCTCTTCTTCTTTTGTTCTTAAGTTTTACAACAAATTTAAGCATTATCTCATGCACAACTTTAATCTACCAATGAAATTCATTTTTGGAGTTCAAAATATAAAATATAGATATCTGCAAACAAAACTTAAAATAAAAAGAATATATTCACAAACAGAAAGTAATTAAAATAACATGAAGCTTTTCAAAGAAAAATAAACTCTCTTTTTTTTCGAAGAAAACTTCAAACTTCTAATAAACGTGCAAGGAAAATAAAATGGTAAAACTAATGCAGTTTCAATAATTTGATTTAAAAATTACCTTAGCTACGTTATAGACACAAATAAACTGAACTTGCATTTCTACTCTATGCACAAGAGAAACACACAACATTTTCATATTCAACCTAGGTAAGTTAAAACAAAATTCATATAACTAAAAGATAATCAATTTATTATTTTTCTAACAAGAGTTAACAAAATTATGATTTTATGACGCGAGCGAAAATGAATAACAGTCAGAATCATTCAAAAAATAGTTTAGCAGTTATCCTTCAATTAATATTTTAAACATTGATACTGATTTTTTTCAATATTAGTAATGTATTTACCTCAAGTTTCATTCATATGGTGAATTATCTTATAAATTAATAATAATTAATAATTTTATGATCTAACATTTACTTATTTACTTTAAAAATAAAACTTAGGAGTTGTAATATTAGAATTGATATTACATGTTATTTATGGAAGTAAGGGCAAAGCCTTAGGGGATCGATGAAAGGTTAGAATTTCTATATATAAAATATAGTGTTAACAATAAATGAAGTAGTAAAACTTAAAATCTAAATGAATTTGAGATTTAAAAAATAATATTTTAAAATATTTTTAATTTTCAAATATAGTGAAAACATTAGTTTGTAGATCTAATGAGAATTTTCGTAAATGAGCGAAGCGCGGCTAATTTGCTAGTGTAGAATAAAACTAAGTACGGATAAACTTAGTGAGGCTAATATGGTAACAAAATATATTATATGAGTATGGATAGCAGTTACTACTATATTAAAGGACTAAAATCTAAAAACCAGACTTTTCATTTTATTTATTAAAAGATTTATGTGTTCTTGAAGGAAAAATCGAGGTTCTATGGCTACCAACAATGGCGAAGATCTTATTTAAGATTTAATCAGGGAAATTCTACTCAGATTGCCTATGAAGTCATTGTTGAGGTTTAAATGCGTCTGTAAAAACTGGTACACTCTTATAAAGAAAATCCTAGCTTCATCCGTGAATACTTGAATTTTAGCAAGAACAAGCCCAACAACTCTTGATTTAAGATTATGGTGTACCCCGTGATTTTCCTCCCATCGCTTTCTTTTTCGATTATGGTATAAATTTTTCTACACATGAAGTAAATCCCCAAAGTTTCGAAGGTATGACAAATATCTTAGGTTCTATCGATTGCTTGTTTTTATTGGAAAGAGAATTTAATGATGATGTCTTGTGTGCACTGTAGATCCCTGCTACAAGGGAGGTGAGAGACCTCCTTAGTGCAGTCGGAATCAAATTTGAATCATTTTTCAGTACTGATCAATTTTTTGAATGTGGATTAGATGTATTAGCTACGAACTGTAAAGTTGATTACTATAATTGCAACAATGAAAATGCAGTTGTGTATTCATATTCTAGGGATTCATGGAGAATACTCAAACATGAAAATGTTTGTGATAATCGAAATGTGAATGTGTATATACCTTTAATGTTAGTATTACTTATTGTTAGCCTCATAGAATCGGATAATTTAAATAATGAAACATTTAACCGACTTGTGACTTGTTGCAGGAAAAGAAGGAAAAAGATGAATCGAGAATATACCACCTAAAGAATGAGAAAATATGTTAATCAAATCAAGGCAAAGAAATCAAAAAGGAAAACACACTACATCAAGAGGGAAAGGCATGTGATGTACGAGACACAAAAGCAAAGCAACTATTGCATTTATTATTGCAATACAGATATGTCTTGATCTCTGGAATCAATCAGATTCCAAAATCAATCATGATGAATCAGAGATTCCAAAAATCAATCAAATATATTCAAGATTGCATAAGATATTCAAGATTGTATAATAAATCACCTAAGCAAGGAAAGAGATAATGTGCATCAATCAAAGGATAGATTCAAGACAACAAGATCAGTTAATATCAAGACTACAAGGAAGAAATAGAAATCAAGGGATGCATTCATGTTAATGAGATCAGCCAAATATTCATGACCACAAGAAGATCATCATACAAAGGAACAAATCAATTTGCTCATGCACATATCTGATATGGTCATGACTCAACAAATTAACCAGAATAAAATCAAGGACTTAATCAGAGATCCTTAATTCAAACTCGCTTGGGGTTCCATAAAAGAGCAAAGTCCTCCAAAGCTATATAGTCCTCTCTTAGCCATCGTAGTAAAGTACGCACTTCACTTGAACTTATATTGTAGTCTTCTTTCATCTTTCATAAAACTCACACTTGAATGAACAATTGAAAAGAAAAGAGAAAGGAATATCTCATTGTAGGTCATACAGGTAGAGGTTGTGTCGAAGAAGATCTGATTTGAATATCAGATGGGGCTCTTAATTTTAACATCTGTAACACTCAAGTTCTCAACAAGCTCTTAAAGGAACTCTTGTAACCTAAGGGGACTGTACTAGGAACCACATCGGTGATCCGAACCAGTATAAAAACACTTTGTAATATTTACTTACTACAAGTTATAATTACTGTTTATTTATTCTACTAACGTGCAGGTGAGTCGACTGGCCATGAAATAAAGTTGACTAAGGAACTTTTAATTCCCCCCCCCCCCCCCC
>NC_028648.1:17278035-17280185 GCF_001406875.1 Solanum pennellii | reverse complement strand
GCGAGATCGAGACCAGCCCCTTGTATAGGTATAGGGTTCCAAACCTGCGCTTCTTCAAATATCCCATAAATCTAAATAAAGTAGGGACTTCAAAGCTTGACTAAGAAGGGAGAAAGTTGACTTTGAGAAAGAAAAGGGGCGCCCTAGCTGCAATCAAAAAACAGCATGTGAACAAATATCCAATGTCACACTATCAAATTCATTGCACGTTACTTCAAGACGGACATTTTTGACACCAACCACCATACTTTAATAGACAACATTACTATCACTTGAAAAAACAGGTTTAGAATCTTTGTCTCTTCAAATGATCATCAAGCATGGATAGTTATCAAGAAGGTCCTGAAGCTGATTCCTGGATTGACTTTTAAAAAAAGGCACTGAAAGGTCATTTGAGCCTCAATCATTTGATATCACTAAGGAACCATAATAGGTAAATCAAACAAATGTTAGAACTATAAGTTTGTTATATTGTACAGTGAGTGGAGCAAAATATTACAAAATATCAACATATGAAATTGCAAAGAAATGTGGGACAAATTATACGTGACTTATCAAGGAACTACTAATGTAAAGGAAGCTCGGGTCAGTTCACTTGTAAATAAATATGAGTTGTTCAAAAAGACCAAAGATGAAAATGCTGAATTCATTTTCTCGAGATTCAGTAAAATTGTATGCGAACTCAAATCACTTGGAATGGTGTATTCAAATACTCTACAAGTCAGAATATTCGTTAAAAAACTTCCCAAGGCTTGGGAAACTAAAGTTGTCGTTCTTGAAAATGGAGAATTACAGAAAATGACATACGATGAACTTTGAGGCAATTTAATGGCCTACGAACAGTTTCATATTAAAAGGTACAACAAGGATGATAAAAAGAAGATTGTGGCATTTACCACTAAGACATCTGACATTGGAGTCGATGAATATCAAAGTGACCCAATGACTCTCATAAATAGAGGAGTCAAACAAATGCTTAGACAAAGAAGACAGAGACCTCAACAATAATTCAATAACAATGAATTCAAAAGAAATGATGGTTGCTGCTACTATTGCGGAGAACCAAGACATATAAAACAAAACTGTCCGAAACAAAAAAGGAGAAATAATTGAAGAAATGACGGAAAAATGTCGAAGCCTTCTAAAATCGCAATATGACAAATAAAATTGACAGCGAAAATTGTATTAAACTATATTTTTTGTCAACTATAACATAAGTTAGGAAAGTGTGCAACAATGTTTTAAAAGGCGGGGATATGAAGTGAGACATTTTATGCAATGTGGGGTGAGATTTAGAACCCTAGACACGAGGTGTTAGTCTTATGGATCTAGGGGCATAGTGTTATGTATATTCTTTATAATTTTATTACTAAGAAAATAGGCAAAAGTAAAACTTTTAATTATTTTACGAATAAGTTTTTAATAAATAACCTATATTATATAGAAAACAATATTATAATTTTTGTTTGAGAAAGGTATAGGTAACCAATAATTCAGAAAAAAGTACTACAACTACCATTTGTGAAATATTGTTACACCAATAATAATAAAAGTACAAGCAAAATAGTTTCAAAAAAAATAAAATGCACAAGCATCCATTTTTACAACCATAATTTTAATTTTTATCCTCGGAACTTATTCCCTAAATTTAAGGACTTAGGGCCAATGGATTTGCGTCTTCAATTTGTTCAAGGAGAGGTTTTGTGTGTCCAGCCCCGAAACTAGTCAAAAAAATATTTTTGAAAACACTGGTGTTCAATATGATGCAATTTTCTGTTAATTTCTTATATATCATTCAAGGTATTGTTATGATTTTAGAATGTCATTTTTTATTAGACAATATTAAAATAAAAAAAGTTAAATTAAGAGTGTGTTTGGTATGAAGGAAATTATTTTCTAGAAAAAGTTTTCCAATTTTCTCATGTTTGGTTGGACAAAAGTCTTGGAAAATGTTTTCCAAATCAACTCATTTTCCTCAAAATTAAGGAAAATGACTTCCCTTCAAAAATTAAGGAAAACATTTTTCAAAACTCTTTTCCAACTTCAAATTACATTTTATTGGTAAAAAAGTCAATTTTAAAAATATTTTTCAATTTCAAAATATTTATTTTTCACCGGATCCCTGACCCCCCATCCCACCCACCCACTAC
>NC_028648.1:17227163-17277339 GCF_001406875.1 Solanum pennellii | reverse complement strand
TACCATCCCCCTCCCCCTCCCACAAAAAAATTAATTTATTTTTAAAAAATATTTTCAACTTCAAAATTTTATTTTTTCACCTAACCCCTGCCCACCCCCTCCACCACCCCACCCCACCACACACCCCTAAAAAAATTGTTTCTAAAAAATATTTTCAATTTCATAAATTATTTTCTACTCAAGTAAAAATAAAAGGTTTCTCAAAAAACATTTTCATTCATAAATCAAACACTAAAAATCATTTCTAGAAAATATTTTCTATTCACCAACCAAATATGAAAAAATAAGTCTAAAATCTACTTGTTTTCCAGGAAAATATTTTCCATGGAAAACATTTTCCTTCATACCAAACACACCCTAAAACTATTAAATGAGTATATAACTGAATGAAAACAATATAAGTCTATATTATTTTTGCCCATCTCAAATAAAATTAAAAAAGGAATAGACAATGGAAATCTTTTTTCCATTTTTCCTCCATAGATGATCATAATGAGCCTATGGCTTATTAACAACAATGAAAAACTTAAGAATATTTTTTTCAATTAAACTTTTAACTAGGTAAGTTATTTGTGCTTCGCACGGGATTGAACTACTTTATTATGCTTACATATGATCATTTAATAGTATTCATATTTTCAATGCATAATTGGCAAAAACATTTTATTTTTAGGAAAAACGTTTCTTCGAAATCTTCAAGTGCTATATTTTTTAAAATTTCATTTTTGTTAAACAAAAATTATGATTCATAGATGGATTTGAAGTATGAGATAGAAGTTGAAGAATAACTCCCTGGAAATAGTTGGTAACATGTAATGAAAAATTTTAAATTGTAAGAAATTATAAAGAACAATATTAGACGTTAAAAAAGAGACCAAAATCGTTGAACTACAATACTCCAAAGTAAAGTGAAAAATCAGGCTCATACAAGATCATAAGTAACTAAATTCAATGGCCGATCTTGGACTCCTTTCTTATGAACCTCAATCAATCTCTTTTTTACTATTGTATGTCATATCAATTATATGCTTAAATTGACCCTAAAATTGTTATTTTCATAAATGTTTTTTGTCATTGTTTCAAAATAGTAATTGCTATTTTTAAGGTTTCATATTACCGGTCCCAACTTATTTATATTAAAGAATAGTTATTATTATGATTATAATATGTAGTTACAAATTAATGCAATTATCAACCAAGCAGTAGGTGACATCTGAATATTCACAAGGGATATAGTAAATCAAAATTTTGAAATATAACATATTAAAATCTCACAACATAATTTTGTGGGCGCTTGAACATACATATATCCAAAAATAATAATAAATAGACCTTATTTTCCTAACAATCAAGAAGAAAAAGGCATGTTTCTTAATATATTATTCGGAAAAGGGCCTAAAATACCCTCAAAGTATTGGAAATGGTACAAAATTACCCTCCATCCACCTATTGGCTCCAAAATACCCTTCCCACCCACCTGTTGGGTCCAAAATACCCTTGTCATCCACCTTTTGGTAAATTTGACCACTTATTTAACGGTTTTATATTTAAACTATTTAAATATTTTTTTAAAATACGTGGTGCTCAACTATATGTTATAATTTAACTTATTAGTATAATTTTTAATTAATCCACTACCCACCCCATTAATAATTAAATCCCTCTAAATTAATGAATCTGTCATATTATTAATACAAGCTACTGTCAATTGAGTGTTTTTAAAAATTATAGAAGTAAATTATCATACATTCAAGTGGCTAAATAAAAATCACCAATAAACTTAAAAGTTTGACTATGTTTATCTTAATTATTCTTACGTCTCAATTATGTGATGTTACTTCATAGGTAACTTTTTTTCAAAATAATATATTAAAGTTTTTAAAAAAATCATAAATATTTATAAAATTATCTTTAAAAAAAGTGCATGAATCAATTCGGGATGCATTACTTCTTTACCTTTTAATCATAAATTTCTAATTCTATTTTGAAAGAAAGTGTCCTCCTAAATAAGCGGCTCAACCTAAATTTAATTGGGGCTCCGATTTGGACTCGAATAATTTTGAATGTCATTTTCAGAAATCTATAATTTCATCGTGTTTTAGTAGTGTTTATGACGATTTTGATATTATAAAGGTTTAGTTAGTAATGAGTGTGTAGTGGTTTGGTTTATAAATTATATTAATAAATTATAATTATAATCAATAATTGAACGCCAAGTATTTTAAAAAATATTTAAAGAGTTTAATTTTAAAACAATTAAAAAAGTGGTCAATTTTGAACACAAAGGTGGATGACAAGGGTATTTTGGAGCCAATAGGTGGATGAAAAGGGCATTTTGGAGCCAATAGGTAGATGAAGGCTAATTTTGTACCATTTTCAATACTTTAAGGGTATTTTAGGCCCTTGTCCGTATATTATTCAAAAATATAATCTTTTGGGGTTGGATCAAAGTTTACAGTTCTTAAATTTAACTAAATTGAAGAATAAAAAATAAAGAGTTATTTCTTCTTTATCAAAGATTTAAAAGCTTTATCAAAAGAATGAGTAATCACTACAACAAAAATGATCTTTCATGATAATTAGTAGCTTAATTATCGTTAAATATGTAATCTCAGAGGAAATTAATACTCTGTATAAATGTTCCTAAAGTCTAAAGCAACATTGAATTAAATGAAAATTAATTAATGTCGATAAATGTTGTAGCACTCTTTGTGAATGAGAATATTTATTGCCGATAAAAAATATTTTTGTTATAGTGTATTTTAGACATTTGTTAGTTTCACCAAAACTTATTATCATATTATGCTCAAAAATAAGAAAAAAAAAAGAAATATGACAAATTAGTTAACTTGCAATAGAAAATGTGGCTATATAAATATTCTAGAAATAGTGCAATGACATACAAAATATTTGTACCTAAAAAAATAATCAATATAATATACTAATTGTGGCAATCAAGAGAACAACAATTTTGATTCTTTTAACAAACTTCATCATTGATTCCGTATTAGTTATTAAATATTTGTTGTTGTCTGCTATCAAATATAGCACAACCCACAAGCAATTTTCTCAAAAAGTATATGAAGATAACCTGTAGAAAACAACAAAAGAGAAGATAAATTTTCAATCTTCCTTACTTGAATTTTGAACATATTTCAAAAAAAAGTCACTAAAATAGCAAAAAGAAGTTGCAACATGCATCCTATGATTTCAATTAAAAAATTTAACTTCATGAAATAGGAGGAAGAAAATTTTGAGAAATGAAATAACACTTTATAAGAAGCTTAATTAATGTATTTGAATTCGAAAAAAAGACATACAAATAATTACAATAGAAATAAAAGATTTGTTTACTAAAGAAACAAACATAATGAATTCAACCATCAACAATTAGCAGTGTGTGAGTTGTGCACTAAGAGGTCCAAGAGTAGTAGTGTAGCATTCCAATTGAAATCAATTTCCTTTGTTTATATGAAGAAGCCTATAGAAAGGGACAAAAGAGAAGATCAATTTCCAACCATCCTTGCTGAAATTTTAACAGAGTTGAAAAAAGGTCACCACAATAGAAAAAAGAAATTACCATAGTTAGATGAATTACTATGACTTATAGTAAAGTTTATGCTACATGAAAACCTTCCAGAATGAAAAAAAAAATTATAAAAACTCAATTAATGTTTTTGAATTTGATTACCCTGTAGTGGGGAAAAAACCAACAAAGTATACTGGCAAGAAATTCCTCTATTTATAGAAAACATAGGGTAATGTGAACAAATATTTCTTGTGTCTTATCGGAAAGGTCACAACTCTTTGAAAAAGTTACAACCCTTTAGAAAAGTCACAACCTTTCATAAAAGTATGAGTTTTTCATAAAAATCACAACTCTTCATAAAAGTCACAACTTTTTAAAAAAGTCACAATTTTTTCATGATAGTCACAACTTTTCAAAAAAGTCATAACTTTTCATAATAGTTACAACTTTTCAAAAAATTCACAACTTTTCATGAAAATAGAAGGGTAGTTTTGGAAATTAATAAATTCAAAAGGAAATTCTAATTTCTGGTGGCGCCACGTAGGCGGGTCTAGGGTTCTCTTTTATATAAAGATATGATTTTAATTCGGAAAAGGGCCTAAAATACCCTCAAAGTATTGGAAATGGTACAAAATTACCCTCCATCCACCTATTGGCTCCAAAATACCCTTCCCACCCACCTGTTGGGTCCAAAATACCCTTGTCATCCACCTTTTGGTAAATTTGACCACTTATTTAACGGTTTTATATTTAAACTATTTAAATATTTTTTTAAAATACGTGGTGCTCAACTATATGTTATAATTTAACTTATTAGTATAATTTTTAATTAATCCACTACCCACCCCATTAATAATTAAATCCCTCTAAATTAATGAATCTGTCATATTATTAATACAAGCTACTGTCAATTGAGTGTTTTTAAAAATTATAGAAGTAAATTATCATACATTCAAGTGGCTAAATAAAAATCACCAATAAACTTAAAAGTCTGACTATGTTTATATTAATTATTCTTACGTCTCAATTATGTGATGTTACTTCATAGGTAACTTTTTTTCAAAATAATATATTAAAGTTTTTAAAAAAATCATAAATATTTATAAAATTATCTTTAAAAAAAGTGCATGAATCAATTCGGGATGCATTACTTCTTTACCTTTTAATCATAAATTTCTAATTCTATTTTGAAAGAAAGTGTCCTCCTAAATAAGCGGCTCAACCTAAATTTAATTGGGGCTCCGATTTGGACTCGAATAATTTTGAATGTCATTTTCAGAAATCTATAATTTCATCGTGTTTTAGTAGTGTTTATGACGATTTTGATATTATAAAGGTTTAGTTAGTAATGAGTGTGTAGTGGTTTGGTTTATAAATTATATTAATAAATTATAATTATAATCAATAATTGAACGCCAAGTATTTTAAAAAATATTTAAAGAGTTTAATTTTAAAACAAATTAAAAAGTGGTCAATTTTGAACACAAAGGTGGATGACAAGGGTATTTTGGAGCCAATAGGTGGATGAAAAGGGCATTTTGGAGCCAATAGGTAGATGAAGGCTAATTTTGTACCATTTTCAATACTTTAAGGGTATTTTAGGCCCTTGTCCGTATATTATTCAAAAATATAATCTTTTGGGGTTGGATCAAAGTTTACAGTTCATAAATTTAACTAAATTGAAGAATAAAAAATAAAGAGTTATTTCTTCTTTATCAAAGATTTAAAAGCTTTATCAAAAGAATGAGTAATCACTACAACAAAAATGATCTTTCATGATAATTAGTAGCTTAATTATCGTTAAATATGTATTCTCAGAGGAAATTAATACTCTGTATAAATGTTCCTAAAGTCTAAAGCAACATTGAATTAAATGAAAATTAATTAATGTCGATAAATGTTGTAGCACTCTTTGTGAATGAGAATATTTATTGCCGATAAAAAATATTTTTGTTATAGTGTATTTTAGACATTTGTTAGTTTCACCAAAACTTATTATCATATTATGCTCAAAAATAAGAAAAAAAAAAGAAATATGACAAATTAGTTAACTTGCAATAGAAAATGTGGCTATATAAATATTCTAGAAATAGTGCAATGACATACAAAATATTTGTACCTAAAAAAATAATCAATATAATATACTAATTGTGGCAATCAAGAGAACAACAATTTTGATTCTTTTAACAAACTTCATCATTGATTCCGTATTAGTTATTAAATATTTGTTGTTGTCTGCTATCAAATATAGCACAACCCACAAGCAATTTTCTCAAAAAGTATATGAAGATAACCTGTAGAAAACAACAAAAGAGAAGATAAATTTTCAATCTTCCTTACTTGAATTTTGAACATATTTCAAAAAAAAGTCACTAAAATAGCAAAAAGAAGTTGCAACATGCATCCTATGATTTCAATTAAAAAATTTAACTTCATGAAATAGGAGGAAGAAAATTTTGAGAAATGAAATAACACTTTATAAGAAGCTTAATTAATGTATTTGAATTCGAAAAAAAGACATACAAATAATTACAATAGAAATAAAAGATTTGTTTACTAAAGAAACAAACATAATGAATTCAACCATCAACAATTAGCAGTGTGTGAGTTGTGCACTAAGAGGTCCAAGAGTAGTAGTGTAGCATTCCAATTGAAATCAATTTCCTTTGTTTATATGAAGAAGCCTATAGAAAGGGACAAAAGAGAAGATCAATTTCCAACCATCCTTGCTGAAATTTTAACAGAGTTGAAAAAAGGTCACCACAATAGAAAAAAGAAATTACCATAGTTAGATGAATTACTATGACTTATAGTAAAGTTTATGCTACATGAAAACCTTCCAGAATGAAAAAAAAAATTATAAAAACTCAATTAATGTTTTTGAATTTGATTACCCTGTAGTGGGGAAAAAACCAACAAAGTATACTGGCAAGAAATTCCTCTATTTATAGAAAACATAGGGTAATGTGAACAAATATTTCTTGTGTCTTATCGGAAAGGTCACAACTCTTTGAAAAAGTTACAACCCTTTAGAAAAGTCACAACCTTTCATAAAAGTATGAGTTTTTCATAAAAATCACAACTCTTCATAAAAGTCACAACTTTTTAAAAAAGTCACAATTTTTTCATGATAGTCACAACTTTTCAAAAAAGTCATAACTTTTCATAATAGTTACAACTTTTCAAAAAATTCACAACTTTTCATGAAAATAGAAGGGTAGTTTTGGAAATTAATAAATTCAAAAGGAAATTCTAATTTCTGGTGGCGCCACGTAGGCGGGTCTAGGGTTCTCTTTTATATAAAGATATGATTTTAATTCGGAAAAGGGCCTAAAATACCCTCAAAGTATTGGAAATGGTACAAAATTACCCTCCATCCACCTATTGGCTCCAAAATACCCTTCCCACCCACCTATTGGGTCCAAAATACCCTTGTCATCCACCTTTTGGTAAATTTGACCACTTATTTAACGGTTTTATATTTAAACTATTTAAATATTTTTTTAAAATACGTGGTGCTCAACTATATGTTATAATTTAACTTATTAGTATAATTTTTAATTAATCCACTACCCACCCCATTAATAATTAAATCCCTCTAAATTAATGAATCTGTCATATTATTAATACAAGCTACTGTCAATTGAGTGTTTTTAAAAATTATAGAAGTAAATTATCATACATTCAAGTGGCTAAATAAAAATCACCAATAAACTTAAAAGTCTGACTATGTTTATCTTAATTATTCTTACGTCTCAATTATGTGATGTTACTTCATAGGTAACTTTTTTTCAAAATAATATATTAAAGTTTTTAAAAAAATCATAAATATTTATAAAATTATCTTTAAAAAAAGTGCATGAATCAATTCGGGATGCATTACTTCTTTACCTTTTAATCATAAATTTCTAATTCTATTTTGAAAGAAAGTGTCCTCCTAAATAAGCGGCTCAACCTAAATTTAATTGGGGCTCCGATTTGGACTCGAATAATTTTGAATGTCATTTTCAGAAATCTATAATTTCATCGTGTTTTAGTAGTGTTTATGACGATTTTGATATTATAAAGGTTTAGTTAGTAATGAGTGTGTAGTGGTTTGGTTTATAAATTATATTAATAAATTATAATTATAATCAATAATTGAACGCCAAGTATTTTAAAAAATATTTAAAGAGTTTAATTTTAAAACAATTAAAAAAGTGGTCAATTTTGAACACAAAGGTGGATGACAAGGGTATTTTGGAGCCAATAGGTGGATGAAAAGGGCATTTTGGAGCCAATAGGTAGATGAAGGCTAATTTTGTACCATTTTCAATACTTTAAGGGTATTTTAGGCCCTTGTCCGTATATTATTCAAAAATATAATCTTTTGGGGTTGGATCAAAGTTTACAGTTCATAAATTTAACTAAATTGAAGAATAAAAAATAAAGAGTTATTTCTTCTTTATCAAAGATTTAAAAGCTTTATCAAAAGAATGAGTAATCACTACAACAAAAATGATCTTTCATGATAATTAGTAGCTTAATTATCGTTAAATATGTATTCTCAGAGGAAATTAATACTCTGTATAAATGTTCCTAAAGTCTAAAGCAACATTGAATTAAATGAAAATTAATTAATGTCGATAAATGTTGTAGCACTCTTTGTGAATGAGAATATTTATTGCCGATAAAAAATATTTTTGTTATAGTGTATTTTAGACATTTGTTAGTTTCACCAAAACTTATTATCATATTATGCTCAAAAATAAGAAAAAAAAAAGAAATATGACAAATTAGTTAACTTGCAATAGAAAATGTGGCTATATAAATATTCTAGAAATAGTGCAATGACATACAAAATATTTGTACCTAAAAAAATAATCAATATAATATACTAATTGTGGCAATCAAGAGAACAACAATTTTGATTCTTTTAACAAACTTCATCATTGATTCCGTATTAGTTATTAAATATTTGTTGTTGTCTGCTATCAAATATAGCACAACCCACAAGCAATTTTCTCAAAAAGTATATGAAGATAACCTGTAGAAAACAACAAAAGAGAAGATAAATTTTCAATCTTCCTTACTTGAATTTTGAACATATTTCAAAAAAAAGTCACTAAAATAGCAAAAAGAAGTTGCAACATGCATCCTATGATTTCAATTAAAAAATTTAACTTCATGAAATAGGAGGAAGAAAATTTTGAGAAATGAAATAACACTTTATAAGAAGCTTAATTAATGTATTTGAATTCGAAAAAAAGACATACAAATAATTACAATAGAAATAAAAGATTTGTTTACTAAAGAAACAAACATAATGAATTCAACCATCAACAATTAGCAGTGTGTGAGTTGTGCACTAAGAGGTCCAAGAGTAGTAGTGTAGCATTCCAATTGAAATCAATTTCCTTTGTTTATATGAAGAAGCCTATAGAAAGGGACAAAAGAGAAGATCAATTTCCAACCATCCTTGCTGAAATTTTAACAGAGTTGAAAAAAGGTCACCACAATAGAAAAAAGAAATTACCATAGTTAGATGAATTACTATGACTTATAGTAAAGTTTATGCTACATGAAAACCTTCCAGAATGAAAAAAAAAATTATAAAAACTCAATTAATGTTTTTGAATTTGATTACCCTGTAGTGGGGAAAAAACCAACAAAGTATACTGGCAAGAAATTCCTCTATTTATAGAAAACATAGGGTAATGTGAACAAATATTTCTTGTGTCTTATCGGAAAGGTCACAACTCTTTGAAAAAGTTACAACCCTTTAGAAAAGTCACAACCTTTCATAAAAGTATGAGTTTTTCATAAAAATCACAACTCTTCATAAAAGTCACAACTTTTTAAAAAAGTCACAATTTTTTCATGATAGTCACAACTTTTCAAAAAAGTCATAACTTTTCATAATAGTTACAACTTTTCAAAAAATTCACAACTTTTCATGAAAATAGAAGGGTAGTTTTGGAAATTAATAAATTCAAAAGGAAATTCTAATTTCTGGTGGCGCCACGTAGGCGGGTCTAGGGTTCTCTTTTATATAAAGATATGATTTTAATTCGGAAAAGGGCCTAAAATACCCTCAAAGTATTGGAAATGGTACAAAATTACCCTCCATCCACCTATTGGCTCCAAAATACCCTTCCCACCCACCTGTTGGGTCCAAAATACCCTTGTCATCCACCTTTTGGTAAATTTGACCACTTATTTAACGGTTTTATATTTAAACTATTTAAATATTTTTTTAAAATACGTGGTGCTCAACTATATGTTATAATTTAACTTATTAGTATAATTTTTAATTAATCCACTACCCACCCCATTAATAATTAAATCCCTCTAAATTAATGAATCTGTCATATTATTAATACAAGCTACTGTCAATTGAGTGTTTTTAAAAATTATAGAAGTAAATTATCATACATTCAAGTGGCTAAATAAAAATCACCAATAAACTTAAAAGTCTGACTATGTTTATATTAATTATTCTTACGTCTCAATTATGTGATGTTACTTCATAGGTAACTTTTTTTCAAAATAATATATTAAAGTTTTTAAAAAAATCATAAATATTTATAAAATTATCTTTAAAAAAAGTGCATGAATCAATTCGGGATGCATTACTTCTTTACCTTTTAATCATAAATTTCTAATTCTATTTTGAAAGAAAGTGTCCTCCTAAATAAGCGGCTCAACCTAAATTTAATTGGGGCTCCGATTCGGACTCGAATAATTTTGAATGTCATTTTCAGAAATCTATAATTTCATCGTGTTTTAGTAGTGTTTATGACGATTTTGATATTATAATTGGATTATTAATTGGGTGAGGTTTAGTTAGTAATGAGTGTGTGGTGGTTTGGTTTATAAATTATATTAATAAATTATAATTATAATCAATAATTGAACGCCAAGTATTTTAAAAAATATTTAAAGAGTTTAATTTTAAAACAATTAAAAAAGTGGTCAATTTTGAACACAAAGGTGGATGACAAGGGTATTTTGGAGCCAATAGGTGGATGAAAAGGGCATTTTGGAGCCAATAGGTGGATGAAGGCTAATTTTGTACCATTTTCAATACTTTATGGGTATTTTAGGCCCTTGTCCGATTTTAATTTAATCATTATACCGGGCCGTCACATGAATTGAATTTTATTGAATTCCAAATTGATCTTTTTTCATCGATCTTTGAAGCAAGATATGAGTTCTTTTAATCTTTGATTTAATGAAAAATATTCAGCATTGAAGAATTTTTCACGTAAAACACGCTTGCTTCATTTAAATTATCTAATTTTTTAAGATGAAACAAATATGATGGTAAATCTCTTATTTTAATTCAATGCTCTCGAGATTGTGCAAGTAAGTTATGAATCACACGAATGAAATTTCGACCTTATTGACTATGACAATAATCAAGACTATAGACAGATCGTTGACTATGAAAAGGGTGATACACTTTGCTAATCGCGTCATCTATGCAAATACATATATAGAATACATAATTTAAAGTCATCAGTTTACTCGTCATACAAAGAACTTCAATTCACTCAAAATTTATCACTGGTAAATATAGAAAATGAATTAAAAAGGTAATAAAAAATTGAGGAATGAACCTCAAACATAGAATTATCTTAATGTACTCAACTATCTTGTACAACAACAATGAAAGTAAGTAATGAACCTTATATCGAAACATCACCTCAAGATCAAAATCCTAAATAATTTGTCTTGACTAGAAAAGCAGATGAATAAACCATAAATAAAAATACATGAAGATTTTATGGATAAGTTCAAGGCTTCTTATTAAAATTTAATATTTGATCGTCAATTTTGTCATCAACAAGACCTCATGTGATCGAGCTATCCATTCCCTTACCGCTAAATTTTTTACTAAACTCTCTTTATAATAGTAAATCTCAAAACCTCTCCATGTTGGGCTTCTATCTAGGCGTGGATGATGAAATTCAAGATGTCTCGCCTTTGTCTTAACATTATAGGAGATCAATCCAAAACATCCACTTGACCAAATTAGATAATTATTACAACAAGACTTAATACATAAAAATCAATCAAAGGTAGCTAATTTGTGTTGGGTATGTAGCAAGAATTGATGGAAAATAGAGGGAAGGAGAGGAATTTGAAAAGTTTAGAACTTGAAAGGTTGGGAACTTGAAAAGTCCTCTAATGCTTTAATGAAAAAGGCAATAGTCCCTCATCGGTAATGGAAATGAAAATAGGAGAGTTTAAATAAATAAACACTCCTATTAATTGTTAAAAGGGTTGGAAAGAGGGACCCTCCTCGCGCCGTCGTCGTGGTCGCTCGCTTCGGCTTCGGCTACGGCTTTGGCTTTGGCTTTGGAAAATGATCGATCGAGAGATAATTTTTTGAACAAATTTAGTTTAATTATTTATTTAATTAATTAAATGGCCAAAATTATTTTCAATTAATTAGTTGATAACAGAAGTTAACCGAAATGTTTTCAACTTTTTAGTTAACCCGACCCGACTCGGATCCGCGCGCGTGACCCGTTTTAAATTCCAATATATTTAAAAATTCCCGCCATGACTGTTCTGAAAGGTTGCAACTTTCAGGAACAGTCAATACCATTTGAAAGTTTGCAACCTTTCATTAATGGTCGTGTCAATTCTGAAAGGGTTGCAACCTTTCAGAATATATTCTTCTTGCCTATAAATACCATTCAGTCTTCAGAATATTTCCCTATGAATTTTATGATCTTCCTTCTTCTTAAAAAAACACATATTTCTTCGTGTACTTTCCTGCTGTGGATTGATTCGCTAACAGTAGAGTTTTTGGTATCTATACTCTACTGATTAAGATCATTTTACCCTGGGAGGTTATATTCCAAATCAAACCTCGGATACTAGAGGGGAATAATTTCCTTAAGGGGACACTGTGAATTCAGTGGACTTGATTTTCTTCCTAAATTATTAAAAAAAGAGTATTCCAGATTCTAGTAAGTTTTTACAGATTCAATTATTTTTTACAAATAAATTTCTGTTCATCTTACTTACTGGTTCTAAAAATCTCAGTTACTTCGTGTTTCTGAATAATTTATTACAACCAGTAATTTCTGATTTTCATAACACAGATTGGCAACAATTTGTTCCAAACACCTAGTTGGATCATTACTCATACATTATAAACAAACATGTCAACTTCGTTCAAAATGGCAATGGAATCATCAGGAATCATTAGATCTGCGGTCCAACTACGAATAACACAATCATGTGGCGGACCTTCAATCACTTTAGACACATCATTCCCAAAGTTGAATGAGGGGAATTTGACAGTAAAGTTAAAATTGATATTTTTCCTTAACATCCAATAATAAGATCCATTTAGATTAGTACTAGCATAAAAGGTATTAACGAATTTGGCATTTCGTTTATCATTAACATTTTCATGTTTGAATATTCTCCATAAATCCCTAGAACATGAATACACAACTGCATTTTCTTTCTTCCAGTTATAGTGAACCACTTTAAAGTTGGTAGTTAATACATCTAATCCTGAACCAAAAGTTGATCAGTAATGAAAAATGATTCAAATTTGGTTCCGACTGCACTAAGGAGGTCTCTTACCTCCCTAGTAGTTGGATTCCACGATGCACAAAAGATATCAATATTAATTTCTCTTTCTAAGAAAAACAAGCCATCAATAGAACCTAAAAGGTTTGTCATACCTTCATAACTTTAGGGATTCAGTTTATGTGTAGGAAAATCTATACCATAATCCAAAATGGAACTGATGGGAGGGAAATCACCGGGTGGACCATAATCATAACTCAAGAGTTATAGGGGCTTATTCTTGCTAAAATTCAAGTGTTCCTGGATGCAGCTACTTTTGATAAGCGTGTACCAGTTTTTGCAGATGCATTTAAACCTCACTAATGACTTCAGAGTCAATCTGAGTAGAATTTCACTGATTAAATCTTCAGTTTAATCTCTGTCATTGTCGGTAGCCATAGAACCTCGATTTTTTCATCAAAAACACAGAAATTTTTTAATAAATAAAATGAAAATTCCACCTTTTAAATTGTAGTCCTTTAATTTAGTAGTAACTGCTATCTATACTAATTTAATATATTTTATTCCCATATTAGCCTCACTAATTTTACCAGTACTTAGTTCTATTCTACACTAATAAATTTAGTCGTGCTTCGTTCAGTTACGAAAATTCTCATTAGATCTACTATCATCACTATCCAATTCTGAACTATCAATATATTGCTTATCTCCCCCCAATCTTCCTGCATACCCAACAACTTTGTTCCTTCGATTGTCTTCAAATCCTCTATCAACACCAACTACTCCAAGAATTATTTCCTTTGTAAGAACATGTTTTTTCCCTCTAGTATGTTTCTCATTTCATTTCTAAGAGTTCTCAACTCTTCATCAATCTCTGAGTCATCATCATCTAGAATAAAAAAACTCTTGTGAATCATCACTAATATCCCGATCAGTTTCAACACCTTCAATATCTGATGCATCATCTACACAAACTTCAACATTAATATTCTCAGATCGGGCAGTTCCTTGTCGTAACCCTTCATCCACACCAACTTCAACATTAATATTCTCAAATTTCTCAACTCCTTGTTGGTCCCCTTCATCCACATTAGTATTATGTGAGTTTTCTACCCCATCCTCATTAACACTTTCACCAAATGTTGGCCCACAAAGATAACCTATAGGGACCCCATCTTTAACAACCTCCACCTCATTCACGAAATGTTGAACATACAAGTACAAAAAGTCACCATTACCTAGGTCTTGTATAAGGTTTAGTGAATTCAAATCATTATCCACTAAGACAAAGTTATTGGTTGTAGGGTCTTTAAAATAAAATCCACCCACAATAACATACCCTAGATCTCTAGTATAAAAAAGCAATTCCATTAAAGAAAAGTAGTATTTATGGATGCCTACATATTCCACTTCTCTTTATCCTATATAAGTGAGACCTTCATCAGATGTGCCTTCAACAAATTTACCCCCATAGTGAAAGCGAATCATATATTTATAAAAAAGAGAACCCTAGGTCCGCCTATATGGTGCAACCACAAGCAAGACTTTCGTTTTAAATTTATTATTTCCAATACTAGCCTTTGCTTTTTCATGGAAAGATGTAACTTTTATGAATAGTTGAGACTTTAATGAAGAGTTGTGTCTTTTATCAAAAGTTGTGACTTTAATGAAAAGTTGTGACGTCTTTCAAAAGTTGTGACTTTTATGAAAAGTTGTGACTTTAATTAAAAGTTGCGACTTTATTAAAAGTTGTGACTTTTATGAAAGGTTGTGAACTTTCTGAAGGGTTGCAACTTTTTTAAATAGTTGTAACCTTTCTGATAAGTCACAACAAACATTTATTCACACTAACCTTTGTTATCAATAAATAAAGAAATTTCTCTCTTTTTAAAAAAAAATCCTATATTCTTCTTCTAGTTTCGCAAAATTAAATATTCATTTGATTTGCTCCAGTTGAGTAACTTACTGACACCGCTGTTTTTGTATCAATAAGTTTGTGAATAAAATCGTTCCATCACGAGAGGATATAATTCTTTAAACCTCTGGTATTGGAGGGTAATAGTTTTTTTTAAGGGGATATTGTGTATTCAGTGGACTTGATTTTTTTCTTTCTATTGCATTCTATATTTATATATCCTGGTATGATTTTTTCACGCATTAATTTATGCATATGATATTAATTGTTGTTTTTGAGTACATGTTTTAAACTCTGTTGTTTATGTTTCTGCAAAGTTATTGTCTCCGATTATATTGAACATATACACTTAATAGTACGTATATTCATTGTGCAGAAAATAATTATTGTACTTGGCTCAACAATTAATGTTTTTATATTCTATATTAAATTCTATAACTTAAAAATACTATATATAAACTTACATGTTATCTATTTTTACAAAGATATGTAATTTCTCACTTATCAATTGAAGAAATTCATTATGAAAGTTCAAAAGTTATAATTGTATTCATGTTCAAGCATAATTTCTTTTTTAAAATGTTAACAAACTTTTGAATTTTCTCCTTATCACAATTGGATAATCTGAGAAACTTAAATGATTCTTTTTATGATGAAATGTCTTTGTATATATATTCTTATTTTCTTCTTTATTTTCCTTTTAAAGTTAATTAAAGAACCAATGATTTATTATTTCGTGAATAATTCATTCATTAGAGGTTCTTGGATTATGTGATAATGACAAATAATCAAATTCATGTTGGAATATTTCTAATATTTTTTATGAACCTATTTTTCCATTATTTTTAATGTGTGGATATTACTAAAAATTATTTATAATTTCAATGCAATTATTATTTATGCGTTGCGCGGGCAAATTACCTAATTACTATAATAATATCCATAAGATTCACTGGAAAAAAATCAAATAAAGCCGACAAATTACTGACAAGGAAACCCTAAAAAAATTCAAAGTTTATTCACATATGTACAGAACATCATCACTATAGTAATATACAAAATAGACAGTACATTTAAAGGGGAAATTGACATAATAGTCACGGAGATTCAAAAATGAACTTACTTCACAAAATTGAGCCCAAAATCTCCTAGCTTTCTCGAATCAGCCGTAAAACACAACAACAAGAGTAATCGAGCACGCCATTGGAAGAAACATAAAGATTATTGATCAACTTTCTTGAATCAACCACACATTGAGCGGAAATCGTGAAAGAAATATCTAGGGTTTTTGGAATTGTTGGTCAACACTTTTATTGTTTGACTCTAAACAAGAACTAAAACAAATAAAAGTGGACGAAGGTAATAATAATTATTAATTATTAAGAAGAGATAATCTTCTATAACCATTTAAAATTTAATCAGAAGGAAATTATCTTTCAGATAGTTGTCCGCTATTTTGAATTCTCATACCTATAAAAATTGAAAATAAATCTATAAAATCAATTAAACATGTTCAAATAGAATTTAAACTTTATCTTATGCACAACTTTAATCTTGCAATGAATTTCATTTTTGGAGTTCAAAATATAAGATATAGATATTTGCAAACAAAAACTTAAAATAAAAAGAATATACTCACAAACATAAAGTAATGGAAAAAGGGTCTGAAAAATATTTTAACTTTGATCAAAATTATTGTTATGATACCAAACTTTATGGAGGACCTTTTACCCCTTGCACTATTTAATAGTGCATTTTAAAGTTATATATGTCCCCACATAGACATATTATTATTTATAATGATGCAATATTTATTAAGTCCACGTGGGAACATATATTCCTTTAAAATAAACTGCTAAATAGTGTAGGAAGGGGAGGAGGGGCTGGGGGAGGGTAAAAGGTCACTTCCAAAGTTCGATATTATTACATCAATTTCGGTTAAAGTTCAGATATATTTCAGACTTTTTTTCCTTAAAGTAATTATAATAATATGAAGCTTCCAAAGAAATATACACTTTTTTTTTCGAAAAAAATTTCAAACTTCTAATAAACGTGAAAGGAAGATAAAATTATATATGTGTGTGCGCGTGCGCATGCGTGCGTGCGAGCGTACGTGCGTGCGCGTACATGTGTGTGTGTGTGTATATAAATATAAATATATATATATATATATATACACATATATANTATATATAAAGAGAACCTTAAGCCCGCCTACATGGCGCCACCACAAGCAAGAATTTCTTTTTAAATTTATTTATTTCCAAAAGTAGTCTTCCACTTTCATGAAAAGATATGACTTTTATGAAAAATTGTGATTTGAATGAAGAGTTGCGACTTTTATGAAAAATTGGGACTTTAATGAAGAGTTGCGTCTTTATGAAAAGTTACGAGTTTTATGAAAGGTTGTGAACTTTCAGAAGGGTTGCAACTTTTCCAAATAGTTGTAACATTTTTGATAAGGCACAATAAGCATTTCTTCACACTACATCTTGTTGTCTATAAATAGAGGCTCATTTTAAAACAACAAAAATTTTGATCTTCTTCTTATACTTTCGCAAAGTTAAATATTCGTGTACTTTGTTCAAGTTATTGTATCAATAAGTTGGTGAATAAATTTATTCCACCCTGAGAGGATTTAATTCTTTAAACCTCTGTAATGGAGGGAAATAGTTTCTTAAGGAGACATAATTCATTCAGTGGACTCTATTTTTCCTTTTTATTTCATTCTATTTTTGCATATCCTGGTATATTTTTTTACACTCATTAATTTATGCTTATGATAATAATTGTTATTTTTGAGTACATGTTTTCTACTCTGTTGTTTATATTTCTGCAAAGCTATTGTCTCATGCTATAATGAACATATACACATATAGTACTTAAATTCATTGTGCAGAAAATAACTATTGTACTCAGTTCCAAGGATACATGTTTTAATATTCTATATTAAATTCTATAACTTAAAATACTATATATAAGCTTACATATTATCTAATTTTACATAGATATGAAATTTCTCACTTATTAATTGAAGAATTTCATTATGCAAGTTCAAAAGTTATAATTGTTTTTATGTTCAAGCATATTTTTTTAATAAGTTAACAAATTTGTGAATTTTCTCCTAATAGATTATCACAATTGTATAATCTATGCAACTTAAAGTTTCTTTTATTACGAAATGTCTTTGTATATATATTCTTATTTTCTTCTTTATTTTCCTTTTAATGTTATTAAAGAACCAATGATTTATTATTTCGTGAATTCATTCATTAGAGGTTCTTGATTATGTGATAATGACAAATAATCAAATTTATGTCTGAATATTGTTAATACTTTTTAGGAACCTATTTTTCCATTTTTTTAATGTATGAATATTAGTAAAAAATTATTTGCAAGTTCTATGCAATTATTTATGACTGCCTGAAGCGCGGGTAAATTAACTAGTGTATATAATGTGCGTGTTATATATATATATATATATATGTATATATATATATATATATATAAGAGAACCTTAGGCCCACGTGGTGCTACCACATACCAGAATTTCCTTTTAATTTATGTATTTCCAAAACTGGTCTTCCCCTTTGATAAAAAATTGTGACTTTAATGAAAAATTGCGAGTTTAATGAAGATTTGTGACTTTTATGATATGTTGTAACTTTTATGAAGTGTTGCGACTTTTTTGAAAAGTCATGACTTTTATGAAAGGCTGTGAACTTTCAGAAAGATTGCAACTTCTCCAAATAGTTGTAACCTTTCTGATCAGGCATAATATACATTTGTCCACACTACCCTTTGTTAACTATAAGTAGAGGGATTTTCTCTGATTTTAAGACGACATACGAAAATTTTGAAGCTCTTCTTCTTCTTCACAATCAAATATTTGTGTATGTTGCTTCTGTTGGGTGGCTCACTGTCACCATTGCTTATATTACAGATTCTGATACGTATTTTTACACTCATTAATTTATGTTTATGTTATTAAGGATAAGTTATAAGGTGTAATAATTTTCATTTTCCTTTACATTATAAATATACGTAACCTTGTATGTAAGATAATATAGTGTTTTAGTTTTACTGTCTGATTAGTTTTAAGTATTATTTTATAAAATTCGTGATATAAAGTCCCCATGCAAAGTGGGGATAAACTTACTAGTTTAAAAACTAATACAAAATTATGCAGTTTGAACAATTTAATTTAAAAATTACCTTAGCTACATTATAAACGCAAATAAACTGAATTTGAATTTCTACTTTATCCACAAAAGAAACACACAATATCTCATCTATATATATTTGGAGTTGTAATTTTTTTTTTAAACTTGTATTTTATTTAGACTCGTAATTCGCCCGGCTCCATCTTGCATCAGCTTTTTTAAAAAATTATATCAAGACTTTATATACAGCTTAAGCATTTACGCCAGATGATAAATAATGAAATCCAAAGTCAAATTTCATATGATCAAAACAGATTACTTTGAACAACTTGTCCAAATTAATATCAATTGTTCGAATAATCGTTTATTTATTTTTAGAAGTCATTAAGCTTTGGGTGACTTACTATTATTTATTTACTGTATTTAAATAATTTATTGTGAATTCACTAAGTAGACATTTAATATTTTAAATTATGCAAAATATTGATGTGTCATGATCAATTTATACTCTCGCGACACTTTTATAACCATTGATCTTTGAAACTTACAATATTTCTACTTCTTGGTCTCTTTTTATGTGAGATTCACTCCATAAGATGTGGTTCGATGCACTTTACAAGGTTATACACCAAAACTAACTTTCTTTTAGTGAAATGATATATTTTGTGTATGTGCATATGATGTTGAACTTAGTTGCTTATTTGTATATAATTTTTATGCCAATTGTATGCTTATTTATACTATTGTATATGCACTACTATTTTTAAGAATAGTCACTAGCTAGTAAGAATTTAGCTTTAAAATGCTTATTTTATCATTAATAAAGTAATTTACCGACCCTCAAGCATCTATAACTTATTTACCCCGTATATTATTTACCCCGTATATTTTTATTTTTCACTTATTTCGTAAATAAATTTTTATTTTTACCTATCACTTTTAACATATCAAGAAAAAAAAAATCATGTTTTACCCTCAGCATTATAAACTTATTTTCCAATCATTTTCAAGATATCGGATAGTTTGACAAAATACATACATCAATGATCATTTTCTTAATGGATGTAATCATAAGTTTCAAAAGTCATTCTTTTTTCTTAAACTTTGTGCAAAATCAAAATAAGTCATATAAGTTAAAATGGAAAGAATAGCAGTCAATCTAGCTAGTGGGCCAAGTTCTTTGGGTGCCAATCACAGTTTAAGTACCACATTTAGGTGGTGACACCTTCATTTTCTTTTGTAACATCAGATCTAACCTAGAAAAAAACCATTAACAAGGCCAAACTTCATACTCAATGGCATTAATCTGTGGATAAGCAAATGGATGGTATCATCGAAAGAATTTGTTGTAGGCATTAGAACTACAAAGAAACAGGGAGATGAAACGGGAGATGGAGAGAGAGAGGTCGGGCATTTGTGAAGTAAATGGGGAAAGACAAGGTTGGTAGAGCTAAGGGACTCTTCAAAGAGTATAAACTAGATAATAAACACAGAATTATGCTATTAACTGTTTTATAGTTGATATGACACAATAATTAACAGCTAATCATAATTTTAATACTCAATGAGAAAAGCTTAGTGCATAAACAACCATGTCATACTGAGATTAAAAATGGTACTACCTTGGCCTTGACAAACATGGAACTAAAATAACAAGACTTGCATTTTTCAGATTTTAATTTTTTAAACATCCCTTTGCTCCTAGAAGTGTTTATGTAAAACATCAAGCTTTGATATTTTTGGCACTCTTAGAGAGGAGTGGCCTCACCTTTCTCATCAGTACAACCCTCTAATCATACAACTACTCATTAACCCTTACTTACATCAATATGTATGCCACATTGCTAACTAAAAATGTTAAATTACATAGGACGAGTGCAAATTACAGGTAACAAAAGCAAAATAAGGGAGGTCAAAAGCCTATGATGTATGGCAAGGTACTTGATACTTATAATCCAAATCCTTTCCTGCTTACTCTGAATGTTCCACGGAGAACTGGAGAAGAAAGTGCCTCAAAAGCCCCACCATTCAGTTATCAAAATTATACTGCAGCTCCCCGTTGTGCAATAAAAGGATACAAGGCATTTAGTCCATCCCAGATGGAATGATTTGTGTTCTTGCAGGGTTTACTACATACACATTCATATATCCAGTTGCTCAAGGTTGATCATGCTCGCTGAATGTTGTATAAGTTGCTTCCTAACATCCACCTGTAATTGGCATAAAGGAGATGGGCAATGAAATCAAGTCATTTGCAAAAGAGTGGAAAGAGATGGACAGCCACCAGTCCACCATAGTTATAAAAAGAAATGTATCAAGTCTGTCTCAACACTACATTCAGAATAGAAAGACATGCCTTGGATCCCATTAGTGAAGAGAAGACGACATTTGCTTCAGCTGCATCCTCCACTACTAATTGCTTTAACAGCCTAGTCTCTGGGTTCATTGTTGTTTCCCATAACTGCGCTGGCATCATTTCTCCCAATCCTGAAAAGTTTTCCATATATATCAGATGATTTGAACAGGGAAGTTTAAAGAACTCGCGCGACTATGTATAAGAGATGCATAAGCTCTGCATCTGACATTGCTGAAAACCACTTCATTAAGGATAAAAAGGAAATTTTAAAGATAAGTTGTTTCTAATTATAGGAAGGTGATATTCTTATTGGGATATACTAAAAAGAAAAGGGTGTCACATAAACTGGGGACAGAGAGTACAATTTTCATTCATTGATAGAAAAGCAAGCACCCAATAGACGATTTCAACAAATAGCAAAATGGTGCTGCACTCATAATAGGACCCTGAAATATCAGCATATACAGTTATTATCACCAATCAGATGTAGTATATTTCAATTTTATATTTTCAAGTATATGGTTTAGTCAAACCATAAACCATGGAATATTGGCAGTTGAACTTATAATGTTCATCTAGCACTTCCCAGCTCATGCCCCTTTGTTAGAGATGTTCATGCAGTAAGGCTTTTTCTTTCCACAAAGCACCCTAAGGTTATCTAAATTGGCTTTGTCAATTGTCCCTCATTTAGCTGGTATAAGATTGGCACACAGTTCTCTAACAAGAAATTTGTTCCAAACTGAATGTCCTGTGTGAAATATGCAGTCTCCAAATACAATAAACAAAAGCTTATCACGCTTCCTGCCTCACCTTTGAACCTCTGTATGTTATATGATGCATTTGAAGGAAAGGAACGCTGGACCTTTTTAAGTTCTACATCATCATAGCAGTAGTATGCTTGTTTTCCCCTTTCAACCTGAATAATCCAAAATAGAACATTAAAATCTGGAGGACAGTAAATACATAAGTTGTTAAAACAACGCATGAGTAAAAAAAAAACCTTATAGAGAGGTGGAACACCAACATAAATGCAACCTTCTTCAAAAAGAGCTCTCTGCAACAAGTTAAGAATGTCTCAACCAGGTTCTCCAAACAGTTAAATAGACATCTTGGTTATTTTCTTACACAATTCAACTGTTAATTCCCAGTGGAAACCTGTGTTCCATTGGATCACAAAGAACAATGAAAGGGACGCACCTGATATCTAAAGAAAAATGTCAACAACAATGTTCGAATATGAGCACCATCAACATCGGCATCTGTTAAAATTATGATCTTATGATAACGGAGAGCTTCCTTTTTAAAATCCTCCCCCTGAGATGCAGATGATTAAATGAGAATAAAATTTTGAACAAGTGAACACATAGCACAAACCTCAAAGATGAACATAGTACCTTAACTCCAAGTCCTAAACCAAGAATAAGATTTTGAATCTCTTCATTTTTATACATAGCTGCTTCATCCTTTCTCTCAATATTCAAAATTTTGCCTCTCAAAGGAAGAATAGCCTGCAAAACATGAATAACCAACACATTTGACATTGGAGCCTGTATATGTAATTAACTTAGTAGTAAGAAACTAGTAGTCTAATCGCCACTTCTGCAGCACAATTTCTCTCTATACAAGTTTGATTTATCCTTTACAAACATAAAATGCAGTGTTTGCTTTAGTTGAACAAGTCTTTTTTTCTTTTTTTGGTCACAAGGAGGTTAGAAGGAAAATCAGCTTGCGGAACTTACATCTGCAGTTTCATAAGCTTCTGCAAAATCTGAAAAAGGGGGTTAACTGTTTATAAAGCAACAATGAGTTCGATTACCTGAAAGCGCCGATCACGACCTTGTTTTGCACTTCCACCAGCTGAATCACCCTCAACGATGAAAATTTCTGGAAGTTTTCAAAAGAAAAGGATTTTTTTTAATTTATTTTGAAAAGGCATTCAACTTACACGATATTACCACAGTATATGCCTGCCTAAATTGAAAGAAATATTACATAAAAGATCCTAGCCATCTGTGCTAATATTGGGTGTTACAGTTTAAAAAATTACTCTCTCAATCCTATTTTACATGACAGTTTTCTATTTTTATAATACACGATGTTTGACGCATTACAACAACAACACAGCCAGTGTAATCCCTCAAACAATGTTTGACGCATTAACAACTGCATGGTAACTTGGCAGTAAAAACAAGTGATGTGTGCTAGCTGAATGTCTCCCACATAAAAGCATTTGCTTCATACATCAAAACCTCTTTTGGAGGGGTGCTCATGAGTGAGATAGGCTTATTTATACACAAATCCAAGTAAAGCAAGCTACCTTGAATGGATCTCCAGATCTGTTTCCATGGCCAAGGACTTGGTAAGACGCTTCGGATAAACATTCTGTAGCACAATCTCACGATGAACAAATCTTTGTTACTAGTGATCTATGAAGTTGATGTCACTGTGAACAAAGTCCTATAACTGACCATTTACTCTATTTGCAGCCTACGTAGATGCAGCGTTTGAAGCCAACGCGAATAAATTTGGAAAGAAAACCTTAAAAGGTCGGTGTCCTAACTCCTATCCAGTTGTCCATCCAGAAAGAAACTTTTCTCCCATTACCCACCCTGATCCAGTAATAGCCTTAAAGAGAGGCTGCGGAGATCTAATGTCCTTTCATACTGACACGCCATAGGATGTTCTGACTTCTCTAGTACACTATTGCCCATCATTACCGTAGGTGTTCCTGATAACATCAACTCAGAGCATTTCCGCCACAATATAACTCCATAATCACTTCATCAACAGGTTTTCATTTTTATTTTTAATCCCCAAAGCTCAATTTTTTGTCTTTAACTAAAGATTTCTAGTTCACCAAATCAAACGAATTCCTTCTCCTATTACCTTGTCATAAGAAGTTCCTCCTATGTTTGTCAAATTTTTTCTCAATTTGGTAGGCATTGGAAACAGAAAATCACATATGCAGGAAGTTAATCCAAGACATTGTTAATTAAAACTGATCTCCCACCCGGAGAAATATATTGTTTCTTTTACCTGGCTAACCTTTTTCACATTTCTCCTTCACTATTTCCCAGATGCTAGCAATTTTGTGCTTGACCCCCAAGGGAAATCCAAGATAATTCGTTGGTAAGGTACCATCTTGGCATCCTAAAAAAGTAGTCAGAATGCAGCAGTGACTTTATTAACTGGATAGAAGTAACTTTATCTCCAATTAATGGGAAGTAGACAGGTTCTAAGACCACTAGAATCAACCCTCAGCTTTTAGGTTGATATACCTCAGCATCACGCATCACCACAATATCATTCGCATACAACAGGTGACACATCTCTAAAGTATTATGGATGTTGTTATGAGATCTGAATCCTTTTATCCAGCCAGTCCCATATGCTAAGTATTTTTAACCATTATAAACGAGAAAGGAGAAATAGAGGGTCCTTGTTGTAGACTCCTTTGACTGGCAAAGAAGTCTCTAGTGTTTCATTGACTAGGAAAGAATCTTATGCAAAAAAATGTCCAATTGAATCCAATTTCCTACCAAATCCAATATTTCTTAGCATGTTGAATAAGAATCACCAATTAACATGATAGTAAGCTTTCTTGTTGTTGAGTCACATAATTCTCCTGGAGCATTGCTTTTCTATCTAGAATCTAAACACTCATTGGCAATGAGAGTTGCATCCATGATTTACCTACCTCTACTAAAAGTCATTTGTGCATTGTCCGCCAGCTTGTGAATCACTCTTTTAGGTTTCTATATGAGTATCTTTGAAATGATCTTATCAAAGCTACCAATTAGACTTGTAGGTCTAGAATTTGCCAATTCAACCACAGCACTCTTCTTTGGAATTAATGTTATGTAATTAAGCATCAAAACACTTCTCAAATTTCTCTGGGGAATGAATGGAGGACTCCTGTAATATCTGCTTTGACTGTTGCCAGCATATCTGGTAGAAACCCATAGAAAAATCGTCTCATCCTGGAGCTTTATCACTTGTACATTCTTTAATGATACCAAAAACCTTTCAGATGTCCTTTGAAGCCATAGTTCCTCCTCTCTATTGATTTTTGAGTAATTGCCCACCTCCCGGTTGAGCACTAAGTTGCTCGGACCGGGTGCGGGTGTCCAATACGGGTGCGGAGAGGTCGAATCCTTCATGATCTAATTTTTAAGATCGGGGATATGCATACGGGTGCGGGATTCGCCTAAAAATAATAACAATATCTAAAAATGGAGTTATAAAACCTAAATTATGAGATATATGAGAACTTAAGAAGACTCCTAGAAGGATATTAAAGGAAACAGATTGACACAGAAATTTCTATATAAAAGGCATTCTATTTTCTTCAATGTCACTGTAACTTTTGTATTGATTACAGAAACCATTAAAACTGCCCAGACTTTCCCCATCGATTTTGGTCAAAGTACCCAAAATCGGTTGACCAAATTGGACATGGATCTCACACCCACACCCATGTCATATCGACACGGGTGCGGCACCAAAGTGAAGAGTTCGAGCAACTTAGGTTAAGCATAGGTCTTCATTTCAAATACAACCTCTTAGAGAATTCCAATATTTCTATCTTGATATCTCTTGGTTCCTGTTTCGTGACTCCACTGACTTCCAATTTCCCAATATGGTTGTGTCTTTTGCAAGCATTGGCCATCTTATGGTTGAACTTAGTATTTTGGTTAACTTTTCAAATCATAAACTTTTCGATCTGTCTTCAAGAGATCTATTCATATTTGGGTAGCTGTGTTGGTACCTCATCCTTTGGAAATTAGCCCCGACTAAAAAGTTTTCTTAAATTGTGTTGTTTTCCAGTGCCATGTCCAGTTATGCTAACTGTGCTAGTACCTAATTATATGTGTTCCAGTTTTGCCAAAGTTGCATTTGTTCCACTCCCTCAGCTTACTTTGCAATAACTGTAATTTTTTTATAGAGCATAATCTCATCTCCCTACAACCACCCCAAGAAAAGGAAAGGCTTCAAAAATTTTCTATCTACATCTCTCTTGAAAAAATCCTCACAAAAATAGGGCTCCTATTTTATTTTTATTTTTTTTTTGGAGACAGAAAAAAAAATAAGGCTCCTATTAAGACTTCCAATAAACACCATTCGCATGAAAAATGCTTGAGTATCTATGGTTGATTTAACTTTGAAGACGAGTATAAAAAGTATCAAAACTCAACAACTACGAGCATTACATGTCTCCATAGTAATGACAAAAACACCACCAACATAGAACAAACTCTATTGCATTAATATGGAAATAAAATATTCCCATTATTAGCAAGGGATGCCCATACATACTTCTACTATATTATTTGCACTCAAACTGCATAAGCTACACTCAGAAGCATGCCCAACATTCAGCCTTTTTATATAGAGAAAGGTCCTATATATTTCATGCCATTTGATATTTTAACCCAAATACCAAAAAGAATGCTACATTGGTTGCGAAATCCATATTAAGGTAAAATTACCAGCTTCTTCAGGATTTGTGGCTGAACAATCAGCAAGCTTCCCTGGAAGAGAGGATGATCTTAAGACACTTTTCTGTCTCACCAACTCCCGAGCCCTCTTTGCTGCAAGAGCTGCCTACATAAGGCGCAATAGATACAACTGGTAAACCATTTTTTTTACAACACCACTCGAAGTTCTTGAGTGGCCAACTTAGTCAGCTTAATCATACAAAGATCAATCTTGTGTATCTAACAACATAGGTACCTTTAGAGCATTTAATGACTTGGAAAGAATTGAATCTAGCACATCTGGATGCAATTCCAGATACTCAGTCAGATACTCTTGAACTGACTGATCGACCACCTTTCTTACCTCAGGATTTCCCAGCCTAGTCTTCAATGGATATACATAGTATAAGTAGACAATGTCAGCAAGCAGATAATTGAAATTTGAAGGCTTTATAACTTTTATACCATAAAACTAACAAATATTTCAACCATGAAAGGAGAGACGTACCTTAGTTTGTCCTTCAAATTCTGGATTCGGAACTTTAACAGAGATAACACAAGTTAACCCCTCTCTTACATGCTCGCCGCTTAAGTTTATATCCTTCTCCTAAATAATACAAATGAACAGAACTTGAGAGTAACCCAAATATCCCTACTTATAAGCACATTAACCAGAAACGAATCAAGCTAACACAGAAGATTTAGGGTATTTACTAGTTTGATTACACTCAATCTATGTGTCAGAGGGAAAATGAACAGCAAATTCTGAAAAGCAAATGGGAGATTTCAATAGTTTAAATTTGTCTTTTTCTCTTTGATTAAATAGATTTCTTTTTTTTCTTTTTTGGAAGGCAACAATTAAATAGGATTTAATTTAAAGACAAAAACACCTTTCTCTTACCAATCCCTGTGGTCATTGATATTAATAAATTGAATGAAAAAATAACAGTCGTACAAAGACCCCATGACTAAGATTTAGTGATAGTCCAGAAAGCACTGCTACTGCGCTTCTATAAGATGCGCGCATATAAGCAGTTCAAAGCGGAGGAATTCAGTAAGAAGGCAAAGCCATCATTACCAAAGTTCAATGACTTTGCCCACTTGTGTTCACCTAATAATGTACTCCATCATAATTCGAAACACTCTACTTTGCTTGTTCCATTTATTTCACCACTTCTCCTGAATCAAAAGTTTCCTTTCTGAAAAATCAAACTAATACCACTCAATGTTATAGTAGTGTTGGTGTGGCAAGAACTAGACCACTATTTACACATCTCAACTTCCATCTAAAATAGACTCTAATTAACTCTAATGCATAGACTTTGAAAATTTGAACTTTCTTGTCTTAATATGTAGTCACAATAAAGGATATCTAGATTACGAAGGAAGGAGTAAATATTTTAGTTATTGAAATGGAAATTCTTTATTATACAAATCTAACTGATTTCATATAGGTAACTACAAACTCTTTAAATTTTTTATGAAGTAATTAATTCTATTGCAGGCATCAAGTAGATGCATAATAGTTACAAAAGCTTAGGTAACTTTTAACTCTTTAGGTTGTAAGATGGACATCCAGATAGATTCATACAACATTAGGATAATCCTCTAACTCTTGCAAACATCAAACAATGAGAATATAAGGTGGTTGCTGCTGATAAGGTCAGTATTTTTAAGGCACTAAAGCTCCAAGATGCTGGCTGATTTTTTTCGAATAAAACAAGCAAAGGAATTACAAAGGGTAGCATGCACATCCGAGCAAAATGATCAGAAGGATAGAAGTGCAAGAGAAAAACCCAGACGACATCCAATATATTCAGTGCTGTATGTGCAAGACTGGAAAGGCTGGAGGTATACAAAAACAACCAAAGAGTTTTGTTGGAGCAAACAGAAAGAAAAGAACCAAAGAGCCTATATTCAACAAACCTTGATTGTCTTTGACTTCTTTCCCAAACTGTTGAGGGTTCTTGTTAGGGCAGCTTTCACACCATCTATGTGAGTGCCACCATCAATCGTCCGTATGCTGTTTGCATAACCTAGCACTGTGTCTGAATAAGCATCTGAGCACCTGCAAAGAGAAAAGAAAATATGTAAACCTAACAACTCTTGACAAAGTCATATTGCACACCAGTTGGTGGTAGACAAATAAACCACTCAATTACAATATGGTACAGCATATAATTGTGTGCTACTATAATTCCGACCATCCTTGATGGTGAAAAGAGCAAGGAGAGGAAGATGGGAAGAAGAATAAAAAGATAAGATATCTTACCATTGAAGAGCCATATCAATTGTGATTCCATCTGCTTCTTTTCTGAATCCCAGCACATCATGAAGTGGTTTCTAGAGCAAGAAGAAGTCAGGCACTACTCACAAGACTTCATATAACAAAAGCATTACCGGAAAGATGGTCCATATATTTTAATAACATGTAGTGTCCGGGCGCTTGTGTGCACCTCAACTAATTCCACCAAGTACGTTATACCTCCCCACCAGCACAAGTACCAGGTAACTCTATCCAATAAGGCTTGGATAGAGGGGAGAAATCATCTAGTGTTTCTTCTCCTCTTAGATTTGAACCTTTCGCAATCTACTTCATCAACCACTAGGTCACACTCTTGGGTGCGGAAAAGAGTTTTTTTCTTTTGATAGCCTCGAATTTTCCAAGAAGCCGATGGTGCACAGTTCAAAATTCAGTAGATAACTGCCTGCCCCTTTACCCCCTTCCACTTAAATACCAAGCATATTGTGCTCTTACACTAGACCAAAGCCTGGGGACAAATACAGTCACTCTAAAATATATATCCCTGACATTATCTGACAGATTCCAGACTTGATTCCGATATACGGTTCCTTTTGTACAAGACCAGTAGATCGTGATACCACAAAAGAGATACTCTGTTTCAGAAAATGCTTGTCCTCCTTTCTCTATGGAGTGATCAAATTGCTTCTTAAATGGATTAGTTTTTAAGATATTAAATACCACAAAATGTTCTATAGAAACCAGTTCTCCTTTCTTGTATTTTGATAAGAGAAACAAGTTCTACTCTTTTCAATACAGTTCATCGTCATTCTATTATTCTGTAATCCAAAAGTCGGACTATGTTTTTATTAAGAACAAAAATTCCCAAATATGTTTAGCAACAAATATTAGAAAACTCAAATTTCAAGTCCTCTTAATAATAGTGCCAAATCAAAATGGGGAGAACAATGTCGAAACAAGGGAGCACAAAATATAATTTGAAGGCTCCATTCAATATTTTATGGCACTGATGAACCTAGCAACAAGGACACTATGTTACATGACATGTAAGTATGAAAGAACAGTAAATACATAGGTCAAGATTAACCATGAATCTTTATCGACAGTTCTAAATTTTTCAATAACAAGCATTTTATTCAATAAATTCGAAAGAGGAAGGGAAAAGACAAGCACACTTTGTCTGCATTCAGCCATTTCACATATTCAACCAATCCTCCAGCATAAAAGTACTCAGCATGTTGGATCTTCTCCGGATCTATGTCGTCCTTCTTGAGAACAATAGTGAGCTGAAATAAAAGATATGCTCAATTGTTTGAACTAAATGAATCTAGCATATGAAGGTAGCTATCAAGAATAAGAAGCTTTGATTTCTTTGAAGAAATTTATGAATGTCTATGCACCAAAATGCAGCAGGCATAAGTGAGGAATGTCAGTTGCATTGAAATGAACTTTGAGACAGTTTGAATTGGCTTAAAAGTTGGTCAAACCTACTTTTAAGTCAGTTTTTGACTACTGGAAGTATTTGGCAAATATAAAAATAACTTAAATAAGTAACGAAGGTTTGGCAAGGTAAAAAAAATGACTTAAAATAAGTCAAAAATGGCTTAAATAAGTCAGAAACCAAAAGTAGGTCTCCCCAACTTTTTATTTTTTCACTTCAAAGTCATTTCAGTTTGACTTTTTATTTTTGACTTAAAAGCTACTCTTTTAACCCAATCAAAACGGCTCTTTAGCATGCAGTCACCAAACTGCATAAGCATTTTCACTTAAACCATAGGTTGAAGAAGGAAGACATATTGAAAGACCAATAAAGTTGCTTTCACAAACGATAACCTATTAATGGCGTCATTTGACAGCATCATTCAAAAAATGTAGCATGATTCTAACATACTACCAACAATACCTCGGGATTGAGGAAAGCAAGCTCCCTAATTCTCCCAGCTATGGTGTTATAGTCAAATTGTATTTCAGTTGTGAATACTGCAAAGGAAGATGCCATCGGAATTTTAAATGTTCATTAAATGGAAATTAGAAACATGAAAAGAAGGAAACCAGTGGCAAAATATTGGAGTTTAAAGACAATATAAGTATATAACTACCTTCTTTATCAGGCCAAAACCGAATGGAAGTCCCTTGCCGATCTTTCATTTCCACCGGGAGCTCCTGACATATCAAAGTTGTTACTGGCTTCCCCCGTGAATATTTCTGTTGATATTCTTTACCATCACGCCATATGGTAACTTCTAGGGCCTGTCAGAAAACATGATATAGATCAGTAGGTCAGGAAAGCTGAAAGACTACTAACACCATGAGTTAGTAAAAGAGGGTCTTTTTTGGTGTTCTGCTCCCAGTAGAGAAATTCCAGCACTAACTTTGTGCTGTTTATACATATAAATAAATACCTTTAAAAAAATTTAAAAAAAGGCCATGCATGTAATCATTTAAATATACAATTTTGGCCACGTTCAGTCAAGCACAATCCATGTCAGTCTTTGTAATCATTTTCTTCCATTCATCAGGATTACTGTAGTACAAAGTGCTTCTCTCTCTCTCTCTCTCTCTCTCCCACACCAATCTTGACCTCCCCATCCCAAAAAGAAAAGAGAAGAAAAAAGATAGATGAAACATTACTTCTCTGATACTATTAGCATCCAATTTAAAGGAGGAACCCTCAGCAGTCACATTTTCTACAATGAGTATATCTAATGAAAAAAGAGAGATATCTGAACTAGAGAGCAAAAGCAACTATCGGTTTACTTTATTTACCTTTATCTACTTTTCTTTTTCTTTTTCCTTGAGAAGGTAACAATTTTTATATTATAAACCAGTACTTCGGTAGTACTGAAAACCTTAGTTGCATGGACTCTTCACTTTTGATGCCGCACCCGTCTCGGATTCTTCAAAAATACACTACTTTTGACGAATCCTACACGCACCCGTTGGCATTTTTCAAGAGTCCAAGCAACGTAGCTGAAAACCCCTTTACAAAAAAGTATGAAAATCTAAGAACAGAAACAGCAAGCCTAGCATTATTCAAATACTTCTAGGATTGCTTCTGCATCGATAGGGGAACTCTTTGTACACCAAAAACATAATAGCAGAATACAATCTGTTTTGATCATTTGTAGGGATCTGCTTCTATCCTCAAAGCTTCTAGCATTCCTTGCTCTCCAAATGGTCCACCAAATGCATGTTGGAATGGTGTCCTCCAATAACTTCTGTTCTTTGCCCCAATTCCGGCTTCATTCCAACTTGAGAGAGTGTCAAACAGTCTTGCTAGGCATTGTCAATTGAATGCCTCCGAGATAAATGAAAATCTTCCACGGTTGACCACTGATTTCACAGTGTAAGAACAAATGTCTAACTGTCTCAACTGCTTCCACACATAAACAACAGTGTCACCAGAATGTTGTCTCTTTCCATTATAGACTCTCATGCATTAGTACTGCCTCCTATGTTAGGAACCAAACATGCCTCCCTAAGTGGAACTTTGGCTTTCCAGATTTGTCTCCAAGGCCAATTGAAGGTTAGTGGCGCCCTGTTTATCAACTTGTAACCTGAGTTCACTTGTATCTTCCTTTGTTGTGCTCTATCCACCATAGGCAATCCTCCCCTTCCTTCAAACCTTGAAATGATTTCAGCCTTCTAAAGAACTCAATTAATCTACAGACTTCCCAGTCATTTAAATTCCTTCAAAGAGATAGATTCCATCCTTGAAGAGACCACAATTCAGCCACTGTTATATCTTTATGTAGTGCTAAGTCAAAGAAATCTGGGAAGACCTCTGACAAACTATTATTACCAAGCCACTATCATTCCAAATCCTGTCTTGATACCATTGTGTACTGTTATAGTAGTAATTCCTTAGGGAAGGCCACGTATTCCTAATTAATCTCCAAACAGTAACACCATAGGGAATGGTTGCTCCTTGGCGACCCATGAATCCATCTCTCCATACTTCAGTTTAATCACCTTGCTCCACATTGAGTGTGGTTCATGAGCATATCTCCACAACCATTTTAGCTTTAGAGCCTTGCTTTGGTTCTTCAAGTTTTTGATGCCTAATCCTCCTTTGTTTTTTTCCTGTAATCAGAACTTTCCATTTTACCAGATTGTATCCCTTTATCTACTTTTCTTTTTAGACATCCATTGGACACTGCACTATTTGGAGATCAAAGGTTACTTAATAAAGAGTTGAACCGTTTAACAATTGATTTGTGTCCACACATGCAAGACATGAGCGACGGATTGTGCATAATCATTTTCAGAATATAGTCTTTCTCTAATTATAGCCTAAATTGATACATGTTTTCCTTGAGATGAGATAAATTGCACCCCGGGGCAAGGATGGAGCAAAATAAACTTTTGAAATGAAAATGCAAAACTAGTCTAGGTTACAATTCAACATTTTGGAAAATCCTGAACAGTATATTGAGTCACGAAAAAAGAATCTGAGAATGTTTAAACAACTTAGTAAACATGCTGGAAGTTAAAAACACTAAGAGGTCATTCTATCACGAAACATACTTATCAGGTAAAGCAATGGCAGCGACAAATATAACTGAAGTACTGCTAGACAGTCAAAAAGGGAACATAAAGCTAAGCTGAATAACTAGCTAGAACTGGTGAAAAAATAAAAGGGGCAATAGCACAAAGATTTCAAAATAAGAAATCATGTATTCTTTATCAAATGCTAGCAGATATCTACAACTATGAGAATCATACCTCTGACAATGCATTAACAACTGACAAGCCCACACCATGTAATCCACCAGACACACTATAGCCACTACTTGAGCCTCCAAATTTACCACCTGCATGCAAAACCTGCACGTTTTCTACCACATCACCAAGATATACTCATGCTTCATTCTTTATTTTAAAACCATTGTTTCCATATAGACTGAAATTCATAAAACATTGATTCCCATAATTCTAATATTATGTGCAACAGTGCAACCAACATTAATAAATAGCATAACACGTAATCCAGAAGAATATGATAAATTTTAAGCGACAGAAGCTAAAATCTCATTGGTCTGTATAGTATATACCTACGAGCTTAGAAACAACACACTTTTGAAGATACGTAACAGTTGAAACACAATGGATAACGTGACAGCATATCTGACCATCTGCTTTATCTATTACTATTATTTATTTTTGAAACTGATTATCTATTACTATTATTAAAGCATAAACATCCATGCTAACATATCTAAAGAAAAAAATAACCATATAAAGTTAAAGGACTTTGACTTTTAGAACCTTCTAGAAACAGAACTTCCCACCCAACATTAGTCTACAAAAATGTAAGAACATTATAGAAATAATGTATTTATGTCTCTCCTTAGTCTACAAAAATGTAAGAACATTACAGAGATAATGTATTTATGTCTTTCCCTTTACTTATCAGTTATCATTATTGTACCCGAAAATACAGTTACGCGATCTGAATGTGAGAGTGATGAAGAGACTTATTTAAAATGCATTAGTAGTTGTCAACTAGAGTTATTTTGGTGGATGCATGTAAAGCGTATATGTTTCCGAGTTAACTTCTAATTTGTGTCTTTCCTTTAGATGCACTAACTTATTTGGTTATGTCATAGAGATTGAATTCTGTGAAATTTGCAGTATGGTCATAGAGATTGCACTCGTGAAGTTGTTTATGTTATTCTCCTTATCATTATTCTTTGAAATTTTCATGATCCCAATTTTGAGTTTGTTGTACATTTTTTTATAATTGAGTAACCTCATTTGTTTGCACTTAATGGAGGTTTGAATCTGAATGGTTCAAATATTAGATCATTAAGAGCATTTGTTTTCATTAAGATTTAAGCATTTAATTGGTCTGACTGAACTCTGAATAGGTCTTCTTCTTTTTTTTTAGCCAAATTTTGGTCTGAATAGGAGTTAATCATTAAGATTTGGAACAAAGTCTTAATATCATTAAGAGGTATTCTTGTGTGGATAACACTCACCATAACTCTATCCACAATCACCTTTCACCACCACTAACCACCTCTATGTTCACAACCACCATCGTTGCTAACACTGCTGGTAACTGCTACCACACTTAACTCCTCGAAATTTAAAGCTAAGATTCAAACCATTCTTCAAATGGTATTCGATTTGAACCCAATAAATTTGGAAGTTCCTAGGCGTAAAGTCCAATCTTAAGTGTGAGAAGTGTATTGAATGTGAATTAAGGTCATAAAGGACCTCTACCACAAAGTTATATAAAAAGTTTCTCTGTCGATTATGTTTTTATATAAGATCATAGAAATGTCAAATTCAATCGAGCATATCTCCTAGAATATGAAGAATTACGTGGCTCATAACCTATCAGATTGAAGATCTTTGAGTCGACTTTGCTACACATCCAACCGCTCGTCAATCCAGCTTTTGAGAAAAAGGTTATGATCGTTTACCAAAAATTTAGCAAAGCACATCTACGCAGCTGGGCAAACCTATGTGTATCAAATAGCCAGCCATGTTGCCTTGCATGGACGATTCCAGAACGTGGCCAGCAACGTCCCCTGACATATGTGGGTCATGTAAAGGGGCTACATGGGCCACATAGGTGAGCCACATAGTTGCAGCTAACATTTAAAAGCATTATTTTGAGATTTCTCTTCTTACTTTTCACTCTTTGTTCGACCCCAACAGCCCCTAAAAGTTATCTACTACCCTACTAAGTCTAGTAAGTATTACCCATGAGCTTACAACATTTTCAAGAAATTATATAAGATACTACCATTAAACCATTCCCGTATCTCTAGTGAAATCAAGAACTCACTTGTAGGGTTCAAGATTTGATTTTTTTTAGCAAGATCCACCACCTATTAAAGATATAACCTTCTTGGACATCAAGGTAAGTCTATTCCCTGAAATTCTAAGGATTTCAATCATTTCTTTTTTGGATTATTGATGAAATCCTACACAATAACCCTAGGATTTTCAAGAAAACTCATACCCAAGGTTCAAGAAAGGTTTTTGTGGTTCTTTTCCTTCCAAGATCATATTTTCTTGGGTATTTCGAGCAACTAAAGTATGTAAGGCTATCACAGCGAGGAACTCAGTCTTTTCTCATTCCCTACATCTACAGTTCCAATTAGTAAGATCAAAACTAGGGATTTTACCCCATGTCTATAATTTCAAGTTCCCTCTGATTTGAACTTCTTATTGTTGAATTCTATTATTGAAACTATTGTATATCATATTCATTGATGATTCATGTTTATTCTACCACAGGTACCAGTTTTAGCCAAAGTTAGTGAAAACCTTGTTAGTATATCTTATATGCATTGTTTTCATGAGTAAAGTATATTGCAAGCTTTAAAGAATTATTTCAAGAAAACATATTTAGCTTAAAGTGCATTATTTCAAGAAAAAATTCAAACAAGTATATTTAGCTTCAAGTGAATTATTTCAAGAAAGAGTTCAAGAAAGTATATTTAGTTTCAAGTGCATTATTTGAGAAAGAAAGAAAATTTTGAAGAAAGCAAAGATCAGTTCTGAAGAAGTATTATTGAGCATAGACTCAAAGAAAGAAGTTATCAACTTTACCCTAAAGTAGGACCTTTTTCCCTTAAGTGGGATGGCTTTAAAGTTATTGAGCATTACAACATTATTTGGGGGTAGTATTGAACACCAAGTTGGGTAAGGGTTCAGACAATCCAAACCCCAAATTTGTGCTGCCAATATATGATAGGACCACGTCGTTCATTCAGGTGACTCCTTGATATGCCCCGGTAAGGGGTTCAAAGATTGCATCCATTACTTAAGTTCGTCCTTTCTACTAGCAATATATAAGATGGATCTGGCAATGTGGGCAAGAAGTTGTACCATCATGAGGCTCACGTAGTGGTTGTCGGTTAAAGAAACTCCCAAAAAAAAGTAAAATTATATTAATTTTAGTATTTGCTATTATTGCATATACTCAGTTGTAAAAATTTTGTTGTTAAAGTACACTTGCATTACTCTTCAGTTGACTATATTTCAGTCTATCTTCAGATTTGCTCAATCAGCCTAGTATCTTCAATTTTAGCTAGTAATTTCATTCAGCTATTTTATATATGGTACATTTCATGTCCCGACATCATTCGACGTTGCAGCTTTAAATGATGCAGATTAATGTATTTAGGATATGCAACAGACGCTTTATTAGGATCTCTTGCATTTAACATTGGTGAGACCTCCTTGCTTTGGAGGGCTCTAGTTTATATAGCTTATTTAATGGTTATTGACATTGCTAGTAGAGTATTTAGGTAGCCAGATATCTTGTCCCAACACCTATCTTCAGTATATTAGTGGCTTCATAAACGAGTAAGTTGAGTTATAGATATAGTTTATTTATAGACATCTATACTAATTAGCATTTTAAATTTTTTTGCTTTGAAGTTATTGAGATCATTTCCTAAAAATTATTGCATGCTCATCTTTTGGAAGCTTCTGCATGGTGTTACAACATCTAGTAGTACGCCAGGCCAAGGGTTACCTGAAACTCGCAATGGTTTTGAGTGCCGACTATGCCTAGGGTGTTGGTTCAGGGTGTGGCAGCCACCACCAAATCCATCCTCTATAGACACCGCCACCGCCACCTCCACCACCAATATCAACAAATATCGCCACTATGATCAATTCCTTCTACCACCAAGCTTCGTCATCACAACTAGCATCATCAATAGTGCCAGCAAAATGAGTCCATATTTTGAAAACCCGCTCATATTTTAATGGGTTGGGTGAGTGACCTTTTAGATGGGCAAAATATGGGTTTATACTTGTAATCAACCATAGAAATATGGGTTAGACAAATGGGTTAAACTTTCAACTTTTATTCACTCAAAATTCATAAAATCACCAGAAGTGTTGTAACTTCTCTTCTTTTTATGTTCTAATTATTCCTTCAATAATTAAAAAGGTAAAGTCTTTGACCCTCCAAAAATATATATATATTTCATGTAAATTTCTTTTGTTAATTATAATTATATTCTTGTATTGTTTAATTTTGTATTGGGTAACAAATAATAGTGTAAAGTAAGCAAGTCATGTATTAGTATTGATATTGAGTAAAGTGCCTTAAACACGTTTTACTCCTAAAATGTAAATATTCATCTACTTTGAAATTAAAAATATTTTTCATTGTTATTACCTAAATTTATTTTATATTCAAAACTTATAGGAATTATCTTTTACTTTGATGATACAATAAAACTAAATAAAGTATTTTGAACATTTTTCATCTAAAAAAGACAAACATTTTATCCATGTCTGATTCTAAAGTAGAGTACTATTTAGTCTTTAGTCATTAAAATATGGGTAGATATGGATGAACTAGTATTTTACCCAACCCATTTTTACCCATATGAAATATAGGCAGGATAAATTATTACACATTTTATGCTGATCCATTTTTAACCCGCCCAAACTTTACCCAGCCCATCGTTTGCCACCACTAATCACCGGCAATTAACACCATACATTCTTACATCACTACCACCACCATTGCCACCTTCACCACTACTATCATCCACTACCACCACTGTGGTCATCAACCACCTCCATCATAACTAGCACCGCCACCAACTATCACAAACACATCACTGCACATTCTCTAATCACCACCAACTACTAACATCAACCAACTTCACTATTAGAACTAACACCATTACCAATAGTCACCATCATGACAGTCGCCACAACACCAACCACCTTCACCATCACATCTATCACCACCATCATTAGTAGCCACTAACAACAACTATAACAATCATCATCATCACTATAAACCATATCCACGTCACTAGCAAGCATAAGTTTTTCATTTTTTAATCAAATACTGATTTAATTTTTTTGAAATTATTCTTTTAATATTTATTTAATTTTTTATTTGAATTGTACATTTATTATGTACATACAAATAAATTTTTTAATCATATGGATATTGAAAAACAAATCGTCTTAATCACTTAGTATTCAAATCTAGAGACAACATCTTAACCATTAAAATATACATTCAGATTCGAAAGCCTTCATCTTAATGAAAACAAATCAAACCTAAATTTAAAAGCAAGTTGATTCATAGAGATTTAATGATAATGTTCAAAATAACTTTTTGAATTATAAATAGAAAAAAATAGATTTGAGAGCAGCAAAAGGAATAAAGCATGGTTTGTTAGATTAAACAGTAGATGACCTCTTGTCGATTGATTGATTAGAAATTTTTGGGATTAACTAAAGGAGTAGATTGATTCTAGAATATTATAATTGATGGTACAATTATAATTTTTCTTTATATTAGTCTTAGGACACTATATTTTTACTACTCAAACATTTTGTTTAATTATGTTTGTATGATTTTAGAAAAGAATAGTGTATACTAGTGATATATGACTCACATGCAAAGCGTGCGCCCAAATACTTAAGCAAGAGTAAGTTTGTTCTTTATTTAGGATTTTGAAGTCTAATTGAGTTTGAGTGATAGCTCTACCCTATAAGCACCTTTTTCTGGATTACACTTTGAAGAAACAGATCTAAACACGTGATTGTGCACAAAGTGGAAGTGGAAGTGGAACCTTGCACCTTACTCCAACCAAAAATGCTTTACTGTTAGTATTTTACAAATAGATAATAACGTTTCTTGAGGCACATAAACTTTGGGCTGATGATACCACTGCTTTGAGTTTCCTTGGTCGTGTTTTATTTAACTAATGATGGTTAATAGAAGATTATGCTGCAGTGGTCGATATTTAGTTCACAACCACCGTATTGGAAGGATAAGACAACTGGGGAAGAAAGACGTAGCAGAAGTACAACTAAGCTCCACTAACTCTTCTATAAAATGTTCAATGAGAGATTGTTGACCATTGATTTTTAGAAATAAAAAATTAATAACCGAGAAAAATTCCCAAGGAATATGGCGCAAAATTTGAAATAAAGTGAATAATGGACCTTTACCCCTCTCCATTTAAATACCATATTTTTGTCTGGAGCAGGGTTAGGACCTATTACGTTAACCCACACATCAAGCACTAGATCAGAACTGTTGGAGCAACTATACCTTTAATCTTTCAATATCGGGGAACTAGCTTTAGGGGTACAAAAAAGAAACTTGCTTTCATAAATCCTACTTCCTCATGATCATACAGTTGACCTTAAGGATTTCCAAAAGAATAAAATATCCCAAACACCAGTAGGTTAAATGTTCTCATAACTTTAAACACACTTCTACAACCCTGGTAATTAGTGAGAAGTTGACATTCCCAAATATTGAGTAGGATAAAACATAAACACAAACACACACATATATATGCATCTAAGAATGGTGCCCCGTACAAACATACCGTCAAGACTGTTTCAAGAGAAGATTTCTTTGTCACTGGATGCAACTCTGTTGGAATCTGAAAAAATCCCAACAAAAGGATAACTTTAATGAGAATCTTTTTTTCCACTCAACAAGCATAAGAATTTTATCAGAATAGAAAATTCAAGGAGCTTTGACAACTATAGACAAGTAAATCAATTTCTTATTAGCAGACTTCCTGAAACCATTTCTATCAAAATGCAGCAGTCCAGTCCCAGGATCTCTCCTTGAAAGGGAGGACAGACCATGATAATATGCAAGGGAGCCTAGGAGATAATCACAAACATCATATTATGGCTAATAAAACATAATATTCAATAGATGGTTGAGTCAATCCTTTAAGAGATGACAGGCAAACCATTTGCAATAATTACATAAGCTAGTGTGCACATTCTCCCATGACATTAGTTCCACTTCTGCACAAGAGAAGAAGTCAGCTCATACCCCACGGCCATTGTCAGTGATGCCAACAGAGTTATCAGCATGGAGGACCACATCTATCTTTGTCGCGAATCCTGCTTGTGCCTCATCAACGGCATTATCCAAAATTTCATAAACCTAGAAGAAAATATGATTAATAACTGAGGCAGTAAAAGTTCAGTCAAGAATTAAAAAAAAAAAGAATAATTAGCACCACCAAATACATCAAAAGAAAGGAAACAGAAAAAGCCAGAGATACCAAATGGTGGAGACCACGAGGGCCTGTGCTTCCTATGTACATTCCTGGTCTTTTTCTGACAGGATCCAGACCTTCCAATACCTAAAGCAGCAGCAATTTGCATGATTATTTTTACTGGTATATGATCAACATATTATTCACATCATGAACTCTTTTCAATAGTAAAGAGAAACAATTTAAGAAAATTTACTGGTGAGAAACAAATAACTAAAAGATGTCCTACATAACTATATATATGCTTTAAGCAGCTAGATGTTAATAAAAGTTAACTTTGAAGGTTACAGTCTTTTACATTCTTATTCAAGTAAACAGTATCTCAAAAGATGACCGTGCCTTGCAGAGTTCCATTCAAGGTAATGCACAATACAGTAATGCTTATTCTCTCTTCAGTCAATGAGAGACTAAACACTATGTATCCACTGCATGTACTTGTGAATATATACTGATACTCAATATAAAATATTTGACATCAGTGTTGCATCACCTGTGGAAGAAGTTTTTTTACTGATAAAGCAGATTAATGAGCAAACTACGCATATATATATCCTTGATCAAATAAAGGACAGAAAGGTAAAGAAAAAACAAGACCACCAAAGTAAATTCAACTTCTTTCCCCAGAGCAGCAACTGAAAGAGAAACTACTGTTGCATCATATTTGCAACAACCACAGAGTCGAGAGTCTCTCAGAACAAAAAAAAAAGTGAAAAGGACAAAAAGATTAAGGGTAAGTAACAAATTGAAAGGAAAGAATTGCTTGTAGAACACGAGATCACTTATATATGGATGATAATTTTCAAAACTCATAATAAAATCGGGTGTGTTTGATATGACGACTACGTTTTTTTTTTTTTGAAAAATTATTCAATGTCTAGTAACATTGTATTGTGTAAAATATTTTCTCAAAGGAAATTATTTTCCACCAAATGGAGGAATACGACTTCCGTCACTGATGTGAAATTATTTTCAATTACAAATATCTCAACTCTTACTTAAATTCACTAATTCACATGTCTCAGGCCCACTACAAATGCTAGAACGGAGGCAAAAAGAGGAAAAAGACGACTTAAAGGTGGAATACAATCTCAGCATTCATATGAATATTAAAATAAAAGATACAAGATAAAGCTAACTCAATTCAAACGATCAAATTTAACTGTATACTTCTATATTCTTTTTGGTCAAAGGAGGAATCCGCAAATGAACCAGAATCAATACTTAGCCTCTTAGAATCCCTATACATTGGAAAGGATTCTTCTTTTGATTTTTGCTAACCTGTTTATATCTCAAGACTTCCTTTGTTACAATACTAATACCTTTCTCTCAAAAATATTTAAGAAAATCACTAGCTTCAGACCTTCCTTAGTCATCAACTTTTATTATTTTTCCCAACAAAATGTTAGAAAATAACACGACAAAAGATCTCCCAAGGTGAAACACTTCCCACTGAAAGCATTTTCCATCTTAAGTACACCACCATTTTAATCTAATCTTCCAATCTATTTTCTAGTAGGGAATAGCTTCAAATAATTAACATACAATTCAGACATTTCTATTTAATCTAACAGAGATTGGTTAATTATTTGTATAAGTTAAATTCTTAGTGTTCTGAGGAACTACAAATAGCAAAGGACACATACTGTCTAAAGCATTCTGCCCTGTTTTACTTGTCCGATGCCTGTCATTGCATCACTTTTAATCTTCAAAAGTGCGTTCACTTTAGAAACGAATAGTCCACCAACCTTGAACCAGCATCAAGCTGTGATCCCATCTTTGTAGACATTACACCACAATGAGATTTTCTCACTTAGAGACATTACTCTTTCAGGTTTCACGAAAGGACCTTACACTATATAGGACTCTAAAATAATGTTTTTTTCCTGCAGGATCAATAAGTTGTCGCTTTCACCCATTCTAAAACGTCATATATGATAAATAATGACACTAGCTTTTCTTTCACCTGAATTTGCTCAGAACCATAAGCTTTTGACTTAGTATTTTCTTGAAAAGCCTCAGTAGTAACGCTTGATGACATAAAAGCTCTTGGAGACACCACGTTTCTAATAAAAATCCCATCCGACACCCTTCTCAGCCTATTAATCACCCTGCAACAAATCCAAAACTTGTTTAGCAGAAAATCAATAAGGAAATTTTCAAGAACTCAAATAGTTATAAACAAAGAAATGGGTTGCATTGCATTTCTCTCTTTTAAAATAAGACCAACAGCCTCTCTTTACACATATTCAGCTGACAAAGAACATTCACACACCTCAACATTGAAGTTTCATGTTCCAAACATGCAATAACAACAATTAATTTTTCAAAATACAGAAAAAAATATATATTAAAAAACAAAACAACATGTATCAAGTCTGCAACACTCAACTCACTTGACGAAATATATTACACAAGTAACTAAAGTCCAGACCCAAAATTGCTACACAGCGATAAAGGTAGCACCTTTCCCCTCTTTAAATTCAAACCCAAATACAAATAAAATATTAAACTAGTAAGAACAAAAAAGAGACTCGAGTAATCAAAATTAACCTTCATTTCCACAAATAACCCGACCCAAAACATTCTAATTAACCCCTACATCAGAAACTGGTACAGCTTGTAAATTCAATACCCAAAACAGAAACATGAAAAGAAAAAAAAGTACACTAGCTACAAAATATCCTTCATTTTAACAAAAAATCAGCTAACCTTACAAAATTAACTTCATATAACTTAAAATACATAAAGAAACGGATATAAAAAGAGGGACGAGAGAGAGGAACCTGGTGTTGAGGAAAATAGAGGGTGGAGAAAGAGAGGTTGAAGAAAAGGGAAGAGTATGAGAGTGACAATGAAGAAGATAACGAGAAGCCATGCGACGAAGAGAGTATTGAAGAGGAAATGGTTTTAGCAGAGCCATTCAGACATTTACCCAAACACAAAGCCTACACTATTGCTTTACTTCACTTTTCAATGAAGAAGAAGAAGATAAGAGTCGTAAAACATTTTGTTTGAATAAATTCTTTACTTTATCCCCTCTCTAAACCCTATTATTCAATTTCGAGGTTCGCCAACGCGCGAAACCAATGTTTGGGCTCATTTTTATCATGGGCCCATCAAAAATTGATTAATTTTGGTGAAATTGAAAAAGCGTAAATTACTTAAATTTTAGGGTAAATCACATAAATATGTTATATTATAAAAATATTTACCATTTATGTCAACATAATTTTTCTAACTAAATATAACATTTTTTTGAAATTAAAAAAATTGGACGGTCTTCGCCTGTTTCTCAACCCTTTTTCCTATTCTTCTGCTTCTTTGACTCTTTTTTTCTTTCTTTTTACTCTTCTGCTTCTTCGCCTCTTTCTTCTTCTTTTTTTACTCTTTTAATTTTTTGTCTCTTTCACTGATGTTATTTATCTTCCTCCTCTTCTTTTTTTTAATTCTTGTTCTTTTCTTTGAACTTTTTATCTAAATAATTATATTCCTCAAATCAATTTTTTTCATGTCACTATTTTTATTCAAAAATAAGATGAAAAGAGGAACAAAAAGACTGCAAATTTGTATAAAGTTACGTTTTTAAGCAGAAAATTTAAATCTTTAAAATTACAGAAGTAAGAGTTCACCATTGATGGTCATTATAAAGCTTCAAATTTTGAATTCATTATTTGAATTTTATAAATTTGTGATAAGTTTGAATAGGTAGTTCCTACAAATGATTAAAAATGTCGTTTGGAGTTTATATCTCAATTTTAAGATGGTTTGGTTAAGTTTAAAATTGATTTTAGGAGAAATATTAGATTGAAATGAATTAAATATAACATTGAAATGGTCTTGCAACTGTATTAAAGTTGAATTAGATAATACAATTTTAATGCAAATTTAATTCATTTTGAAGTTTTTTGATTGATTTGTTACTATTGAATACTTGTTTAATCCATTATTAATATAACTTATCAATTTATTGATCATTGTCATATCTTTTGTTAATTACGTTTTCCATTCATTCTTAATTCTCTTTTCTAATTCAACTTTAAATACTGTATAATACTATTTTAATGCAAATTTAATTCATTTCACGGCCTTTTGATTTATTTGTTACTATTGGATACTTGTTTAATTCATTATTGATACAAGTTTAATTCACTCTACAAATCATTGTCTTGTCAGTCATAGTTACGTTTTCCATTCATTCTTAATTCTCTCTTCTTATTCAAATTTAATACCATTTAATACAATTTTAATACAAATTTAATTCATTTTGCAGTTTTTTATTCATTTATTTGTTCCTATTGGATACTTGTTTAATTCATTATAAATATAAGTTTAATTCACTCTATAAATCATTGTCTAATATTTTATTTATTATATTTTTGTATTCATGCTTAATTCTCTCTTCTACCTTAACTTTAATACTTGTGTAATACACTTTTGTATTTTTAATTCACTTTGCGATTAATCAATTGATTTGTTACGATTATTGATACAAGTTTTATTCAGTTTACATGCAGATCAAAGAATGCTCTTTTGTTTTCTACATTCTGGATTCATATTTAATTCTCTTCTAATAATTCAACTTTAATTTGTCTGTAATACATTTTTAATTCAAGTTTAATTCATTTTGCAGTTTCTTATGCCTCTTCATTTGTTACGATTATATTACTTCTCTTTTAATAATTCAACTTTAATATGTTTGTAATACATTTTAATTAAAGTTTAATTCATTTTACAGTTTTTATGCCTCTTCATTTGTTACGATTATATTACTTGTCTAATTATCTATTGATACAAGTTTTATTCAATCTAGAATTATTGACTATTCTACAAAAAAAGGGAAAAAAAGCAATAGCAATAGAGGGAGAAAGAGCAAAAAAAAAAAAAAGCAAGAAAGAAAGGACAAAAGAAAGAAAAAAAGAAAAAAAGGGAGAAAGTAAGAAAGAAACAAGAAAGAAAAAAAAAAGAAAGTGAGACACAGTAAGGGAGAAAGAAAGAAAAAGCGAGACAGAGAAAGAAAGAAAGAGCGACACAGAGAAAAGGAAAAAATTAAAAAAGTTGCTATAAATGGTAATAATTAAAGAGTATATTTAAAATAAGTAATTATTTTTTAAAAGGAATCCATTCACGTAATTAATCCTAAATTTTATTAGTCTAGATAGACAGTTTCAAATATTATATCATCTATCATATTTTTTTCTTTGGATGCTAGTATTTTTATTCGACATATACATGTATTCGACTTTTTGAAAAGGTGAGATACATGTGTTTATTCGTTTGAATTAAATGATTGTAAGTGATTTTCTTGAATTAAGGAGTAACTGAAGATTAATTGACTGCTCTAACAGATTTTCACCATCCTCAGTGTATTAACTCTAACAAATATCTCTTGTTGAATTCATAAAATCAAAATAATTTTCTAATTGTAAACTTCATGTTCTTGGCAACAATTAATTTTTTTCCTTTGTTTCTTTGAGGTTGTTAGGTTTTGTCACAATGGTCAATATTACCATATTATTGAGGTATTTGGGTTCATGAATTTCATATATTGATCATGAAAATTATAGAATCAATGGAATACTATTGAAAGATAATGTGACCTACAAAGATCTAGTTAAAGATTTTTCAACACAACTAGAAATCGGCTATACATACAAAATCATATACACTATGAAAGATAATTTAACTGCAATAAAAATACGAAATGGGAATAAAATTATTTATGAAATTAAAAAGGTGTGAAACAAATTACGGGTTGTATCCATTATGCATAACAACTAAAGAGAAATTTTGAATATAACAGTAATTGTGAAATATCTTTTGAGCCAGATATATCAATTGTTCAAGAAGGAGCTAAAAGCAAACTGAAACTTCATTAGTTCTTGGAAAAATTCATAATGTTGAGGGGTTATACGTTTTGGATACAAATTTGGATCATGTTATTGTCGATTTTATTCACAAAGTTGTTCAGGTTAAGCAGTTTATAAGGATAAAAAATTATATGTGTAATTTCCAATTCAAAGTTGTAAGATTAGATAGGAAAAGATTAGTCATATCGGTTATTATTTTGTAGGATGTATTTCAGAAATACAATACATATCTTTTTAAGAGTAATGACATTAGATTTAAAATTAATGATTTTTTAGCATGTATCTTTATTTTTTGGCATTTATATTTGAAACATAATGAATATCTTTTTAATAGTAATAATCTTAGATTTAAAGTAATGAATTTTCTATCATGTATCTTAGTTTTATAGCATGTGTCTTATAAACATAAATGTATATCTGTTTAATAGTAGTGATCTTTGATTTAAGAGCGATGGATTTTATAGCGTATATCTTAGTATTTTTAAGGTCATATCTCATAAACATAACGTATAATTTATTAAATGTATATCTTTGTGTGTAGTTATTTTTTAGAATGTTTATAAGAAGAATGTCAGTGGTTATTCAAAGCATCTTGCTTGACTCAGGCAAACTTTTCTCAAGGTAGATGTTTTAGTAAAATGATCATACATGTTGATTGAAAGAAAAGGTGTACTCACAATATCAAGCAATAATTGATTAACTAGCTAAAATATTTGCTCCAAAATATGAAAATCATAAACGAAAGCATATTCCAAAGCAAAGGCATACCCACCTAGGAAGTATCGGGTGCTTGAGCACCCATTAACTCCAACAAAAAATTTATACATGCTTATAAAAATTATTGAAAATATAGATATAATTAATTCGTGAACACCCGCTAAACAAAAAGGGTTGACCGATGCTTTGGTTTAGAGAGCAAAGTAAAAGCTTGCTTTGGTACCTCAACTTTGAGGGTTTGAATCCCAGCGAACTAATTTTTTTTTATTTACTCTTCTTTTTATACCTAATCATTGTTATTTGCTTGTTTATTTTCCTTTCCGATTTATTGTTTTTTCACTTTTCTATTTTTAATATTTCATTTACTAAGTAAACAATAAAAATTTAAGTTTTTAGAAGAAAATTGTTCTTGGCAAGCAACTTTATGTTAAAAAAATGAACACTCATAGCCTTCAAATCCTGAATTCGCCACTGTTCCAAAGGATACTCAAGAAGACATTAAATTGTGACTTGGAAATGGACATTAATTACATGAAGGGGTGTGGCATTTGTAGGGGAAAGTTATTAAAATGTCAAAAGGTGATTCAATTGAGAGTTACATTAAAATGCCTAGCTACATGTATACTGTGGGTACTATGTATCCAAAATTTTACATGCATAAGTTAGCAGAGAATGAGTTCATGTATCTATTCATAGCTTCGTATCCTTTTACAAATGATTGTGAGCTTTGTATGTCAATTATTATTTTGAATGGCGTTTACCTAAAACGAGTGTATACAGATACTTTTTTTTTTGCTAGCACTCTATATGGAGTAGCACTACAACAAAAATAACTTTTAGCAACAATAAATAGACACATTAATAAAGAGTGGTAAAGTCTTTACCGGTATTATTTAAGTGTCATTAGATCCAATATCACTAAAACCTTTAGGGACATATACAAAAAATGTTAATTACCGCTAAAAATACATATTTAGCAGTTATTGCTAATTAATTACCGCAAAAGCTTATTTTTATGTAGTGTAGGTGTGTTAATATAGTATTATCAGATACATTATTGTATTCATGTATTGACTTGGATGAGACTTTATAAGATGTAAACATGAACTATAATTGCATGTACCTAAATTTTCATTTTCCAGGATGTATATTATTGTTTGCTTATTGTGTAGTTGGCTCAGAGAATGATAATTCTTGGACATGATTTGTTGAGAATTTCAAAGTTGCATATGGGAAACTGTAAATTCGGTATATTTCGAATAATGACAGGAAAATAAGGAAGGCTCTCAGACGCAAACAAATCCAGTAAACCAAGGAGAAATCACAACACAAGAAATCTGGTAGTATGCGGTCACTATGGATACTGAAATCAATCACATATTCATTCACAAGAAATCAAAAAGGAAAGTCAAAGTATCATTGGAAAGGAAAATCAATTGTGATCAACTCACTGATCACGGAAATCAAATATCACTATTGGAAGGAAAATCGCACCAACCAAGGAAGTAGATTCATACACTAGAAAGGAAATAAACAAGAGATCAGTAGGCGACAATTGGTCACCGTCCAACTTCTGATTTAAGGCAGAAATCAACTTGACATGGTATATCAAATCAAAGATGAAATATTTCTCAATCAAGGTATCATTACAAAAACTTTGATTGAAGAAAACTCCCTTGGGTTTTCCAAATAGAGCTAAAATACACATCAACATTCAGCCTATAAATGAAGACTTCAGAAGACCAAGAACACTACGCTACTTCACTTGAGCTTAGCAAACGTATTTCTTTTATGTTTCATAAAGCTTGGTAAACACATGAGTGATAAAATTGAAAAGAAAAGAAAAGGAAAGAATCTAAGTGTAGGTATACAAGTCGAGACAGTGTCAAGATAGAAATCTGATTTGTATATCAGACAATATCAAGTTTTCAATTTCTCTAACACAAAGATCTCTCAAACACTCTTAAGGAAAACCCTTAAACCCCAAAGGGACTGGACTAGGCACCACTTTGGTGATCCAAACCAGTATAAAAACCTTCCATGTCTTTTATTTACTGCAAACTATCATTATTGTATATCTCTATACTAACTTGTAGGAAAGTTGACTAACAATAACAGGTAGTTGACATAGAGAATTTTAATTCACCCCCCCCCCTTTCTTAAATATCAGAAACATGTCAGTATATGTGTTGTATCGGACTGTAATGAATTCATTATAAAGGTGTAAGCATAGTGTATCCTTTTTTACTTCACTATGCTTGCGTATGACATTTTCTTGGAGGAATATATATATATATATATATATATATAAATA
>NC_028648.1:17203886-17226913 GCF_001406875.1 Solanum pennellii | reverse complement strand
TATATATATATATATATATATATATATATATATAATAGGAGAATTGGTATAATGTTTATATTATAAAGAATGACCTAGTTTCCTTTTTAGTTTGTTTTTAAAAAAAATAACCCCTCTTCTTTTTTTGAAACACTTTAACTACAACTTTGCACATAACATGTTTAAGGTCACAAGATTAAAGGACATTTTAATACATTTATTGACACCCAATTTTGACCGACCTTTAACCATTTTTAGGAATACTATTCGATTAAATACGTATTTTAAAATTTATTTAAAGTTAGAATTTTTAGTCGATTTCTCTTGAAAATTATATGTTTTACTTTATAAAATTATCGTAAATATTATTAAAATATTTTAAAATTATTAATGAATTTCGAATGTTTTAAAATTTAAGTGATCTTCAATTATATAAAAAAATATTTTAATATATGTCGTATTTTAATTAAATAGCAATTCCTAAATTTTCTCAAAATCATTTAAATCCTAACTATTTTATTCTATTTTCTTTCAATGCTAGCAACTCCAATTCAAATTTTATTCCAATATAATCACTATGTCATTTCAATTCTAGCCAATTCAATTGCAATTTAGCCATTCCAATCCTCCAACCAATTTGATTTTAATTCTTCATCTTTTAATCTCATCCGACCATCTTTAAAATAAATCCTAGATCGAATCCAAGCCCTTTATCTCTTATTAAATCAACGGTTGTGATTAAATCTCCTAATCTCTTACACCAAAAGACCCCAAAACCTAAAAATTCAATTCATTCTCCCCCTCTCCCTCTCTCAAAACAGCCGCCCCCTCCTCTCTTCATTCTTTTTCCCTCTCTTCCTCCCGTCGCTCCTCCCCTCTTTTTCTTCCCCCTCTTTTTTTCCTTTTGTCCTTTCTCCCCTTCCCGTCTCTTCTCTTCCCCTTCCCTTCCCCTTCCTTCTCTCCATTTTCCAAGCGAGAGCAGCGAACGACTACAAAGCAGCAACACCGGCAACAGCAGCCAGCAGCTGCGACCAGCAGCCCAGCGCCACCCGTCTTTCCTCTCTTTCCGGCCTCTACCTCCCTTCCCCTTCTTTATCTTTTCTCCTTCTTCTTTTGCAGGAGCAGCAGCTGCCAGCCAGCCATAGGCGACCGGCGCAGGCATCAGCACAGGCGAAGACGACCATCGTCCGATGAGAATGGTCACCGAACCACCAGGTAGCAGCTCCGACAACAACTACTCGGCGAAGCCTTGTGGAAAATTCGAGTTGGTCAAAGACGGATCTTCAACAGATCCGTCCAAGTAAGCTTTCTAGTTCAAACTTCTTAGTTTAAATTATGAAATTGTTGATTTTGAGTTTGTTTGCATAAATATCTAAAAAAAAAAGTGATGTCTTTGTTCTTGAGTTTGTAGAGTTGTTAAGATATCAATGTTCTTGTTTGAATATATTTTGCCCCATCCTGAATTGGTGTCAATTTGTTCATGAGCTTAATCATTAAAATTTTATTATATGATTAAATCAATTTGTCAAGATTTAGTAGTATTCTAAGTACATGCTCACTAATTACCGTTTGCTTAATACAGTTTATTTGTGCATGATCGCTTCTTTTAATTTTTGAGATAATTAGCATATCTATGTCATAATCTGGTGTTTTAAATGCTTGATTTGAGAAACATGGATATGTCACCTTTCGCAAGTCAAGTCACTCTCCAAAATAGTCCTCCAGATTACTCTACTTCTCAAAGTCAACCAAGCTCCCTTCAAATGCCTCCAAAGACCATCTACTTTCCAAATCACCCATATCCTCCTCAACATCATGCATATGCTCCTAAACCTCAACACTTACTTTACACCCGCATCATCCTACTATGCAAGCTCCTCAATACGAAACACCTCTGCACCAAGTTCCCTGGCATCATGCGCCTCTCATACCACTTCCAATCCCTCCATATCAATGTCTCTGTACCAAAGGCCTCCTATGCCATATCGACAACCAACATATCATGGACACAATGCCAAAGTCGTCACTCGACCGCATATCCGCGAAAACCTCTTCAGGGTTGAGGAGAGACTTGACAAAACTTATACTTTTCTGACTGAGCCTATAGGCCAACTTTATGAAAAGCTAAGGATCGCTGGTCACATCGCTCCCATCAATGAAATAAGGATGATTACGCGTGCATCGTGGATTGAACCCTCCAAGATTTGTGCTTATCATTCAGGAATGGAAGGACATACAATAGAAGAATGTCGTGATCTGAAAGACAAAATTCAACAACTGATTGATACTAAGGTCATATGCTTGGAGGACTTTGCAACAAAGGAAGTTCAAATGTGAACGCACCAAAGTCTACTTGATCCAGTTTCCCAAATAAGTCTTGCGCCATTTAAGTTCATGTTTTCCACATTCAGACACCCATGATAACATATGGACAAATAAAGTTGGTCTAAATCTACCATTCAATTGCTGCTCAAGAATGTTCTCAATATCTCGCTTATGTTCTTTTTGTAATTTGGAACTACGTCAGACCTGATTCCCATTTAAGAGGGGATACGTAGGCGCTCCTATGGATTTCGGTCTTATTATAAATAAAAATTTCATTTTCCGCTTCTATTGATAACTGGGGCAGAATTTTTGAGAGGGTCTCAAAAATTCCATCAAGATTTCTCCTCGCACATCTCCATACTGGGGCGGAATTTTTGAGTTACTCAAAATTCCATCAAAATATTTCTTCTCAACAAGCGGGGCAGAATTTTGAGAGGATCTCAAAATTGCTGAAAATCAAGACTGGGTAGAAAATTTTAAGAGAATCTCAAAAATTCAACAGTCAAGCTACAACTACAACAAATCAGAATGACAGAAGTTCTACCCTGGGGCAGAAATTTTGCGGGGATCTCAAACTTTCAACAACACTGCGAAGAACATTCTATCAGACACCAAAAGGAGCACGCTGTGCCAAATCATGGACACAGAACCTCCCCCCTTTAAATTAACTATTTTTCTTTGAATGCAGAAAATACAGGTATATATACAAAGGCAACTTCAACAATCAACATACCACTTTTGAGTCCGACAAATGACACTCGACCCTCCCAACAAGGCGGATATCCAAGCTATTACATAGATATCCAAGCTATTACATACCCTCCTCAATCAACTATGAAATTGCACTATGCCTGAGATCTATGCTTGCATGATTACATTATGCCCGAGATTGACTTATGCTCGAAGAATTGCATCATTGCATGTGCTCGAAGAATTGCATCATTGCATGTGCTCGATACTTCATGTGCCCGAAGAAATGCATCGTTGCATGTGCTCGATATTACATTGTGCCCGAAGAAACGCATCATTGCATGTGCCCGATAATGCATGTGCCCAAGAAATGCATCATTAGATGTGCCCGATATTACATTGTGCCCGAAGAAATGCATCATTGCATGTGCCCGATATTACATTGTGCCCGAAGAAACGCATCATTGCATGTGCCCGATAATGCATGTGCCCGAAGAAATGCATCATTGCATTGTGCTTGATAATGCATGTGCCTGAAGATATGCATCATTTCATCGTGCCCGAGACTACATTGTGCCCGAAGTTTGCATAAGCCCAAGATTGCATCGTGAAGTTTGCATGTGCCCGAATCAAATCAAGTCACAAGTATCAACATATGCCAAAAAAAGATACGCTCTCTTTACTCATTAGTTATATTCCAAAGGCGTCATCTTTCATGGCCTGCGGACTTCATGTCATGGCCTGAGGACTTATTTTATGCTTATCATGTTCCTAAGGCATCATAGTCCAAAGGCATCATCTTTCATGACTTGCGGACATCATATCATGGCCTAAGGATTTAATTTCTGTCTAGCATGATCTGAAGGTGTCATAGTCTAAAGGCGTCATTTTCATGGCCTACAGACAACATTTTTATGGCCTGAGGATACACTTTGCATATCATGGCCCTAGACATCATAGCCTAAGACATCATTTTTCATAGTCTTATGGCAAACATCATGGTCGACATGGGAAATTGCATCATATTTACATTACCGCTTATTTTGATACATCTACTCTAATCACTCTGCTTAAGTCATATTATAAGTTACAACTGTGCAGATTACAGACAAAGCCGCCTTCTGAACTGTTGTTCCCTTGCTTACAAACAAAGGCTTCGACAAATTCTTGGCTACTCGCATTATCGTTTCGCTACTTAGCTACCGTTCAGACTACCATTGAGATATTGTCAGACTCAACTCGCTACTGTGACCTACCTTTTCTTCAGTTGGGATCGTCTGCCTCAAAATGACATTTAGGCTCGTCCGCCTTATAATTGGACTTCTAGGATCTTCCGCCTTATAATGCAAAATCTAGGCTCGTCCGCCTTACAATGCGACATTTAGGCTCGTCCGCCTTACAATGCGATATCTAGGCTCGTCCGCCTTACAATGCGACATTTAGGTTCGTCCGCCTTACAATGCGACATTTTGGCTCGTTCACCTTACAATGCGACATCTAGGCTCGTCCGCCTTAAAATGCGACATTTAGACTCGTCCTCCTTATAGGATATTTAGGCCCGTCTTCCTTAAAACGACAATTAGGCTCGTCCATATAATAGGACATTTAGGCCGTCTGCCTTAAAAGGACATTTAGGCTCGTCTGCCTTAAAATGACATTTAGGTCGTCCGCCTTAAAATGACATTTAGGCCGTCCGCCTTAAAATGACACTTAGGCTCGTTCGTCTTAAAATGACGTTTAGACTCTTCTGCCTCGCAACATGATGCTTATGTACATCTACCTTACAACCAGACATTCCCGTCTATATTATTATATCGCTATATTATCAGATCTATTGGAGTTTGACGTTATTCTTCGGAGATGGGTTTTAATCCTTCAAGAACTCAAGCCAAAGACTATCAAGGCTTGCATTACGTCTCAAAACAGATATGCTTCTTATCACCTCTTGTCATTTATTAAGAACTCATATTTTTTCATTGTTGGTCATACTTTATCTATTTATAAGCTAACATTTTACCTAGAATTTGCAGATATAATCGATCGCCCCTTGATTACAATTATCATGCTATCATCTATCTATCGCAACAAAGACCCTATCAATTCTTTGTTACTCATACTCCGAACCTTGCTCAAAGGCTGATAACCTCACTCTATCATACTCTTCTCGCTTCTTTGTCATGCTCTTTTAGCCTCTCAATCTCTGTCTTCTCGCTACTCTAATCTTATCCATTCAAGCAGATATTGTGCCCTCTGAATACCTTAGCGCTCTTTCAACTTTTAAGAGTTTCATTTGCTCTTGAATCTAGAACTACACACGACCTGATTCTCGTATAACCAGAGATATGTAGGCGGCTTAATACCAATGTCTTGGTTGTACCCTTTTTCAACTCTATATCGCTTCATTTGATCCCACTGATATCGGTCATCGGTCGGACAAAATCGGCTACTAAGTCAACGTTGATTGCCTGAGAATTCATTCTTCATTCTCAATGAACCAAGGGGCAGCTTTTGACACCCAATTTTGACCGACCTTTAACCATTTTTAGGAATACTATTCGATTAAATACGTATTTTAAAATTTATTTAAAGTTAGAATTTTTAGTCGATTTCACTTGAAAATTATATATTTTAGTATGTTTTACTTTATAAAATTATCGTAAATATTATTAAAATATTTTAAAATTATTAATGAATTTCGAATGTTTTAAAATTTGAGTGATTTTCAATTATATAAAAAATATTTTAATATATGTAGTATTTTAATTAAATAGTAATTCCTAAATTTTCTCAAAATCATTTAAATCTTAACCTATTTTATTCTAATTTCTTTCAATGCTAGCAACTCCAATTCAAATTTTATTCCAATCATAATCACTATGTCATTTCAATTTTAGCCAATTCAATTGCAATTTTAGCCATTCCAATCCTCCCACCAATTTTAATTTTAATTCTTCATCTTTTAATCTCATCCGTCCATTTTTTTCCTTTTGTCCTTTCTCCCCTTCCCGTCTCTTCTCTTCCCCTTCCCTTCCCCTTCCTTCTCTCCATTTTGCAAGCGAGAGTAGCCGACGACTACAATGCAGCAACACCGGCAACAACAGCCAGCAGCTGCGACCAGCAGCCCAGCGCTGCCCGTCTCTCCTCTCTTTCCCGCCTCTACCTCCCTTCCCCTTCTTTTATCTTTTCTCCTTCTTCTTTTGCAGGAGAAGCAGCTGGCAGCCAGCCATAGGCGACCAGCGCAGGCAGCAGCACTGGCGAAGACGCCATCGTTCGATGAGAAGGGTCACCGGACCACCAGGTAGCAGCTCCGACAACAACTACTCGGCGAATTGGTCAAAGACGGATCTTCAACAGATCCGTCCAAGTAAGCTTTCTAGTTCAAACTTCTTAGTTTAAATTATGAAATTGTTGATTTTGAGTTTGTTTGCATAAATATCTAAAAAAAAAAGTGATGTCTTTGTTCTTGAGTTTGAAGAGTTGTTAAGATATCAATGTTCTTGTTTGAATATATTTTGCCCCATCCTGAATTGGTGTCTATTTGTTCATGAGCTTAATCATTAAAATTTTATTATATGATTAAATCAATTTGTCAAGATTTAGTAGTATTCTAAGTACATGCTCACTAATTACCGTTTGCTTAATACAGTTTATTTGTGCATGATCGCTTCTTTTAATTTTTGAGATAATTAGCATATCTATGTCATAATTTGGTGTTTTAAATGCTTGATTTGAGAAAATTACTCATAATAATTAATTGATTATAAAATAGTGATTTGGTAACTTTTCATATTTATGGATGTGGTGATCTGTTTGCATTGTTATTTGGTAGTCTCTAAAAGGCATGATTATCTTCTCCCTAAATATAATTGTTTTCACCTATTGTTGATATCAAGTAATTTAGTGTAGTAATGACTTTTAGTTGATTCTCTTAAAAAAATAAAAATATGAAAATTGGCGTATATTATTTTGATTTCTTTGGTAAAAGAATAAATAAATAAGTTGGGTGTATTTCTTGTGATGTGCTTAATTATCTTGCTTACATATTTGGTAAAAATAAATAAACTTACATTTGGTAAAAATAAATAAATAAATCAGAATATATTTTTGGGTCCTTCTCTATTTAAGGAAAATATATTGCTCTTCCTAATTCTTTCTTGTTTAAGTTTAGTAATATTTTTTTTCGATAATCTGATTTGGCTCTTAAATAAGAATAAGTTTAATTGATCTGTTTTTTCTTTTTTTTAAATTTACTGATTTCTTAATAATTTATATATGGTATATTAATATTGTTTTGGCTCCTCTTTATTTAAGGAAATATATATTCTTTTCTTATTTTATTACCTGCTTATAGTTGGTAAAAAATATTTAAATAATTTGGCTGATTTGAATCTTCTATTGAATTAGGAAATATGATAATTGATTGATTTCCTTTAAATATTTCTTTTCCTTATTTGTTCCTCTCTCTTCTACTATATAAAGAGATGCCCTTTTTATTCTTTGAGGATTTTCAATCTTTGAGAAGAACTCACATTCTCCCAACTCACGCTAACTCTTGCTACAATTTCTCTCATTCTCTCATTGCTCATACACGCATTCATTCTCTAAATTCATCACTCATTCTTATAATACTAGTTGATAATCTTTTCTGCATAATTGATTAGTCCTCTTTATTAATTTTAATTTGATTTTTTTTGCATAATTATAATATTTGTGTGTTGAGAAACGATACAACAAGGAAGCATCCAAATTAGTTTCATTATCCTTTTACGTTTGATGATATAACTATGGTTATTCTTTATCTCTTTTTGTGTGTTATTTACATATATATGAGAGTAATTTGCTACTATAAGTCTACTATATTACAATTATTTCTTCATCGTATATGTGTTACATTACCTCTTATTCCAGGTTTTGAACTTAGAGTTCAAGATGTTGGAGACTTGCCTAGAAATAACTGTGGACGAAGCCTCGTTCATTTTATTGTTATACATATGTTTATTCGCTCTTTATTTTTACTTGTAATATTTGTACAACTCTTTAACTCTGTATATAAAAAATAAAATATTTTGGGGGGTTCGCCTAAGGGAAGGGGATCACATGCTAATTTGTTGTTTATTTGCAACTCATTATGAAATCATTCCTATAGGATTTAAATAATAAGGTTAAATATCATGCTCATAGGATTCAACTAACAAAATCAAGGTTAATTAATTTTAATTATTCTCGCATGTTTCAACAACTTAAGCTTGGTAGTTCATTAATCAAGTTGACCTAATCTCAAATTGCTAATAAAATTACCATGCCAAATTGTTGAGAAACCTTTGTTATAACTTGATCGTGTTAATTAACTTGTCATGAATATGTGTTAAATCTTGTTTTCTATGTTAATTTTATCAATTGATTAATAATAAGCTAGTCATTATTTTGTGAGCTTTGAATAATATTAATCTTCAGCAGGCTTAGTGTTTTTTTTAAACTTTAAGTTTGTTAAAGAGTTTTAAAATAAGTAGATTTTAATAACTTTTGCATGTTAAAATCAGATTCTAATAATCTTAGTGGGTTAAATCGATTAGATTTTTTATGACGTTTTGTATACTAATAACTTTTTCAACATGCTCATACAGAAATCATGTCTATAGGATGTAAAGTAACAAATCAAATGTCAATTAGCCCGTTAAAATTGATTTTTAGCATGTTAAATAATTCAAATAAATTTTGTTTAATATTTTATGCTCATTATCAAATAATTTCTCAAATTTTTTTTTGTCACTTTGAATCAATCCATCTCTGCATGTATTTCCTAAAATCTATATCCATGTCATATTTGCCCTTATAATTAATCTTTGTTTTGTTATTGTAACTTTGTATGATCACACTTAACATGAAAACCTTCACAATTATATGTTGTTTGCAAGTATGTCTAATTAAAATTTAGAGGCCAAATTGAGACTTGTGTTGCTAAAATGACCGTCTTGTTTGATTTATTTGTTTGACTTGGTGTCGAGGAGGGCCTTATATTCTATTTTGTCTAAACCCACCCTTTAAGAGTCCAATGCCTCTTGGACAATAAAGTTGGGACGATTAGGCACTTTTAGGTACGAAATGCATGCGATGCTTGGGTAGGGGTAGCTGGCCCTACGGAGATGATGACATTGACTCATGCTTGAAAGACAAACTTTGGTTTTGTCTGTCCCTATACGGCATCCTATCGGAAAATAAAAAGGAAGTCGAGTGCTGATCCAAAAAAGTCTCTTAGAGTCTCCCTTCCCTTTTATCCCTTTACTTGTTTGGTTTAAATTATATTTATTTGGGGTAGATTAAAATAAAAATAATAAAATTATTTGCTTATTTATTTGTCTCTTTTCTATCCTCTCGCTTATCTCTTTTTTAATTGTTTAGTATATCTATTTTATTGTTATAACTTAATCTCGCATGTTTAAATATAATTAAGATAATAATGAGCTATTTGATTCAACTTGTTGCTATATCACCTAGTCTCACATGTTAGATTTAAATAAAATAATTTTAATTGTTAGTTTTTGCTATCACCTAGCCTTTATTAATTAATTGGTCAAAATAATAAAATGGTCTCATTTACTACATATTTCTTATCACCTAGCAAGCATGCTACTTAAATAAACTAATACATGAAGTGACCTTAATTGCTACTTGTAACCCCCACATAGATTGCATGAGATACGGCCAGGACCCACATTTGTGAACTTCGAGGGATGCCTAACACCTTCCCCTCGAGGTAATTTGAACCCTTACCCTGATCTCTGGCTCGTTGATCTTAGCTAGCCTTAGTTGGGTTAGGTAGGTGCCCTAACGCGCCTTAATTCGTTAGGTGGCGACTCCAAACTCAAAATCTTAAAAGATTTATTAGGTTGTGCACAAAACCCGTTTTTACGAGAAAATGGGGCACGACAACATTTGACATAACATTAATCTAGAACCACAAGATTAAATCATCTTTTTTCTTTTCTTGAACTATGTTCCAAGTCAAACTAAGTCATATTTTTCAAGTGGATAGAGTATTATTTTTGAGAAAATACATTCAGATAAGAGCTTCTTCGAATCACTATGTGGAACTAATGACGGTAGAAGATGATACATTATTTGTTTGGTGAGTAAAACATGTTCATGTGAAAGATTTCAATAGGAGTGAGATAACATGTCCACATTCAATTGTTATTTTTAATATGCAAAAGCCATACTGCTCTGAATATTACAAGCAAACAATCATATCATATCATATATTTATATAAAAGAGAATCTTAGGCCTGCCTACGTGGTGCTACCACAAATCAGAATTCTCTTTTGATTTGTTTATTTTCAAAACTAGTCTTCTCCCTTCATTAAAAGTTGTGATATTTATGAAAAGTTGCAACTTTAATAAATAATTGCTACTTTTATGAAAAGTTACGACTTTAATGAAGAGTTACGACTTTTATGAAAAAATGTGACTTTAATGAAAAGTTGCGACTTTTAAGAAAGGTTGTGACCTTTCCAAAGGGTTCCAAATTTTCTAAATAGTTGTAACCTTTGTGATAAGACACAATAAACATTTGTTTACACTACCCTTTGTTTTGTATACATAGAGGGATTTCCTTTCATTTTAAAATAACAAAAAATCTAAACCTCTTTTTCTTCTTCACAATTAAATATTTGTGTATGAGTGGCTCACTAACATCATTGCTTATATTAAGATTCTGGTATGTATTTTTACTGTCATTAATTAATGCTTATGTTATTAAGGATAAATGATTAAATGTAATAATTTTCATTTCCCTTATATAATTAATGTTTGTTACTAAGTAATTTTGTATGTAAGATAATATAGTGTTTTAGTTTTAATAAATAATAAGTCTTAAGTATTATTTTAAAATTATGTGATTTTGAATTTCCGCGTGAAGCTCGGGTAGTTTTACTAGTATTTATATAAAAAAGAATCTTAGTCCCGCCTACGTGGCGCCACTACAAACAAGAATTTTCTCTTAAATTTATTTATATCTAAAATTAACCTTCCTCTTTCATGAAAACATGTGACTTTTATGAAAAATTTCGACTTTAATAAAGAGTTGTGACTTTTACCAAAAGTTCTCATTTTTATGAAAAATTGTGACTTTAATGAAGAGTTGTGACTTCATTCAAAAGTTGTTTTATGAAAAGTTGCGACTTTAATAAAGAGTTGTGACTTTAAAAGTTGTGGTTTTAGGAAAGATTGTGAACTTTTCGAAGGGCTTCAACGTTTTCAAATAGTTGTATCCTTTCTGATAAGGCGCAATAAATATTTGTTCACACTATCCTTTGTTGTCTATAAATAGAGGGATTTCCTCTCATTTTAAAACAATAAAAAATTCTGATCTTCTTCTTCTACTTCCGCAAAATTAAATATTCATGTGCTTTGCTTCTGTTGAGTGACTACTGACACCTCTGTTTTTGTACATTCAGTGGACTCAATTTTATTCTTTTTTATTTCATTTTATTTTTACATATGCTAGTATATTTTTTTACACTCATTAATTTATGCATATGATATTAATTGTTGTTTTTGGATACATATTTAAAACTCTGTTGTTTATGTTTCTGCAAAGTTACTGTCTCCGGTTATATTGAGCATATACACATATAGTACGTAACTTAAGTATGTATAAAATAATTATTGTACTAACTTCAAGAATTCATGTTTTGATATTTCATATTAAATTCTATAACTTCAAGTACTATATATAAGCTTACATATTATCTATTTTTACATAGATATGAAATTTCTCACTTGTCAATTGAAGAAATTCATTATGCAAGTTCAAAAGTTATAATTACTTTAATCTTCAAGCATAATATTTTTTTGAATATTTTAACTGTTGACATCCAATTTTGATCTTCCGCTATAAGAATTAATTAACGAGTTTCTTAATTCTAAACATTTTGAAATAATTAGACATTATAAAGTTTAAAATGTTTTAATGTTATTTTAAATTAATCTTATCACTTCTTATAATTTTTAGATGATATTTACATAATTATATGTTGATTTGTATATTTTACAAAATTTTTCGAAAATCATCTCGAAAAAGGATTTAAATTTTAGTAAGTATTTTATTAAGTTAGTTAAGTTTGAAATTATGGTTATTATTTCGACTCATTAGTTTAAAATTAAATTAGTTATTTTATTTTGTCAAAGATTGAGAAGGTCGTTAGTTAATTTCTTTGGGTTAGTTTAATAGAGTCTAGCCATATTTTGTCATAAAAATAACACTCCACACACATTTAAGATGATATATATCAAGTTATAAACTTATTTTTTAAAAATAAACTACTTATAGCAGATTATTATCGAATTATAGCATATCAATAAAAAATATATTAATTAAAATAATTATTGAAATAATAATTAATTTATTTAAATAATTACTTTTATTTTTTCAGTTACCTTTTTAAAACCAAACTCTTTAAATTTTTATTGATTAATTATACAGTTACCTTTTACAATTTTAACTTTTAAAATAAATAAGAAATTATTATTAATTAAATTTCACATTATATAGTTACCTTTTTAAAGACAAAAACTAAATAATAGGGATTTGATTTTAATTTACACCCTATTTTACAGCTACCCAATAACTAACCACCCCCATTTAAATCAATACACGACAACCTTCCCCCAATATACTCAATCTTCCCCAACATGCCTAAAACATCATCTTCCCCAAATCCCCTTACTGTTCCCAAATCTTCCCATTATCCCTCACATATCAGTTCATCCCCGAAATCAAACATCCATACTAAGTTCGTATAGAATGTCGAAGAAAGGTAGTGAAACCCCACGTAAAAGTAGAAGATTGGTCGATGAATCAAGATCTGATTACTTTCATGCTCCTTCATTCAACATTTTGTTACAAACTCAAACACAAAAAACAACTGGTAAAGAGAAGTCTAGATTAGTGAAATCGAAGATGGAAAAAAACAAAAACTAAGAGGCAAAGGAAAGAGGGAAGAAGAGGAAAGGAAAAGAAATTCAAACATTATCTGAATCCAAGTCTGATTTTGCTTAAGAATTAATAAAGATGAAAAATAAACAAAAACAAAGAGGCAAAGGAAAGAGGGAAGAAGAAGAAAGAAAAAGAAATTCAAACATCATCTGAATCCGAGTCTGATTTTGCTGACAAATTAATAAATACAAAATCAAAAAAGCAAAAGGCATTGAAATTGGTAGGTCAGAGATACAAGCCACAAATAAACCAAAAAAAGTTGTTAAGGTCAATAAAAAGATTTTTTCAAATTTCAATTAAAATGTACTATTTAAGTGTGTTTAATTTTGATTTTATTTGTCAATACATGAAATTTGTATGATTTATATATGAGTTGAGGTTTTAGTATTGTATATTATAATTATATATGAATATCGTATGATTTAATCTTGTATGATTTGTGAATATATAATTGGATTACAACAAAGTATGTTTTTTGATAAATAATAATGTATTAATGTTGTATGATTTTGTGTATAAAATAATTACTATATTTCACTATAGGAATGTATGCATTAATGTATTAACTTTGTATGCTATGTGTATGAAATGCTATATTGTCTATTACAATATTAGTGTATGAATAATGTATTAATGTTGTATGTCGTATATTTTTTACTTTTATTATAAGTATTACAACTGTATATTTTATGTTTTGATTTTGATGTATGAATTAATGTAGTGATGAATTAATGTAATGCTATTGTTTAAGTAGTAGTGTATAGTTTAAAAGTCATAAATTTTTTTTTTTTAAAAATCAAATATGTATTAATATTGTATTCATTGTGTATGAACTGATGTACAATTTTTTTATGCTTTGTGTATGAATTGAATTGGATGTCCATTTAACATAGCAGTGTATATATGATTTTATATGACATTATATAGTATGATAAACGTATTAATTTAATTTTACCAATTTTATAGGAGAAGAAAATACAAACACATTTGTCTTCATGTATTAACATGAATGTGTTTGCGGATCTGTTGACCTTCCTAGGTCAAGACAAGTTTCAAAAATTCTTACAAGAAACACCGTTTGAATTTTTTTACGATTTGCATAACATAAAAATCCAATGTCAATTGTTACGACATATATTTCTTCTTGAAACTGAAAATGTCAGGGATGACATGTTTGTTATAAATGTAAATGATACAGAGGTACATTTTGGGTTAAGGGAATTTGTTGCTGTAACCGGTCTGAAATGTGGACCAATTTCTGATTATGTATCTGATCCTATCAAAATAATTCATACAAACTTCTTACACATTTAATATATCATTCACTGGCATATATACTATTTCAATTAAACAAAAAGAATATAGTTTCTATACAAAATTAATACAAAATATATATTATAATTTCAACGGAAACATATATTGTAAGTTCAATAAAATATAAACTTTCATACACAATTGATACAAGTTTCTTATAAATTTCATACACAATTAATACAATTTTCATACTTAACCAGTACACAGAATTATATCTTCTTACTTTTTGAATATTATCTGAGTAGGTTTTACCATTAAATACAAATTTTATATAATTTTCAGACATTATTCATACATTTGTCATACTTCACCTGTACAAAGAATTATATCTAATTATTATTTATCTAGTTAATAAACATACTGTACGTTTTTCTATTTTCTTCACAAATCAATTAACACGCGAATCTTCAATTTAATTACAGCTCAAACACATTTACATTTACTTATTGTTTTTCAAAATATAAGATACGTAACATAATTGTTTATCCAAAAAAAAGAACATACAAACTATATTTCAGATCTAACAATAATAAAAAAATCGAACACTTTTATGCATGTACAAAACAACAAATGTAATTAAAACCAACAATTCATAATTAAAACAAACAAAGCATAATTAAAACCAATATGATGAATTCCACTTTCCACCATGTTTAATTAATATCGACACATTGTTCTCCATCAAATCAAATCAAATTGTTTCCAACGCCAAAATTTCTTCAACTACTAATAAAAAACGAAACTAAAATCTACAAATCTCAAAAGAATCGTGAAATTTTGGGAAGAAAATGACTTGTATGTTCATGCCATTCTGATAGAGCTTTTTAAGGAATTAAATAAAAAATTAATACCATTTAAACTAATTAGAGAGAATTAAGGCAACTAACTAATCTAAAAGTTTTTCAAATCCCTTAAAACGTCTAATTTATTAACAGTAATTAATAATTATATTTAATTTATTTAATAAAAGATCCCATTTTCCATTATTAATTTGTCCGTTTTTTTAATTTATTTTTTTTATTTTAACAACTCTTTTTAATAATTTAAAATTAACATTATATATATTTTTTAAAAATGCTATAGCTTGAGACAATGAAATTCAAACTCTAATACTATAACTTGAGAATATTATTATAGAAAATGCTATATACCTAATTTAATCTAATTTGTCACTTCAAGTTCACATTGACTACCTTTTAATACAATTTGTCGTGACCTTAAATCCCAACCAATTTTCCGTTGATTCGGCCCAATTCCATTATCAATAAAAGATCCCATCAGCAATGCAATTTTCCAGCAGCAGAATAATGTGTACAACAATACCAAATATCCGACCCAGCCTCGTTTTTCTTTTCTTCTTCTTCCTCAACGCGAATGAACCCAAAATCTCGATCCAAAAAATCAGGCAGGCCCAAATCGCAAGCCAGTCCAGCAAATCGACCCGAAAGTACTGTGTGGTTCCTTTGTTTTCTTCCTCAACGTCCCTATCTTCGTACATATGCAGCAGCAAAGCAGTATTGCCTTGTCCTCGCCAGTGTGAGATCGCGCCACATCGATGCTTCTAGGACTGAGGACTGATTATGACCGCTTGCGTCCTTATTTGCTTTTAGTCTTTTCCTGGAAATTTGGCTTTTGGTACAAGAGACAGTTGTCTCCCCGTCCCTTGGGGGAGAAATTTGAACTGAAATTGGGTGGGGGTTCCAATTTTTCCCTTCATCTTTCCCCCTCAATTTCGACCTAATTTCACCTCTATATAAAACCTCTCTTCTCATCCGTAATGGAGGTTATGTTTCAGCTGGAAAAATTCAGTGTTAGGAGAAGTCAGTGGAGATTTTGAGTCTTAAATTTTTAAGGAAGAAAAAGTGCTAGTAACGTTAAGAAAATATTAGCCAGGAATTATATTTTCGCTCGAGGCTCAAAGTTGTGGATGGGAGATCGTGACTCTGCTCGTTCTTGTCTCCTTCGCTGCCCTAGAAGAGGTAAAACCATTTTGGTACTAATTCATTTCGGTTAGTCTCGGCTCGTAGAGTGAAAACTTATTTCTGTTGATTCTTTATCTTTATTTGTTTGGTCTACTATTGTTGTTTAAGGTCTCTCCGTCTCCTCGTTTGTCAATATGTTTTAGTAGGATATGTAGAACACTTGTATTTAGTGTAAATTTGAGCCTTCCTTGTTCGCAATGTTTATTTACTATGCTTACCATGATTTGGTGGTTCGTCAAGCTTGATTTTGGTTAGGACGGCTGAAGTAATTTTGTTGGTTGCCATTTCGATCCTTTTGGTCTTTAAACGTCGTTTTCTTTTCAAATATAAGAATAGACTTCTAAACTAGTCAATATGAAGCTTATCTGTTATTTCACCCTTACCTTATTGATCTGTCATCTTATTGTTTTTCCTTGTTATGTTTATTTTGCTTTTTCTTATCGTATCACTATGTTGGTTAGCTCTGCTTATTTCTCTGTGATGTTGTTCCTCTAAGATCTTTCTTTTTTGTTTCATGTCTTTGTTCATTTTTTTTTTGTATACGAAGCCTACATAAAATGATTGTCTAGTGCTTATATTTAAGTCGTCATTAATTGATGATGCTTGACTGTCTCCTCTATGTTGTTTTGAGATTTGCAACTTCGCTACTGGAATGATCTTTGAGTCAAGTCTCCTCTCCGTTCATTTTATGCTTTCTTTCAAAAAATTGTTATTATTTGTGAGCGGAGTGTGTGAAAACTTGATTTTATTCTCTTTTTCTTTTAATTTCGATTATGTTAGTGTGTGACCCGCAAAACTATCTGATGGTTCTGTTCACGGCCTAATCTTTAATGGTTCACTTTCATTACATGCCAGAAAATCCATGGCTCTAGTTAAAAATATGTAATATCGAAAATTAAATTTGTTGGTTCAGTTTTGTGCCTTACCAGTACAATCTTGTCAACTGAAGTTTGGTGTTGACTTTGTTCTTAGAATACATTACTGTTTTGTTTTCTCAATTGTTACTGCTATTATTATATATATTTTTCTTTCTTTCTTTTCCTTTTCTAGCATGAAACATGTGTAAGATAGTTCATTCTTTGGTGCCTTAAAATTGCTATTCTAATTTAGTTTATTATAAATTGCTGTTGACGTCCGATCACTATTCTAATGCATTAATATGCTCTTATGGATGTTGATTTCTTTTCCCCTTCCTGCCTGCTTTGTTTTATCCCTATTAGTGGCTAATAAAATTGTGTCGTGCATTGTGGTGATATTTAGATAGTACTATTTATTTCGTTTCAGTATTTTTTAATATGAAATCATTGAGTGACCTCTTATACTTATTTCATTTTGTTTGCATGTGAAATTGGCTTCGAGTTCACGAAGAACTCCTTTCTTCCCTAGTATTTGCTGAGAGCCATTAAGGCTCGAATCTTTTATCGAGTTAGTCTATTAAATTGCAGAATAAGTTCCTAAAAGGCGTACAGGTCCCGAAGTGAAGGAGATCGAAGTGGAGGAAGTCGAAGAGAGTGGTCTATAGATGCCTAAATTTATTTCTTGAAGTTCTGTATTTTGTTATTTTTGGGCTTCAGCCCTTGTGCTTTTTATTATTTATTGTTGTTGTTAGTTTTTAGGACAGGTAACATTGAAGTGGGCCAAAACCCAAAACAAAATGGGTCCAAATACCGGTCTAGGCGGACAGAAATCGAATCTGGGCCCAATTGAACTCTCTCCCTCTCTCTTTACTTTACTGCGTATTTATTTGTTAAATATTTGCCGTTAGTTTTAGGTTAAAGAGTTCAAATCACCACAAGGCACTATTACGTTTTAATGATTCAAACTAAGTCGACATTCACTAAATGGATTTAAAATAATAAATTTTGCAAGTTGGACGCCTCACTTAGATAAATAAGTTGCTTTTCTTCACTCTTTTTAAAGGATTTCAAATGAATTAAAGCAAAGACAAATAAGTTAGTTGTTGGATAATTGCAAGTTAGCAAATATTTTAGGTGCCGTAAAAATCTTCCTAAAATATTAATAGAAACCCCCGACCCCCCTTAAACATTTTTAATCGATTTCCTGTTTTAACCGATTGAAAAACTAAGTTTTCTTGTTTTTCTTTAAAAATTAAGTGGCGACTCTAACAAGTCAAAATAACTCTAAAAATAATAACATTTTTTTCTGTAAATAAAACAGAATGGTGACTCTGCTGTAGATTTGGAGGATAACTTTAAAACTAAACTTATTTGGCTATGTGAACTAACTCTGTACTTGTTTCTTTATTGTATTATTGAAATTATTGCACTTTCATGGTATCAACTTCGCCAAACGGCAAAATAGTTTGCAATAGAACAAAGGGAGTTACGTGGATTACCATGGCTTCCTTCAGAAAACGCACAAGTCTAATTTTTGGAAGTAATAAACGAATAGTTGGTTTGCGGTCATCCAACGTCATTTATTAGCTTCACCCCGTTGTTTGTCCGACTCGGGTAACCGTCACTTCCAAACCAATTCTAGTTAACCTAAGATGGAGTCAAAATAAATCCAAATATAAGCATTTGCCTAAGATTACCCAATACCCAATGTGTGTTGGGACCATTAGAGAGACCACCTTGAGTCTAAAAGGGCCCACGACCTGAACGGGCGATCATATTTTTAAATTTGAAGGATGTATACGTCATCTGAAAATACATTGTCCTCGGGGTTGGGAGTAGATTATAACTTATTCTAGTCAAAGAAAGAGCTCAGAAGTTACTAGTCGATCCTAAGACGTGGGCACCCGGAGATGAGAAGAAATGAAGAAGAAATGACCTTCTATGGAAGCATAGTTTAGAATCGTACCCCTGCGTGGGACTGATTTTTTTGTATCTCGTTTCCCTTATTGTGTATTCCCATTTAGTTTTATTCGTAAAATTCGTATAAATTTGAGTTTTGGGGGCAATAGAATATTTCAAATGACGTATACATCCCTAAAATCATTAGCCCTACCCTTGGCACAAAATTGTCACCCATCTGTTTAGAACGCGCAATAACTGAATATGTGTTATAACTGTTTGAGTGATTATGTTGCTTCATTTGGAGATATTCTAGCCTACTCATTCTCAAAAAAATATATTCTACAACTCCTTAAGCATAAATATCAAGTCATTATCGAAAGTACATCCAAATACTGTTCGAGTCTTTCGTTTCCCAATAAAATTCGAACTTTATTTTTCAAAAGTTACTCTCTCATATCAGTAAGGATTCACCATTTCAAGTCAAATCATAAAAAAAATATTCAAGTGGGTCGAACTACGTAGGACCTGAATTACCTTTTGTGAGATACGTAGGCAGCCTTTCAAGGTTCGGTCCCCATTTTTTTTGAGAAATTCTATCTTTCCCAAGTCTTACAAAGAAATTAGAGTTACATCTCAATCAAAAATAAGAACTACGACAATTTAATTTGTCTCGACTTAAGTCGACATTTCTGACTCATTAGTCCTAAAATCAAATAGATAAATTTCTGTATATTTAGTCATCTTTCTTCTATATACGTGGGCTAATTTATCTTCAAATGAAGTAACTCTTATGTGTTTACAATAATGTGTATCATATTTTGTATTAATTATCATCAACACAAACTAACACATTTGTCTTTGAGTTGTTTTTCTTTGTTAGGTACTCAAAAACTGATCCGTGTTAAGAAAATAACTGAACATCTATATTTCATCAAGTCCAAAGTCCCCAACGATTCCTTCTCTGAACAATGTTTATCAAAATACAAAGAGAAAATGGTTGAAACTGTTGAGAATACTGATTTGAATGAAATTACTTTGAATGAGCCTACCATTGTTGAACAGAACAAATTGATTGCAACATTGTTCCAACAAATTGTGAAAATGAGGGCAGAGATGGATAAGACCCGAGATTTGACGCATCTGACTATCATCGCTAACACTCCTACTCTAGATAACGAGAGGCCTCCCCTCCATTTTCCTACTTAAGATCCAACATCCGAACATTTCCCAAACAATTCAACCACCCCTACAATTCCACAACCTTCTATAATTGATTTAACCACCCCTAACCCATATCATGCTAGCTTCTCACACCAAAATCCACCTGCTTCTCAAAATCAAATACCAACATTCTCCAGAATTTTCCTGTCAATCATCAAATTCCTACTCAAATTGCCCAAAAACCACCTACCACTCAACCCATACCTTTAAGAACCACATTTCATCTTCCAATATCGCCTGAATTATACTCTTCATCCGCTACACATTCTGAACCCAATCATTATCAGAAGAATGAGAAGGAGTGGAAGGTCATGAAAGGTAAGGCTGAGCAAAGCATTAGAGAGAAAGTCATAATTGCAATGAAGAACTTCCAACACACCCCGAACATTGTGGGGTTGAATGACGAAGATTTGTGTTGCCATCCACGTTTGGAACTTCCAGAAGGTTTTAAAGTACCAAAATTTGATACCCTTAGTGGAGATAAGAATCCTTTGACTCATTTGTGGGCTTATTGTGACCAACTCATTGGAGTTGGGAAATATGAGGCTTTGCTGATGCGACTCTTTAGTCAAAGTCTAAAAGGAGAAGCATTGGAATGGTTTATTTCTAAAGGAATTAAGCAGTGGCCAAGTTGGAACGTTTTGGCTAGAGACTTCATTGAAAGGTTTAGTTACAATGTATAATTCATTCCTGATCGATACTTTTTGGAGAGTATGCCTACCGTTGGAGAAGAGAGGCTGCAAGGGTTAGGCCTCCAATGACTGAGAAAGAAATTATTGTTGTCTTCGTGCGCATTCAAGAGCCTGAGTACTATAATAGGATGTTACTCATTTTAGGAGGGAAGTTCAGTGAGATAGTCAATATTGGCGAAGCTATTGAAGATGGTCTTAGGATCTGGAAAATCATCAAAATGACTCCCCCAGATGAATCCCCAGGACCATTAAGGAGGAAAAAGGAAGATGTCTCTTCTGTCTCATTTGATCGAGCCACAAATCAAAGAGACATGCTGGTCTTAAGGTGTGAAAGGCTTTACTCACCAAAACCTACCCTTTAGCTCCACAAAATCCTTACCCCATCCGACCAAGTTACCAATTTCCACCATCAAATTATAGAAATTACCAAGCTCTATTGCCAAATTGCCCAAATGCTCAATCAAGTCACCAAGCTGCATTGCCAAATTACACAGTTGCCCCTCATAGATACCAAGCCCCACAATATCCGAATTTCCAAACATCAGCACCTACTCACCGAAATCCTCCCAGTTACCACCACGTACCTCAATCTGCACGAAATGATTATAATCTTTCTTGTCAATTTTTTTTGAAGAAACCTTCTCGAGTTTTTACTCCTTTGGTTGAAAGTCGAACCCGACTTTTTAAGAGGTTGAAAGCAGATAGTCTTATACAAACAATTGATCCGAAAAATGTCAATGTCAATTCCAGACTTTATAGGTCTGATATTCATTGCGCTTACCATTCAGGAGGTGTTGGACACACCACTGAGGATTGCATCAATTTGAAGCATAGAATTCAAGACTTGATTGATCAAAGAATTGTCACTCTCCAAACTGTCACTTCCAATACCAATGGTAATTCACTATTAAATCTTGGAGGATTCACTATTAACACGATTGACCCAAAGTCTCAAGCACCTTTTCCTTAAAATGCCCCAAATTACCGTCAAATGCCTCCCCCTCAGCAAGGTCATTATGATCCTCCTCATCCGAGATTCAACAAGAAACCTACTTAGAATTTCACGCCGCTTATTGAAAGTCGAACGAAGTTATTTGAGCAATTGAGTGCAGCATGTACTATTCATTCAGTTGCGCCCAAGCCTGTTGATACTAGCTCCCAATTTAATCAAACCAATCGAATGTGTGCATATCATTCCAACAGTGTTGGGCATGATATAGAAGATTGTATTAATTTGAAGCACAAGATCCAGGACTTGATTGGCCAGAATGTGGTCAAGACTATTGTACCTAACACCAATAGTAATCCTTCGACGAACTATGGAGGCACCACTATCAATATGATAGAGACGGATGATGGGTTGTGCATGGTAAAGGCGATAGTTCCAACTGGTCCTTACAACCTTGAGAAAATTACAGGTTTCCGAGCATAATTGAGAAACTTGATTTTACGAGCATGACACCTCGTCAAGCATTTGCTTCTGTGTCAAGAGAGGGTCAGAACAAGAAGGGGATTAATCATGTTCCACCAAAGTCTTTGCCTCATTCATGTCAGTCCTTTGTGGTAGAAAAATATGCCAATGATGACAGTCTCGGAGAAGGAATTGGGAATCTTTGTAAAGAAGATGATGCTGTGATATACCGTGGTTTCACGGTATAATTAATACTTTTTCCTTAAGTTTAGTGTGTCCGAAAAGCCTTTTTGTGCTAATTTTTATATAAGTTTCTCTTTGTTTTGCAGGAAATCTGTCCAAAGCTGAATGCAGAGATTTTGAGCGAAGAAATGCAGAAGAGACCACCTACGGAGCTTATGACGGTCCGTAGGTGGCAGCGTAGTGCAGCTGCTGAAGGAAGATGGGGAAGTCTGCACAAGTATGGGATGACGGAGTCCATGACGGTCCGTCATGACCACGACGGTCCGTCGCGAGGTCCGTCGACCCAGCCGCGTTTTGGCAGATTTCCAGCAATTAGAATCCTTGTTTAATTAGGTTTTTGTTTTTTTATAAATAGTTCAAAAAACCTCGTTTTTGAGGTTAGACACCAGATAGTTAGACTCTTAGATTGTTAAACT
>NC_028648.1:17200548-17201348 GCF_001406875.1 Solanum pennellii | reverse complement strand
AGGGTCATTATGTCCGAGATGGAAGCTACAACCGCGACAACAACTTTAACAAGGGTTACTATGCTAATAGAAACGACAGGAATGGGCCCTATGTCCCTCCTCAAAATCGTGAAGTTACTCCTAGGGATGGTGGAGATAGTATGACGCGAGTTGAGGATATGTTGCATAAAATAATGAGGAGGTTCGATGCTAGTGATGAGCACATTAAAGAGTTAAGGGGTGATTTAGCTAGTATTGGGCAAAAAGTTGATACACATGCAATTTTGATTAAACAGATCGAATTGCAAGTGGCCCAATTATCTGCGACAGTGAACACACGGCAACCGGGCACTCTTCCTAGCAACACTGTCCAAAATCCAAAGAATGATGCGCACTGTATGGCAATCGCTACTCGGGGTGGTAGGCAAACCATTGACCCACCTATGCCATCTACTGAGGAAAATGTGAGAAAGGATAATGATAATGTGGTAAAGGGTAGTGGTGAAGCAGAGGAAAGTAATGGAAAAGATGCAGAAGTACCTATCAAGGTAATTCCCATGCCTAGGCCACCACCACCCTTCCCTCAAAGATTAGTGAAAATACCGAGGATGGTAAATACCGGCGATTCATAACAATGTTGAAGCAAATTTCTATCAATGTCTCTTTGGTAGAAGCTTTAGAACAAATGCCCGGTTACGCCAAATTTATGAAAGATCTGGTCACAAAGAAAAGATCGGTCACTTTTGAGGATGATGATAGAATGCAGCATTGTAGTGCTATTGCTACAAGATCTCTGGTCCAAAAGAAAGAAGATCCGGGTG
>NC_028648.1:17197093-17197745 GCF_001406875.1 Solanum pennellii | reverse complement strand
TCTATCCCGGGTAGTAGCACAGCCCCGAGCTCCTCTCGCACAGCCCCTCTACCGACACTGGTCCTGCTTGCAAGGGTCCAAAAACTAGAGGAACAAATGGCCACTCTTCTTCATCATATCCATCCGTGGATGCATAAGTCGATTACTGAGTCCGAAGAGCGCCTAGAGAGGAAAATGGTGCAGTTTACAGAGCGAAAGATCGCTGAGGTTAACCAGCGCCTGGACGCCTTTGAGTTGAGAGTGCTAGCCCGACCAGCCCCTCCGGTGGATGTGTCGACTCTTCAGGCTGCATTCGACAGTCTTCGTGCAGACATCGACACGATCTTAGAGGCTAGGGTGCCGGAGTCTAAGGCCCCTTCTGTCGAGCCTGCTGAGGACACAGTGTTGGCGGCCCTTTTTGCTACTTCAAAAATTCCACCACCTCCCCCTCGAGAGAGTGCCAAGAGGCGTAGGGGTCGAGCAGAGGACGAGGCGCGAGCAAGGAAGAAGGAGCGCCGAGAGATGGAGGCTACGCGAAGAGCCTCACTTGCTGAGAAGGCGGGGCACCAGATTAGAGCATCAGAGTTAGCGACTGGGGCGTCTAGCTCCCGCACTGTAGATATAGCAGGAGGCACTACTGATGGTGCGGTTGTTGCTGAGGACACCACTGAGG
>NC_028648.1:17150923-17194208 GCF_001406875.1 Solanum pennellii | reverse complement strand
AAAGAATTGTTATAGTTAGAATTATCAAGTTATGAACCTGTGGGGAACACGTAAACCCTAGTTACTTTGATTAATTGATTAAACTCCAACATTCAAAGCTGTTAAGTGTATCTTTCAATTTGGTTAGTTATTTTCACTCATTTAGAATTAGAAACCTCCCTTTTATTGTTTTTACTTTCCAAGGAAGTCATTGACCAAACAATAGTAATAACAAGTTGAAGTTAAGTCTAGACTATTTTCCTCGTGGGAACGATCCCAACCTCACTAGTTGGGTTATTTACTTGACACGACCGCTTTACTTCTTATTTGAGAAGTAAGTTTGAGCGTATCATGCTGCACCCAAGAAGATGATCGAGACACCAGACATATGAGACGCCAAGCCGATGGAGCAAGTTCTTAATTGGACTTCCACTCCGCTCAACTTGATAGACAAAAGTTGAAATTTATGTTGTTTTCAAAATCGGTGGTAGTTCGAATGAGGCTCGAAACCCACCTTTTGTGTCGTTTTATGTTATGTTTCAATTTCCCTAGTAATAATTTGAAAAAAAGGCAAAATGACCCATGGTCATGGTCAAAATCTGTATTTCCTGACTTTCAATGAAAGCCTCTTCTATTCCAAAATTTATTTACTTGTTTTAATTTTGGTATCTAACTGTCTCTGTTTTTGTTTCAGTAAAACAAAAATATATAATTTTTCTTTAAAAAACTGTCAATAGCACGTCATGTCACAAGATGAATGAACATGATGAGGTAGATGAAATGAGTTTGAAGAGTATGGCGAGGAGATCATAATATTCAAACACATAGTCACCGATTCAAAATGACGTGAGACTCAAGGTAAGTGGAATCTGGATGAGACTAAAACTTTAAACCTACCAAAGGATGACTATGTCAAATAAGTCAGAATCAGGGTCCATAAGAGAGAAGCTTACGAAAGAGAACTCAATAAATCACTTAGAAAATACATTGAATACATGTGTTTGATCACAAGTCATAATGGGACATAATTATTAATATCAAGTTGTCAAATGACTCAGATGCTATCAAGAGCTTCTATATTTGAAGATTTAATGTGAATTTTAATTCTTTCCTTATAATCACGTCGTTTGTTTGTAATCATCTTATGTTTTGTAGTTAGAAAATTATTTCTTGTAATGAACTACATCTGACCTGAATTCTCAACAATGAGATACGTAGGCGGCCTATGTCGGCTTCGGTCACTTCTTCATATATTTTCAGTGTTTTCCTTTTGTACTTTGAACTATGTCTTACCTGAACTCTCAAGAATGAGATACGTAGACGGTCTATGCCGGCCTTGATCGTTTCTTTGTAAATTTTTATTGTTGTTAATCCTCGAGAGGGGAACAACGTTTGAACTAATTCCAGCCTCAACGGGATACGTAGGCGCTATAACGGCTTGGTCATATCTCCCATAAGATTCCTATTTTTCTTTACAATAGAAACTGGACAAAATTTTTGAGAGAGACTCAAAAATTCTCAAGAAGAAGATCTCTCCAACAAGTCAAGACTAAAGTTACATTAGACTAGTGACTAGGATAGAACTTTTAAGAAGGGCTAAGAAATTCTCAAGAAGAAGATCTCTACAACTAGTCAAAACTAAAGTCACATTGAGAATTGGAACTAGGACATAATTTTTGAAAGGATCTTAAAAATTCCATGATTTGTTTAGCAAAAGTTCAAGATAAGTCGAGACCGTTAACTGGGACAGAAATTTTTGAGGATGCCTTCAAAAATTTCAACAGGGTTTTTCGGTAATTCAGAGCTACTTGGAATATTTTCCTTCAAATATTCTGATAGATCTCGATAAATCAACCCAAATGCGTTCATCAAGCTTGACATGACATGATGTTTGACAATAAACTTTTTCAATTACAGTTTTTTAAAACTCTTTTCTTAAAGATTTTATCTATTTATTTCAAATATGTTGTATATATGTTTTGCCTCGTCTATCGAGAAGCGAGAGATAGGAGCGATCAACTGAAGATAGCAAGCCAAGGAGCACGCGTTTGAAGAAGTCAACACAGATCAGTTTGTTTAACAAAAAACTAACAATTGTTCTGTGGATGCAGGAAAGTCATTAAAGTTTTTCAATAGAAAAAAAGAAAGAGTTCAGAATACAAGCAACAACACCTCGTTCAAATTTCCAGCAAAGCATAAGCTATAATTGAGTGCAAATGTTAAAATATGAACAAGTGAAAGTATCACTCTCAACATGTAGAAGCATCTACAAATGACATCCAATTAGATTTTTAGCGTCAAGAACATTTGAAGAAAATTCACAACTTGCTTCGACATGAGGTGTAGTAATGTGAGAACCTCCCAAATGGACATTTCTATAACTATTTTTCAAATGAGATAATACCACCATCTAGGAGGACATCATCGTCATTTTATCGATGGAAGATCATTATCCTGCCAATTGATTAACATCATCCGATCAATGGATCATCAATGAAGAATCATCATCCTAGCAATGTAGCATCAACATCTCCTGTCAATGGATCAACATCTCCTACCAATGGATCATCATCATCATCCTATCAATGGATCATCAATGAAGAATCATCATCCTATCAACAAAGCATCATCATCCTAGCATACAACAACATTATCCTACCTATGGATCGACATCATCCTACAAATGAATGATAATTTTTCACATCATATCAAGTCATCATCTATTGCGTCAAAATCGACAAAGGCTGATGTCAGAACATTTGTTGAGTACAGTAAAGCATATGACTTTTCTATTTAAATTACAATTTCTGCTAACAAGTTTATTTCGTTCTTTTTTCAAGATCATCTAAGAAGATGAATTCTCAAATCAAACCATAGGTGTAGACGACATTAGAAAAGATCAGCAACATGGAATTTTTTTAGAAGAAAAATATTATCGAGTCATCCACCTTGTTACAGTTGGAAAATTATCGAGCCATCCATCTCGTTACAGTTGGATAATCATCGAGCCATCCACCTTGTTGCAGAGATTACCGGAGTTTGCCATACAGAAAACAAGCAATGGCATCTCCAAATTCTCAGCAAACCATAAGTTGTAATTGACATACTGTGCTCGAAAGCGGCATCCATTATTTTTATTTTCAAATACTTCTTTATTTTCTCATTTAGTTGAAAAAGACGTTTGTGCTTAGTCATTAAGATATACTCATTTGCTATATGAATGACCTTTCTTAATTTCTTCACTCAAACCGCTAGCTAAAGCGGCATTATGTCTACTAATTACTTACTTTGAGAATGCAGGCATATACTAAACATATTTGTGTGACATCTTTCACATCAAGAGTGATTGAAAAACATCGTAAGAGATAGTACCACTTTTCTAGTTTCATAATCTACTAACAAATTGTTTCAGTCTTTGTCGAGAGCATCCACGAGGATGAATTCTCAAATCAAACCACAGGTGCAGATGACATCAACAAGGATGCAACACAATGTGGAACTTTTTCATAGCAACGAACTGGGACATAGTCTAAAGAGAGTGACGAACTCTTAGGATGCGAGCAGAGGGGCGACTTCCACCACAATCAAACCACACCCCTCTCGGAAGGCATATGGGTTTTTCTTTGAATCTGTCAGTTTCAGTTTTGCATCCAAAAATTTCGGTTTTCATTGGAAGCAGCTTTCCAATCCAAGTGACAATATACCAAGAGCATTGGAAATTAGTCCGTGTAAGTTCTAACTCATGGGTTTGAATCATGCCACATTCATGACTAAGAGATTACAAGCCTCTTTTTCATACTCCATTTAATTCGTCACTTGTACGAAACCAAAGGTCATCTAGCATAATAGAATGCTTTTCTCAACCGATCGAGTCGAACTACAAACAGCCTGATTCCTAAGGTTTAAGGATATTAAGGCGGGCTCAACGTTGAAAACTCGGTTGTATTCCAACATTCACTCTTAAATCTTATTCTCGAGCATTTTGGTTCCTTCATAATTCGGTATCGAGGTGGCTTTTAATTCTTTTAAAATCGTGCATCAAGTCAAGCGTATCGAACTACAAGTGGCCTCAATTCTCATATAACCTAAGATATGTAGGATACCCGCTTCAGGGGTTTGACCATAATTCCTAGAGTCCGTACAAAATCCCCTTCCTGAAGACGAAAGTGTGGTAGGTCAAAATTGGGTTGGTCAATTTCATTTTCCTCGAATTGCTTGCATCAATTCGAGTAAAACGAGGGATAGTTGTTGACACTCAATTTTTACCCTCCGCTATAAGAATTAATTAACGAGTTTCTTAATTCTAAACGTTTTGAAATAGTTAGATTTTATAAAGTTTAAAATGTTTTAATTTTATTTCAAATTAATCTTATCACTTTTTATAATTCTTAGATGATATATATGATTTATATAATTATGTGTGTGATTTGTAAATTTTACAAAACAATCCGAAAATCATCTCGAAAAAGAATTTAAATTTTAGTAAGTATTTTATTAAATTAGTTTAGTTTGAAATTATGGTTATAATTTTGAATCATTCGTTTAAAACTAAATTAGTAATTTTATTTCGTCAGAGATTTCGAAGGTCATTAGTTAATTTCGTTGGGTTAGTTAAATAGAGTTAAGCCATAATTTGTCCCTTGAAGTTCACATTGACTACCTTTTAATCAATTTGCCGTTACCTTAAATCCCAGCAATACAATTTTCCAGCAAGAAAATAACGTGTACAACAATACCAAGTATCCGACCCAGCCCCGTATTTCTTTTCTTTTTCTTCTTCAACGCGAAAGAACCCAAAATCTTGAACCAAAAAATCAGGCAGGCCCAAATCGCAAATTAGTCCAGCGAATCGACCCGAAAGTACTCTGCGGTTCCTTTTTCTTCTTCCTCAACGTCCCTATATTCGTACTTCGGCAGTAGCAAAAGCAGTATTACCTTGTCCCCGCCAGCGTGAGATCGCGCCACGTCGATGCTTTTAGGACTGAGGACTGATCAGGATCGCTTGCGTCCCTATTTTCTTTTAGTCTTTTCCTAGAAATTTGGCTGATGGTACAAGAGACAGTTGTCTCCCCGTCCCTTGGGGGAGAAGTTTGAATTTAAATTGGGTTGGGGTTCCGATTTTGCCCTCCATCTTTCCCCCTCAATTTAGACCTAATTTCACCTTTATATGAACCTCCCTTCTCATCCATATTGGAGGTTAGCTTTCAGTTGGAAAATTCAGTGTTAGGATAAGTAAATGGAAATTTTGAGTCTAAATTTCTAGGGAAAAAAAGTGATAGTAACGTTAAGAAAATATTATCCAGGAATTATATTTTCGCTCGAGGCTCAAAGTTGTGGCTGGAAGATCGTGACTCTACTCGTTCTTGTCTCCTTCGCTGCTTCAGAAGAGGTAAAACTATTTTGGTACTAATTCATTTCGGTTAGTTTCGGGTCGTAGAGTGAAAACTTATTTCTCTTGATTCCTTATCTTTATTTGTTTGGTAACTATTGTTGTTTAAGGTCTGCCCGTCTCCTCGTTTGTCAATATGTTTTAGTAGGATATGTAGAACACTTGTATTTAGTGTAAATTTCAGCTTTCCTTGATCACAACGTTTATTTACTGTGCTTACCATGATTTGGTGTTCGTCTGGCTTGGTTTTGTATAGGATGGCTGAAGTAATTTTGTTGGTTGCCATTTCGATCCTTTTGGTCTTTAAACGTCGTTTTCTTTTCGAATATAAGAATAGACTTCTAAACTAGTCAATATGAAGCTTATCTGTTATTTCACCCTTACCTTATTGATCTGTCATCTTATTGTTTTTCCTTGTTATGTTTATTTTGCTTTTTCTGATCATATCACCATGTTGGTTAGCTCTGCTTATTTCTCTGTGATGTTGTTCCTCTAAGATCTTTCTTTTTTGTTTCATGTCTTTGTTCATTTTTTTTGTATACGAAGCCTACATAAAATGATTGTCTAGTTCTTATATTTAAGTCGTCCTCAATTGGTGATGCTTGACTGTCTCCTCTATGTTGTTTTGAGATTTGCAATTTCGCTACTGGGAATGATCTCTGAGTCAAGTTTCCTCCCCGTTCCGCTTATCCTTTCTTTCAAAAATTGGTTATTGCTTGTGAGCAGAGTGTGTGAAAACTTGATTTTCATTGTCTTTTTTTTTAAAATTCAATTATGTTAGTGTGTGACCCGCAAAACTGTTCTAATGGTTCTGTTCACGGCCTAATCTTTAATGGTTCACTTTAATTACATAACAGAAAATCCATGGCTCTAGTTAAAAATATGTAATATCGGAAATCAAATTCGTTGCTTCAATTTTGTGCCTTACCAGTACAATCTTGTCAACTGAAGTTTGGTGTTGACTTTGTTCTTAGAATTCATTACTGTTTTGTTTTCTCAATTGTTACTGCTATTATTATATATTTTTTCTTTCTTTCTTTTCCTTTTCTAGCATGAAACATGTGTAAGATAGTTCATTCTTTGGTGCCTTAAAATTGCTATTCTAATTTAGTTTATTATAAATTGCTGTTGACGTCCGATCACTATTCTAATGCATTAATATGCTCTTATGGATGTTGATTTCTTTTCCCCTTCCTGCCTGCTTTGTTTTATCCCTATTAGTGGCTAATAAAATTGTGTCGTGCGTTGTGCTGATATTTAGGTAGTACTATTTATTTCGTTTCAGTATTTTTTAATATGAAATCATTGAGTGACCTCTTATACTTATTTCATTTTGTTTGCATGTGAAATAGGCTTCGAGTTCACGAAGAACTCCTTTCTTCCCTAGTATTTGCTGAGAGCCATTAAGGCTCGAATCTTTTATCGAGTTAGTCTATTAAATCGCAGAATAAGTTCCGAAAAAGCGTACAGGTCCCGAAGTGAGGAAATCGTAGTGGAGGAAGTCGAAGAGAGTGGGATATAAAGGCCTAAATTTATTTCTTGAAGTTCTGTATTTTGTTATTTTTGGGCTTAAGCCCTTGTGCTTTTAATTATTTATTATTGTTGTTTGAACTTTAGGACATGTAACATTGAAGTGGGTCAAAAATCCAAAATGAAATGGGTCAAAATACTGGTCCAGACGGACAAAAACTGGATCTGGGTCCAAACCAACTCTCTCCCTCTCTCTTTACTTTACCGCGTATATACTTGTGGAATATTTGTCGTTAGTTTTAGGGTTAAAGAGTTCAAATCCCCACATGGTGCTATTTCGTTTTAACGATTCAAACTAAGTCGATCTTCACTAAATGGATTTAAAATAATAAATTTTGCAAGTTGGACGCCTCACTTAGGTAAATAAGTTGTTTTTCTTCACTCTTTTTAAGGGATTTCAAATGAATTAAAGCAAAGCCAAACAAGTTAGTTGCCAGATAATTGCAAGTTCGCAAATATTTTAGGTGCCGTACACATTTTCAACCGGTTTCCTATTTTAACCGATTGAAAAATTGTGTTTTCTTGATTTTTTTTTTAAAAAATTAAGTGGTGACTCTAACAAGTCAAAATAACTCTAAAACTAATAAATGTTTTTTTCTTTAAATAAAAAAATTAACAATCTTTTTGTATTTTCTCTTAAGACGTAGATCACAATTGTATAATCTATACAACTTAAATGTTACTTTTTATTCCAAAATACCATTGTACATATATTCTTATTTTCTTCTTTATTTTTCTTTTAATGTTGATTAAAGAACTTATGATTTATTATTTCGTGAATGATTCATTCATTAGTTGTTGTTGGATTATGTGATAATGACAAATAGTCAAATTCATGTTGGAATATTGCTTATATTTTTTAAGAACCTATTTTCCCATTATTGTTAATGTATGAATATTAGTAAAAAATTATATGCAAGTTCAATGCTATTATTTATGACCCCACGAAGTGCGTGTAAATTACCTAGTCATCATATATATATATATACCCTAGGCCCGCCTACGCGCGTCACCACAAACCATAATTGCCTTTTAATTTATTTATTTCCAACACCAGCCTTCCCTTTTCATAAAAAGTTATGACTTTTATAAAACAAAATTGTAATTTTTATAAAAATTTGTGACTTTAATGAAGAGTCTGTTTGGGACCATAAATTACCTTCGGTAGACAACATACATGAGTAGGTTCCTAGAGTTTTCAAATCCCAATGGTTGTCGCATGTGAACTTCTTCAGTAAGACGACCCTGCAAGAAGGCTTTGTTAACTTCCTGCTGATGGACATACCAGTCAAGTTGAGTGGCAATAGTTAGGATGAGACAGACAATAGACAAATTACTTAACTTGTGACAAAAAGTGAACTAATTGTGTCTATACTAATATTTTAGGAAGAGTGCAATGACATACAAATTGTTTGTACCTAGTAAAAAAAAATCAAAATAATATACTAACTGTGTCAAACAAGACAACAATATGTTTTACTCTTTTAACAAACTTTATCATTGGTTTGTATCAGTTATCATCATATATTTGTTGTTGTGTACTAGCAAATATAGTACAAAAAAAGTTTATGAAAAAACCTATAGAAAGAGACAAAAGAGAAGATAAATTTTCAACTATTCTTATCAGAATTTTTAACTGAGTTAAAAAATAAGCCACCAAAATAGCAAATAGAAAATATAATAGATTATGAATCATTATGACTTACAGTATTATATTAAGCTTCATTAAATATGAGGAAGAAAATTTTGGGAAATGAAACACACTTCATAAGAAATTTAAATAATTTATTTGAATTTGACTCCCCTATGACAAAAATAAATAAATAAAAATAATAGTGGCAGGAATAATTTTTTAGTTTACCAAAGAACAAAATGAAATGAATTCAACCATTTCAACTACGTTAAGAGTTGTGGAATGAGAGATGCAAGAGTAGTAATGTCGCATTGCACTCAAAAATCCATTTTATTTGTTTATTAGAAGAAACAAGTCGAAAGGGACAAAAGAGAAGATCAATTTTTTCATTAATCATTGTTGAAATTTTTTACATAGTTTTTTTAAAAAGTCACCAAAGTAGCAAAAAGAAATTGTCATAATTACATGAATCGTTATGACTTAAAGTAAAGATTAAGCTCCATGAAATAGGAGGAATAAAACTTCGAGGAATGAAACGAACTTTATAAGAACTTAATTAATGTATTTGAATTTGACTACCCTATTTCTTCTCTTTGTTTTGGGAATAATAATAGATTAAGTGTTATTTAAACATACAAGTGTCCAAACACATAACAAAAATAATTTTTATCGACAATAAATATGCACATTAAAGAAGAGTTCTAGAGCCTCTACCGACATTAATTAATTGTCGTTAGATTCAATGTTGCTATAATATTTAGGAACATTTATAGGGAATACCAATTGCCTCTGAAAATACATATTTACCGACAATTAAACTACTTATTTTTTTTAAATATCAGTTTTACTATAGTGATATCTCTTATTTTGATAAAGTTTTATGTTATTTTTTAATAAAAAAGTAACAACTCTTTCTTTTGGAATATTTTAATTAAATTTGTGAACTGTAAAGTTGGATACAACTTGATTGACTAGCGACATGCCTTTTTCTTCTTGATTGCTGGGAAAACAAGGTTGTTCTTATTATTTTGTGGAAATCTGTGAGTTCAAGTGCTCACAAAATTATGTTGTAAGATTTTAATATGTTATGTGTCAAAATTTTTGTTTAGAATATTCAGTTGTGAACAGTTCTGCTTCTTGGTTGATAATTCCATTAGTTCTTTCTAAGTGCATACTATAACCATAAAAATTACTCTGGTTCAATTCAAAATAAACTGGGGCCAGTGATATGAAACATAAGCAATAGCAATGACTACTTTGAGACAATGAGGAAAAACATTTATGATACAAACAATTTTAGGCTCATTTAAAAACATATACATGATACATCATTCTATAATAAAAACACATTGACGGAGGATCATAAGAAAGGAATTGAATATCTTCCATTTGAATTTAGTTAGATGTGATGTTCACTTTACTTGGGAGTATTGTTGTTCGAGACTTTTTGGTCTCTTCTTTATTGTCTGATGGTGTTCTTTATAACTATTTGAAATTTATCAAATTTCATTACTTCTGACCAGCTACTTGTATGGAGATATTTTTAGACTTCTTTCTTATACTAAAAGCACTCTATGACTCATAATTTCTAACCAAAAATAAAAAAAAATATAGCACTTTAAGATTTTGAAGGAACACTTTGCCTTTAAATAATATATTTTTGACAATGTCGTGTATGTATAAAAATATGAATATTATTGAAGATCATATGTGAGCTTAGTAAATAATTCAATCCCATGTGAAACACAAATGATATACCTAGTTGTGATATATGTATGAGATACTAATTGATACAATATAAGAGGAAAAGAATTAGCATATACATTCCAATGTGTTAGACGAATTTGTTTTGCCTCCTAAATTCAAGTGATGATCCGGGAGGTCAAATAAGAGAAAATACAAGAATATGAGTGAAAAAACATCATCAAGCATGAATTGTTGTGGACAGTGTGGCCAAGAAGGTCATACCTGACGTACTTGTGACTATTTCTGAATAAAGAGATGATTTTTCTTATTTTTAGATAGATATGATATTTTAAGTTTTGTTGATGTATTTTCATAATTTTTGAGTTGATTATATTGTAAAAATGATTCAGATAAGGATGTTGATTATAGTGTATAAATGATTCAGATAAGGATATATATATATATATATATATATATATATATATATATATAACATTACGCAAATATATGAAATAATCTGTATATACAACAAATAATTTGAGAAAATTAAATAAAAGGTATATATTAAATTTTGGTATTGTTTTTGGTGACTCTTTGACCAAGGAAGAGTATGTTCAAAACTTTTTAATTTTTTTATGAAATACAAAAGAAACAAGCATCATTTTCAACTACTTGTACACATGATACCAAGTTCTAGGAGACATTTTTGTTATTTTATGGATTCTATATCATGTTATTCTTAGTTTCTTATTTCTCTCTTACTTTCGTACTTACCCTTGTTGAGGGTTGTTAGGATGATCTATCTTAGTGGGATAAGGCAGGTGACATCACACTCAAATTTTTGATCGTGACACAGACTTATTTAATCATTTATGAAACCTCTAATGAACTATACGTGTTGAGAGTAGATCCCTTCTATCCGAGTACTCCACTATCAATGTCTATTAAGTAATGAATAACTCTATAAACTGGAACCCTCCAAATCAAAGAGGTCTCACCAAATACTAATAGAGAAAGATCCTAGTGAACGATCTGCTTCCGATCCCGAAAACCTAAATCTACGTCAATTAAAAATATAACAAAAAATTAAATCAGTACATTGAATATATGATTTGTAAAATAGTTGAATGAATTAACTGACTAAACTTAATATACTGAGCTGAAAGAGAAAATATGAAGGTACAATGTAAAATAGTCAACTAAAAAGTAAAGCATGCACGTGTTCTTTAACAACTAAGATTTACAATTAATTATGTATGTAGTAGTAGAGAATATTGAAAATAATATAAAGGATGGATTAAATATAATGTTCAATTTTTAAGGATTCTCACTTCTCTCTATAGGGTGGATGATACACTGTGTCCATTTTAATGATTATAGAGAATTTCTTTATCAAACTCATTTTCTAAGAGATATAGAGATGTTGTAGTATATTAGTAGGGATAAGTTGTGCTCAAAAGTAGGGAAGAGCAAGTGTCTGATCAGATCAATCAAGAGATAGGGACATAGACTTTACTTCGCTAGGGCGGAGTTGCTTATTTTTTAGGAGTTTCTTTTACTGACAACCACACTTTGAGCCTCATGATTGTCATGATCCGACATCTCGAGTCATGATGGCACCTACTAAAACCCACAAGTAGGTAAGCCGAATGGGTACCCAGAATGACTAGTAGTGAGTACAAGGGTAGAATTAAACAGAAAGTAATGCTAATAAGAAGAAAAGAGAAAAATTTAAAGCAACCCAAAAACTATATACAATAGATACCCTCCTAGAACCTGAAAGTCAAAATGCAAAGAAACCCAAAAACTATATTACAATAAATACCCTCCGAAAACCTGAAAGTCACGAGTACAAAGTTGTCTAACAAGATAAATATAAGTCCCAATAGTGGACCACAATGAGTCTTCTCAAAGGTAAAGCCAAGATAACATAAATAAAGAAGGTGACAGGCTGATCCAGGACGCCAAGTTTTCACTTCCACAAGTTGCAAAAAAACAATACGAACAATCACCGTTGGTCGTAGGTACCAGGATCTGCATCACGAGAAGAAGTAGAGTTTAGCATAAGTACCAAAGCAAGGTACTCAATTGGCATCATAGGCTAAACGAACAAGTAGAGGTCAAAGAGGATATGAAAAGAAGGCACATAAGTATAGTGAAAATAAATCGTAGTACAATAAAACTAAACCTAACTGGACCCCATAAGCCCAGAATGTACAATCGTGCGCAAGTTTAAATAAAAGCATAATGGACTCCCATTTACTCAAAAAGTCCATATAATAGATAAGTCTACAAGGAAAAATAGTAACTAAATCCGAATCCATCAGTCGGGCTCCCATCCAAGTAACGAAGAACTAGTTAACTCCTATCCCATCTAGTAAGAATGAAAATCAATCCGGGCCACCCAATCAAATATCAACTTCTAGGGGCGTGATTTATCTAACTAGCATAAGCGATATGAGGGTGTGTCAACTTCGTAGAGGATATAAGAAATCCAGGTCACTCCACCAACCAGTCCACTTAAGAGGCGTCGACCGCCCAGCTAGCATGAGTGCTCAGAGGAGTATCGACTTTGAAGATGGTCGCGAGCTCCAAGTTACCATGAATCAACGTCTACTCTCAAGTATATCACAAAAGCATCTAAGCTAGAATCAATCCAATTCCAAGACAGAACACAATCTCCAATAACACATTAGGTCCACAAAATAGCGAGAGGGGATAGAAGGGATAATAAGTTGCCCAAATGCCTAAACTAAGGGTCATACTATCATATCCAAGTTTGCTATTTCACTTTACAAGGACCTAGTCCATCCAAATGATGTCGAAGACATACTAAAGCCACAAGGTTCACAAGTCTAAGGAAATACTAGCCTATCCTAGACTAAGGCCATACGTTCTTTAAGAAACCAGAAGTAAAATAAGTAAATCACATAGCATGCGAAAACACACATACAACCCCTCTAATCATGGTTCTACCTTCGGAGAAGTGGTCATCAACCCTAAATGATGGTTTCTAATAAGAAAGCATGATAATTAGGTACTTGCCTCCAGTTCATACTTGTCGTGAATTTACACTCATGCGCAATCTAAATAGAAGGAAAGTTGAAGCTTATTTGTAGGACAATCGAGTGCGCTCTAAATCACAAGGTCAAATATTTTCCCTTCTTAAAGGCCTTTAAAAGCTTCCACACTATCAAGAATAGGATCATAGAGTCAATTTAATCGTAGAGACACTAAAATAATCCATAATTAAGACATACCAATTTTTAGAGTATAACGAGAATCATGAGTTCCGTGCTGGATATTATAGAATTGACTCGGTCAACAAGTCCTAAACTATGGCTTGACCTTGTATCACAAAACAAGATACAATTCCAGTATTAAACAATGAAAACAACAATACATAATAAAAACACAAATAAAAGGAAAAAAGCTAGAGGCTTCGTGATAAATTTACCTTAAACACTGACATAATACAATACTCCACTTATACCCCTGAATACTACGAGCGCGTGAGACTTTGAATCACCAAATTGGAGTTCAAATGGAGGATAAATTGCAATTTTACTATTGGAGCTAAAGTTGAGTCACGACCATGGCTTAAATAGAGGGACATGTAGGTTAGCTGTTCGCAAACGCAACAGCCCGCACGCGAATGCGAGGCAGGTCAGCCACTCATGAAAGAGCATTCCCATGGAGCCAACCATTCAAGAACTCGAGGCCAGGCACACGAACGCGAGTCCTCGATTGATAGCAAAGGTCTAGGGCCTCAAAACTTCAACGGGGTGCCTAGGATTCATCTGAAAATCCATTTATCTAAATGAACTATGCTACCCTACCAGAAATGAAATTTTCAACTCAAAAAGTCTATCAAGATTCTCATCTGTTGTTATTTTGACAAAAAGTGGATCCACATCCAATTTCTATTTTAAATCAAAATCTACGAGGGGTATCAGAATTAGACTAAAATCCTAGAGACCTAAACGAAGGGTCATTCTAGAATAAACCTAATATTCTAGAGCTAACCACGTTGATAGAATTTTGATTCGAGCTCATTTAATCAAAATGTTGACTAAAGTCAAATCTAGCCTTCAACTTGATAGCTAAAACACCAAATCGCATAGACTCACACTAAAAGTGTCATGCCCACAGCCTATACCCTGGGCTTGACCGACACTCGAGAACCATTGCTTCCCCAAGCGAATCCTTTGCCTGACTTACTTACTGAGCAAAAAACTCTATGCATATTTATAATAATCAATATCACTGTACTCAACTTGAATGACAAAGTAACTTAGAATGTTTAAAAGTCAACATTCTACTTGGTCATAGTGGCAACTCATGTCTTAACATATGAAAATGATAATGTAAAGACAACTGAACTACTAACTGTCTCTGAAGCCTCTAAAACAAAGAGGGATGTCGGAACAAGACCTTCAATCATCTTAACAATGAAATACTGGAAGAGAAAATAAAAGGAGTCCTCCCGAATGCAAAGAGACTCACCAACTGACTTTGATTGCTCAACTGGATCAACGAGGCGCTGGGTGATGATCCTAGTTACTTGTGTTTGCATCATCATAAGATGCATACCAACTAGAATTAGTACATTGACTGTAAGGGTATGCGAGTTATAATGCTAAACATAACATAGACTTAAAAAGAATCTGAAAGAAACACTTACCGTGGATCTTATCGACGTATGAATAACTCAACTTAATATAAATCATTAAAACACATCAATATTTGAAAACTTCATAAAAAAGTAAAAACAACTTAGTTCGTAAAAGAAAATACAATAACAAACTCAACACTACTCATATAATAAAGTGATATAGTTTATGTGGGAGTTTCTCTAATCGACAACCACCAATATGAGCATAAGTGGTGATACAATCTCTTTTCCACGCTACTAGAACTATCTTATACTTTGTGGTCATATAGAACGCCTTAACTAAGTGAATCCACTATTTTATGCTAAAAGTATCTTAAGGAGTCATGTAAAAAGTATGATCATTTACTAACCATAATGACTACATGGTCTATGGAGACTTGAGTAAATATGAACTCGCATCCCCATATTGGCACTCAATACTACTCCCTTAATATAATTAGCTCAAATGTTTTAAAAAAAAATTCTTTCGTTGGTTTGAGATAATTACTCAAAACTTAGCTTAAGAGATCTCTTGGAATCGGTGTTCCCTTTCTTGCTCAAATGTGAAAATATTTTTAAAATCTTGGGAATACTTAGTTCCCTTATAGATTTTTGAGAAATTAACTCAACTCTTTAAGCTTTGCTTGACTTGAAACTTAAGTCTTAAAACAATGTTAAAGCGTTTGTGAAAGACTTTTGAGAACACTATAAACTTCTCTTAACTTTGATCCTGAATTTCCTTGAATTGGATTATCAATTGAAGGCTCATGATCTCATGCTTAGGGATGATTTCATGTTGTCTGTGTGTACCTTGGTGTGTTGGAATCAACTTAGAAACATAGGTACATTGCTAAGGAACAAGTACGAAAAGATGGGGAAGGACTGGAGAGATCTGACGTCTCGGTGCTCTGAGAGGGGCGGGGCACCAACCCTTAAAGTTCAGAGATAGTCGTGGGGTACGCTGTCTGGCACGACGCCCCAAGGGTGAAAGATAAGAAATACTTTGGGGCGCACTGGCTGGCACAATGCCCCACCCCTTTTCCTAGGTGTTCTCGACTTTTTTGCTCGTTTTTCATCTCTAAACCCTTTAAACTTCAACAATTCTTTCCCCAAACACGTAGAATCATTTATACACTTAATATAGTATAGATTCAAATGTAAATTACACTCGGAAACATGAACCAAATCTCAAGAAACTCCAACAACACAATCCACAAGAAATTCGAAAGAAACTTTCAACAATGTTCATCAAAAACTTAATTTCTAAACTTTAAATGATGTAAATTCGCTGCATTGAATCATGGTTGGCATGTGGGTGAACTAACTCCACACCATGTGATCTCACATACCTTGTAGGGATCACCCCCTGATGAAATCCACAAGTTTAACTCAATGATCTGGACGAATCTTGTTTCTCTTCTCATTTCTCATCTTGTTTTGTCTTTTCTCTGAGCCCTAGCATACTTTTGTAAAAGCATAAAATGATCTAGTTCTAATTATACCCTAACTTAATTACCAAAAATGAAATAAAACAATTGGGCAAGGAATGGACCAAATTACCTTTTAAAAATCCGGATTGAACTTTCCTTATTCTACAACCTAACATTCAAAGGGAATAACTCACTCAATCAAACTCAGAATCACGCAAATCGCAAGAGATTTCCTACCTTATTCTGGAAGTATCCCTAACTCATCCTGAGCTATAAGTTATGGCCATTTGAAGTTGGCCAAGACTCAACTTATTCTAACTTATCAAAATTTCTTGATTTTCATTCTTTCTAAAAATGTCTATTTCAAATTCATAGCTTCTTCGTAATTATTTCAATTTGTGAGATGTTAGAGAAACTCTTGGGAGTCATGCCGACTATGCTACTATCCTAAAATGACCCTTATCATAAGAATTGAATTAGGTCATCTTTCTGTACTTCTCATAAAATAATTGTTCAAGGTTCAAAAGATATCAAAACACTAAACCTCATATAAAAACTAAACGAATGACCAGGTGACTGAATTATCATTTCAATTTGTGAGATGTTAGAGAAACTCTTGGGAGTCATGCCGACTATGCTACTATCCTAAAATGACCCTTATCATAAGAATTGAATTAGGTCATCTTTCTGTACTTCTCATAAAATAATTGTTCAAGGTTCAAAAGATATCAAAACACTAAACCTCATATAAAAACTAAACGAATGACCAGGTGACTGAATTATTATTTCAATTTGTGAGATGTTAGAGAAACTCTTGGGAGTCATGCCGACTATGCTACTATCCTAAAATGACCCTTATCATAAGAATTGAATTAGGTCATCTTTCTGTACTTCTCATAAAATAATTGTTCAAGGTTCAAAAGATATCAAAACACTAAACCTCATATAAAAACTAAACGAATGACCAGGTGACTGAATTGTCATTTCAATTTGTGAGATGTTAGAGAAACTCTTGGGAGTCATGCCGACTATGCTACTATCCTAAAATGACCCTTATCATAAGAATTGAATTAGGTCATCTTTCTGTACTTCTCATAAAATAATTGTTCAAGGTTCAAAAGATATCAAAACACTAAACCTCATATAAAAACTAAACGAATGACCAGGTGACTGAATTGTCAGTCTCATCAAGTCATAAATGACTTTGGATTGCTATAGGGAAGTTCTAAGTGACGAATATGAGGCATACACACAAAAATGATTGGTAGGTCGTTACAATGATGATACAACATCTTGCCCACATTGGCAGAGTCATCCAATACCTTGCAAGAGTAAAGTACAAACTGAACTATGGATCCAATTTCTAAGCTCTTATGATTAGGGGATTTCTGAGGAGTTGCCCAAATCAATGACATGATTTTATCCTACGCTGGTTGCGTAGTTGTTAGGTTTGGATTATATTAAACTAGGTAAATTACTCACGCTTCGCATGGTGGTGAACTACGCCAAAAATCTACTTCTGAAAATTTGATAACATAAGTGTTTTCGATAGGGCACAACCCTACGATAAATTGTCATGAATATTTTATCCAAAGAAGAAATGAAATGTCTTTTAATCTTAAAACGAAAAAGATTTGATTCTAAGTGTTTATGAATTGTGTTATTAATTCTTCACTTTACTATAGTTTTTCATCACTAAACTCTTTAGAAAAGATATGTAATTATTTCATCGTCTATATTTATATTTTCAAAAATTGATATAGTCATTTAATTCATCTGTTGCGAGAGTTTTTTCCTATTCAAGACCTCTACATACAGAATCTAAATATTATACATCTTATGTAATTAGTTGTGTACTTGATAAGTTAATAAAAAATAAAAGCACATCCTTGGATTTCAATGAAATAGCGAATATCGCTCAAATAATTTGGATTAAATGATGTCATGATAAATCCCTTATTTAATATCATACGCAGTCGATGAAACTAATTTGATGACAAAAGATATATTTTGTTATTTATGTTTTGATCAATATGGTTAAAACTTATTTTGTTGGGACTTTTAATCTAAATATTATAAAGAGATAATTATTTCTTTAATATTTGATCAATATAGATTCATCCTACTTTGAGGGGTAATTCATTGACTCCAACCCAACATTATAATCCCAAACGTTTGATTAAGGTTGAGTACAATACTTACTATCCCACTACATTCCTTTATTTTTTGGAAGTCAATAATCGATTGAATGCATCGATAAGATAAAAAGTTGAATTAATAAAACTCCAATGTAGTGTGGAACCACCATAGTTTTTGAACACTCAAATTCCATTCTTGGACATCCCATAGATCTTTTAGCCACTGAAAACTCTATAAACATCAAAGTCATTTATTTTACAATTGTAAGAATTCAAATGTACATGACACCAATATTCTAATGATTACATCAAACTCTTGACTGACATATATTTTCTTCAACTTAAGATCAAAAGTGTAAACATAAACAACAAAGTTCAAAATATTTACTAAAAAAACAAAAATTAATAATATAAGCATAAATTAGTGACCGTCAAAAACATATAGGTTGTGTAATAATAAAGTGAAATATAAAGGAAAAAATTGAGCCCAATGAATGCACATTATTTCCTTAAGGAAATTATTTCATTCTAGTACCCGAGGTTTAAAGGGAATAAATCCTCTAAGAACAGAACGATTCTATTCACCAGTGCGTTGATACAAAACCAATGGTATTAGAAAGTAACTCAACAGGAGCAAAGTACACGAATATTTAATTGTGCAGAAGAAGATGAAGTTCAAAATTTTTGTTATTTTAAAATGACAGAAAATCACTCTATTTATAGACAACAAAGGGTAGTGTGAATAAACACTTATTGTGTCTTATCGGAAAGATCACAACTCTTTGGACAAGTCACAATGTTCATAAAATTCAAAAATTTTCATAAAAGTTGCAACTCTTCATAAATGTCACAAATCTTCATTAAAATTGCAACTCTTCACAAAAGTTGCAACTCTTTGTAAAAGTCGTAGTTTTTCATAAAAAGCCACAACTTTTTGTTAAAGTTGCAATTTTCAAAAAAGTTGCAATTTTCCATAGAAGGGGAGACTAATTTTGGAAACAAATAAGTTAAAAGAGAATCTTGTTTTTTTGTAACGCCACATAGGCGATCCTAAGGTTTTCTTTTATATAAATATATGATTTTATCCAACTCGATGTTCAATACTATTCTAAAATAGTGTAATAATTCTTAATAAATGTAAAGATGTTTCAATTCATGAAAAGTATCCCACTCTAGTAGAAATTTTAAAAAATTTCACTTTGAGCCTATGCTCTGTAATAATGCTTTAGAATTTCACTGGACTAATCTAACTTTACTTTAAAACTTGACTATAATTTTCTGAAAATTTTAGTGTGCTTTTCATGATATAGGATATAATTTCTTTAAAGCTAAATATTTTTGAAGAAATTTTCATCACATTTTTTTCTTTAAAATATGCATTTTGATACAAAAGTATACAATTTCTTGAAACTCTTCTAAAATAATGCACTTGAAACTAAATATAGTTTCTTTTACTCTTCCTTGAAAGACTTCTTTAAAATCTTAGAATATACTTTACTCGTGAAAAAATGCATAAGAAATAGTATGACAAGATTTTCAAATAACTTTAGCTAAGAGAAGGATCAAGTAGTAGAATAACATGAATCCTATATCAATCAAGGATCATTAACTGGACATAATTCATAAGCACTAAAAACAAGAATTTAGATTCAGGACTCAGAGTCTATGTTGCGCCGTCCTTACTCTCTAGATAGCTAGATATTTATGTAAAAAAAGTAACAACATAGAAGGCGATGGAACTATAGGGAGGGAGAGTGATGAACATAAATTCTCTACAATACAATCCTTCTATTGAGTGACTTGTGACGTTTTTAGAGATGAGAGAATAATATATCAAAGAGAATGGAATGATTAATTTGTCTTCAAAATTTTTTGAACTCGGTAGAAAACGAACGATGACGTAAGTAATTGAAGTAGGTCAACAACTCTAATACATATTTGCAAAATATTTGGGATCCTTCATCTTCGAGGTAAGAACACGACAAAGAAATTCCTAGTTCTTTTGAAAAACATAAATTAATAATACGTTTAAACATATATGTGATTGAGTTAGTCTTTCTCTTATAGTAAGCCAGGATAAGAATTCACTTAGGGACCAATAATGGTTTTCAAGTGCTGGCCATGTCCAGGGTGTAGGCTCGGGTCGTAACAGAAACACCCCAAGAAGGCTGCCTCAAATAAAGCCTAACTTACAAGTGGTTCCCCCTAATCTCAATTCTTTTTCCATTGATCAAACCAGATTCTGGTGACACCCTTAATTTGGTATGCAACTAGTTCCACCCTCTCAGCATCAACAACATGCATAATCTAAAAAATCTTCTAAATCTCTTCAGCAAATTTTTATGGATCCTCAGTGACACTTGAACTAGTGAAGCTTGGAGGATTCATCCATAAGAACTCACGGATCCTTGAAGTATCATCAAGTTCCTGTGATTCTCACTCTGTCAAACTTTATTGTTCACAACTTAAATTAACATTTTGATATCTTCACAGGACTCAACATTGGGGGACCTCTCCTTGGGGTTTCACTTCTGGTGCATTAGGAACCCTTTGTTCCTCAGCTTTTTTCCTAGTGGGACAACCTGTGACATCTCTTTGTAGAGGCATGATCTTAAAGACATGTGCAAACATTAATTAAAAGAAATAAGTGAGATGGTTCCTAAATGTTGCAGCCTCTTAATTATAGATGTGGCATGCTTTACATCGATATTTAGAACTCTAGGGACACGACTTCATAGACTCCCTAGGACTCTGGAATTTTATGCTTTGATACCAAGTTTATCATACTCCGAGCGTACACCCTGCACGAGACTAGACTCGAGAACCATTATTGTCCCCAAGCTAACCCTTGGGTATTACAACCCTCAAAATGAACTAGGATAAATTAAAGCTTCACGTAAGTTTCTTGAGTTAATAACTTGTAAACTAATGAAAAAAAACTTTTGAAGTCAGCTTTAAAGAGTTTCCAAGTCAAACGTCAAAGGACAGCTTAGACGTCCGGAAACTAGTTTTGTGTGTGCTAGTGTGTCCTTGTCATTGTGCATGCTTTTGGTGTTGTTTGGAGTCTAAAATCAGGGCGGATGACCCTTAACACATAGAGGGACATGTTTATGGTCAAAATATATGGGCACGACTCCCCAAGAACCAACCAAAGGGTCCTACTCTTGTAAGAAGGCTGCCAAGGCAGCGACCATACAACGTGTTTTTGGATCTGCTTGTGCGTTGTGCCTCTGCCACTTAAAAGGCAAAATATTTTCCCTGCAACGCGGGCTCAACACGAACTATTCTTCCTCAAATTTAATTCCTGAACTAAGATATGAAAGTGTCCCCACGACGCGCAACCATATCCCAGATTTGATCATGTCATTTTGAAGTCAAATAAACTTGGTTAAAAGGTCCAATTAGTATAGGGGTGTTTTGGGTTATTTGGAAATTTATTATAAACGGTTTTTGAGTCACTTTTTTACACCAAATCCACCAATCAAAACAAAACCGTCAAGTGGAAAAATCAAATGCTCTCCATTATCTCTCTCCAAAACCTTCATGTATGAGCTTTGAAGCTCCAAGGGAGAAGGTCAAATTCTTCAAGTTTCAACACTAATTTCATGGATAGATCCTCAATAAGGTATGGTGATTTCATCCTTTATTCTTCTGTAATTCAAGGAGCCAATTCAAAGGCTTTTCAAAAGATCTCAAAATCACAAAATCCTATTTCGAATTCTAAGCATGGTTTATTGCATGAAAAGGTTTATATTGATGATTTATGAAGTATTCACTATTAATTGATGGTTTTATGATAAAAAATTCCATGAACCCATGTATTTATTGAATTCCTAATTTTGGCTCTAAAATGTGTGTATTGATCATGACTTAATTATGTTAGATTCATGTTTTGTTATGGGCTATTGAACTATATATTGATAATTGTTTGGAATTGTTCATAGTTTTCTTTATAGTATTGATATCTATAGTGCGCTTTGTTGAATCATTGATATGGATGGATTGACGGTCTAGCCTTAAGGACATTGTAATTGGTAAGTTCTATTAATGTGTGGAATTGTTGGAGATGATGAAGGATTGTGATTGTTGCTATTGTAAGGTGGTGAGTTGAACTAATTTTTTTAATCTAATGTAGAATTGATATCTAATTTCTATTGGTTTGTACGATACACTTATGGTGGCAGTTCTTAGTTGTTATAATGTTATGATCATGGCCTTGTCAGCATTATTTTGTGAATAGTAGTATTATCATGTTATGGTATATGTGAATGTATAAGGTTAAGGTACTCATGTAATGTGTATATGATCTTGTACGGGTGCTATAATGATATGATATAAAGTATTTGTTGTCTAAATGTTGAGATAGGATGACAAAGGACTAAGAAGAGTCTTTATAGAACGATGTTGTATCTTGTGTTGGTAGACTTAGTTGTCCATACTTGGTACTTGAATTGTATTGAATGAGTGTATGAATGAAAGTATAGGATCGGTAGACCTAAAGTAAGTACACTTCTATGAAAGACTAATGTAAAACCTTAAAAATTAAAAGAAGGTTAGGAATGTGAAACCTTGAATTGAAAAGAAGGTTAATAAAGAAGCTTTGAAGCGGTAGACCTAAGTGGTTCCTACTTCATGAGTGGAATGATGGGATTAGAGGTAGGTTGTAGTACGACATGAAACCATATTGAAGGAAGTCATAAGATCTATCCAAATGAACCTTGGTTGGCAGCCCTAGTGGACATATCCTTATATATGGTATTATGAATTGGTAGAGCTTAGTGATGGTACCTTATCTAATACACTTATGTGAATGAACTTACTCTATGAGAACCAAGGCAAATAACTGAGTGGATATGCTAAAGGGAGTAGCTCTAGTCGAGTATGAGACTAGAGTACAAAGAAACATTTTGATATCCCTTAAACCATGTGCCTACATGGGATGTGTCCTTAGTTTTACTCTTGGCAAGTAGAACACCTTCCACGGCGTGGGGTTTTGATGACACCGGATTCCATACCTAGCTAGTATGGTCTATGTGGGTTAATGCCAATTCTCATCATGTCAGATGTACACTTTATCTATTGGATAGTTTCTACAACGTGTAGGTAGTGGAATGTGACACTATTTTACACATGACACGAGTAGGCTTTGAAGATGCTAGAGTGAGTTCCCTAGGTTTTTCAAGACAATTATGTGAAGTCCCATAATTGTTAGTTTTCTCCTAAATGGCTAAAACGAATAATGTTCACTTAGTAAAGGTGTATTGAATTAGAAATGTCCTTATCTTTGGTAGTATTAAGGAACACCTAGGTGTGTATTGAAGAGGTTGTATGTGCGGTCTCTTTATGTCTTACTTAGGTGGGTTATATGGATAAATTCATTACTTAATGATTGTGGTCTTACATTTTATGTGTGAATATTGGCTTGAAAATGTTCTTGTACTTGATTTTTGATATTTTTACTAAAGAGCATGAAAAGCATATCTATAAGTAATTGTAACTTTTGCATGGTTTTGTTGCATGTTCACCATACTTAGTACATTAATTGTGCTAATTTCATATGTTTATCTATGTCTACAAGTGTAGGTGGCAAATAAGGATTTCTAGAAGTTGAGGCTTGGGAAGTAGATTTCTCTCAAATTGGAATGTCCTCATATGTTCGAGGATATGAACTATGTTTCTAGTTTTCTTTCATTAAAGACTTTGTTTTCGAATTCGAGTTTCTTTTCAAATTGATGAAAGGGCTCCTATTGTGTCTAAGATGACTTATGATGCGACTTAGTTTCTTTCTTATGTTTTATAGAAGGATTTCCTTGTCAACTATTATAGTGAAAAGTTTTAATTCCGCACTAATTTTCATACTACTTATTTAATGAATGAATGCTAAGAGGCTTATATAAGACCTCCGTGAGGTCGAGTACGCCGTGTGGCGACTTGGGGATGCTCCCGGGTCGTTACATTAGGTTGTCTTAACTCTTAGTGGAAGACTTATTCATGCTAAAAAGTACTTTAAAAAGTAAACGAATTCTCAATTAAACTTAGAATTTATAAAGAAACATTCACTAGACAAATTGGCACTCAAGTCTCAAACATCAAAACATGAATTTAAAGAGTTTAGAACTAACATTAACTATTGACTATGAAGCCTAGAACAAGTGAGAAGGATGCCGGGACAAGACCCACAACATCCTAATGAACTAAAATGATAAAGTAGTGAAAAAGGGTCCTCCGAAAGCAAGGAGGCTAACCAACAACTCTGAAGCTCAAGCATCATAAAAAGATGCAGGCCAACTGACATTAGTACATTGAATGTACAAGCACGCGAGGGGAATTCTAAAACAAGATATAAGCTTGAAAAGGGAGCTGAAAGAACAAACCCAGTCTCAACTAAACTGAACTCATTTTAATATACGTAGTGCAATAAATGCAATATAAAGAAAAGCTTTAAAACATGGATAACAAATCAGTGTATTGATAAATACAATAGTAACTTTGTTCTTATGCAAAGATACAATATATACTATGTTTGTATGTAAAATACAACTAACTCTCTGTATATAAGAATATAAAATACTCCTGCGGGAGTTTCTCTGACTGAAAACCATTACTTAAGAGCTATGTGATGATACTTCATTTTGCCTCACGCTGCCAGGGTCGTCATATACCTTGTCAGGGGTATGAACCTAACTACTAAGTGGAACCAGTAGTCTATGCTGAAAAGCACTAAGGAATTTCTAAAATGTATGACCCTTTTCTATCCATGATGGCTACATTGTTTATAAGATTTAGGAGTTGTCTTAACTCTCCCTGTATCTATGCTCAATACTACTCCCAAAATATACTAGCTCGTATGTTTAAAAACACAAATCTTTCTTTCGTTGGAGATAATTACTAAAAACTAGCCCAAAGGTTCTCAAGAAAATCAGTGGTTCCTCTCTTGCTTAATGGTAAAAGCATTTACTCCTTACTAAAACTAGCTCAAAGACTTTTTTGGAAATTGATGTTTCCTTTCTTGTTTAAATGCAAAAACATTTAATCTTTGGGAATACATAGTTCCCATATACTCTTTTTAAGAAATGAGTTGTACTTTTTACTGTTTACTCAACTCTTAAAACAAATTTAAAGTATTTTCAAAAGACTTCTTGAAAATATCTTAAGAACTATCTAGACTTGGCAATATACTTTCCTTGAATTTGAAGTTATGGATTTAAGGTTATGAATTCATGTTTATAGATGATATAATGATGTTTATACGTACCTTAGAATGTAGAAATCATTAGTATGATTCAAGGAAACTCAAACGGAAAGAAGTGGGAAAGGGTAGAAAACTTGGCGACCCTGACACTGTGAGTGGTGTCAGGCGCTAGAGGTCAAACTACATATCTGGGGTTGGGGCGCTTTGAATGAAGCGGTGACCTAGAGTCCAAGCTACATAAAGTTATATGGTGTGCTTTGAATGGTACAACGCCCCACACCTGTGCCCAGATTTTTGATGACTTTTCTTGCTCGTTTTCGACCATAATTCATCTAGATTCAATTGTTTTTTTCCCAAGCACTTAGATTCAAATACCCAACCAAAGTATATAAGAATATACTCAAAACGAACTTCAAATCTCATGAGACTAACTCAAGAACTCCTCAACAACTCAAAAATCAAGAACCAATAGAAACTTCAATATAATGCATCCAGAACTCAATTACTCCACTCTCAAGAACCCGTATATGATGAAGTAAAAAATGATTGCCGTATGGGTGAACGAACCCAATGCTATGTGATTTCACTTACCTCGTAGGGATTACCCCTTGGCGAAATCCACAAGCTAAACTTCAAGAATGTTACGAATCCTTGGCTTCATCTCCTCTCTTCTCTTAAAACCCTAGCATAATTTTTATGAAGCGTAAACTGTGTTTCAGTTTAGACCCCAAATATATTACTAAAAATGGATTCAATTAATTAGGTCATGCAAAGACCAAAATACCCTTTCAAAACCCGGTTAACTTTCGTCATCCAAACATCCCAACTTTGAAAAGACATCTCTCCCTCATACGAACTTGAAAATTATCAAACTCGGTGGCGTTGAAAAAATAATTCAAAGACCTTTAATTTGATATCTTATCACACACATAAATCACCATGTATTGAGATATATTATCGTTGTAAGTTGATCCAAAAATTATATTTAGCAAAACTTGCCAAACTTTTCAAATTTGCTTATTTCCAAAGATGGTTTATTTCTAATTCTAGTTCTTTTAAATAGAGGGGTGTTACAGTAATGAAGATTAGAATAAATAATATTGAGAGTGGTTGAGACGAAAGTATGTATGGATGCGTGATAAATCAATTCAATACTTCTCTTCAAATAGTGGTTCATCATTCTCCAAGGAATCTGCTTGTTTGCTCTATTTTTCTTGACATGGTGAATCTCCGATTTGAAGTAATATCTTTATATTTTGATGAATTATCTCCTCAATTGATTTCACTAAATATTCACTAAAATAATTTTTCTGGCATTCCTTTCTTAATTGTTATGTTAAGCTAATAAACATGACGACAATAATTTGAACTCCAAATTATTCCTTATGTTTCATTTTTCTTGATTTTGGAAAATAGTAATCCCTTTTCATAATAAATATTCATTGAATATATTCCTTTTTTAGTCAACAAAACTTCATTCACCTGCGGTCTTCACAAGATTTTTAGATCTTGGTTTACCACGAACTCAAAGTTATAGTCGGTACATTGAAAATTGAACTTCAAGCTTGAGTATTTCTTTTCTTCAGTAGGATATCTTCATTCAAAAATAACAATTGTTCTTCCCATTAATTTTATCAGTTCTTTTTCAGGCTTGTACACATTTGGGCTTTTATTTTAAGCAATATAAGAGAACTTAAAGATAATCTTCATTTCATCTTGGATCTTGATTTGAACTATCTTCTTGAAATTTAAGTTTTATCACTCTGAATATAAAATCTTATGTGAACTTAAGACTTCAGATATATCTCGGTACTAAATAATTATTTGATATTCCTTAAGTAACATATTGATCTTGATCTTCTCCTTTTGTATCTTGATTTGGGTAAGTTATTTTTGTTATTAACCTGTACTTATAAGGTTTGTCAAAAAACAAAAACAGAAATAAGATGAAGTAGACAGAAAATAAAATAATCTAAATCCGTAGAAACTATTGTGTCTCCTTAAGAAATTTAATCCCCTATACCCGAGGTTATGGATTAATTTCTCCCAAGATAAAATGGATTAATCTTGTTAAAGAAATAACGGTACCTAAAACTTCTTTGACTTCAGCGAACTTAAGAACAGTAAAAAGTCACACAGACTCAGTCGATCGACACTTTGATTTTGAGAGAAATAGATGCAGAGAAGGAAAAAAATTCAGTGTTTGAAAAACGAAAAAATGACTTCCTTTTATAGCCATGTTAAGCAAGAAACGTGCCTGTTCAGAGAAATCGGTTCAGACCCGTTTTATCCAGAAAGTTGCGCCTTTTGGAAAAAATAACAACTTTTCAGAACATGTATCTGTTGGGAAAGTAACGACTTTCGGAACATTACCATTATATGCGAATTAAACTGTTAATTAACTAATTATCTAAAGTCCTGAATTAATTTATAATAGATAAGATTAACAGGATTTATTTGAATAACAAAAATTAATTAAATAAATTTTATCCAAAAAATTTATCAATCAATCACATCATTTGCCAAATCTAAATCAAAATCAAAATCCGAAGCCGAAGTTGAGGCCGAGCGAGCGACAACGACGGCGCGAGGGGGCACCTTCTTCTTATCTCTTTAAGAAGTAAAGGAAGTGTTTCCTTTTATAAAAACAACAATTTCCGTTTCTTTTACCGATATGGGAGAAATGACTTTTCATTTGCACTTTGCAAATGACTTTTCATTTTTCCTTCAAATTGGTTCCCCTCACTTTTCCATATTCTCTCTTTTCTTTTCCCATTCACATTTTGCTAAATCGAACAATCCCCCACATGAATGGGGGAATGACTATTATTAAAACATATGCATGAAAAACTAGTGTGTCTTGTAAGTAATGGTTAATCACATCTGGATAAGTAGGTCTCCCTTCAAACTTTCCGTAGTGAACATATATTGGATATACTCGGTCAATCGGTAGATTTGATATCTTTGAACCGTCGAGATTTGGTGTATCCGTAGATAAAATAAGTCACACAATCAACCCTTGAACTATTATTAGTTCTCATTGTTTTGTTCGTTTCAGCCATTAACGCATCTCGGATAGTAAGTGCTTAGAGAACTGGCCTTACCGGATTATCTTTGAATCGGCTTACACTTCACACTCACATAGGTGATTTCTCAATGTGTTATACCGTAGATACACCATTTGATATACCCTGTATCAAACATAGAAACCATTAAAAACTCCTTATGCCTTTATCCTAGTTACTGAACATTGTCTCATCATGAGAATGGACCATAAAATAATTTTTTTACAATGTTGAACCGTCATTAATGACTTTGTTTTATCTCCTTGAACCTAGATCTTGAGATCTGTAATATTCTAGGTAAAGTTACCTCCACGATGACTTGTTCTCGGCCATAGTCCCATTCCCATCAATGATTTCTCAACTCCCTCTCTAGTTAGGCCTTTTGTAAGTAGATCCAACACATTATCATTGACTTCACATAGTCAATTGTGATAATTTCACTACAGAGTAGTTGTCTCACATAGTTATGTCTTCGTCTTATGTGACAAGACTTGCCGTTAAAACATAACGTTTCTAGCCCTTCCTATTACAACTTGTCTATCACAGTGTATGCATAGATGGGCCATTAATTTGGGTCAATACGGAATATCTTCCTACAAATTCCGGAGCCATTACGCTTCTTCACCTGCCTTGTCTAAGGAGATGAATTCAGATTCCATTGCTATACATGTTTGTTTGGGTGATTTCCAAGATATTGCTCCTCCACCTACATCCGTCATGAATTGCTGGATATTTGTTATAATGCAAAGCATAATTTTGAGTGTCATCTAAATATCACAAAACTCTCTTCATTGCCAGCCAATGATTTTGATTGGTATTACTTGTGTATCAACTCGGTTTACTGATAGCGCAACCTATGTCTGGTCGTGTATAATTCATTACATACATCAAACTTCTCAACACGCTGGCATAGTACAATTGAGACTGACTTTCACCTTTATTCTTTGCAAGATGAAGGTTCACATCAATTAGAGTCTTTGCCCTTTTGAAATTCAAATATTTAAATTTTTCAAGTATCTTTTGAATATAATGAGTTTTGAGACAATGCTAGACCGTAAGAAGTTTTGAGAATTTTATTTCCCAATATCACATCAGCAACTCCTAAATCTTTCATATCAAACTTACTAGATAACATACGTTTAGTAGCTTTTATATTAGCAATGTCCTTGTATGCATATATGTGGATAACATGCTGACTTAGGTGCTTGTTTTAATCTATAAAGTGACTTAATGAGTTTGCAAACTTTCTTTTCTTTACATGGAACTACAAAAGCCTCAGGCTGTTCATGTAAATTTCTTCTTCCAACTCTCCATTTAAGAAGACAGTTTTCACATCCATTTGATGGATTTCAAGACCGTATATTGCATCTAAGGTAATTAGTATCCGAATTGATGTAATCCTAGTCACTGGCTTGTATGTGTCAAAATTATCAAGACCTACTTTTTGTCTAAATCCTTTGACAACAAGTCTTGCTTTATATTTGTCAATAGTTCCATCCTCTTTCATCTTCCTTTTAAAGATCTATTTTGAACCCAAGGTTTTGTTTCCTAGAGGAAGATCAACCAAATTCCAAGTATGATTACTTAGGATTGATTCAATTTCACTATTGACAGTCTCCTTCCAATAAGTTGAGTTTCTAGACAACATTGCTTCCTTGAATGTTTGAGGCTCACTTTCAAGAAGGAATGTTACAAAATCAGAACCAAATGAAGTAGCTTTCCTTTAAAGTTTATTGCGCCTTGGACTCATTGGTTTCATTCTCATTTGGTTCTTCTCGAGGTTGTTTAGACCCCCCACTAGATGACTCAAGTCTATTTTTATATAGATAGATATGTTCAAAAATTTTAGCACTATCTGATTCAATTGCAGTATTTTCATGAATATCCGAATGTTCGGACTTATGATCCAAAAATCCACATGCCTTACTGTTTGTGGCATATCCAATGAATACACAGTCTACAATCTTAGGTCCTATTTTTACTCTTTTAGGTATAGGAACTTGGACTTTGGCTAGACACCCCCACACTTTGAAATATTTCAAGTTGGGTTTTCTACCTTTCCATTTCTCATATGGAATAACATGTGTCTTTGAGTGAGGCACTCTATTGAGTATTCGATTTGTTGTAAGGATAGCTCCCCCCCACAAGTTCTGTGGTAAAACTGAAGTTATAAGTAATGCACATCATTTCTTTTAATGTTTGGTTTTTTCTTTCTGCAATTCCCATTAGATTGAGGAGTGTACAGAGCAGTAGTTTGATGGATTATTCCATTTTCTAAACATATTTTTGCAAATAGAGATTTATATTCTCCGCCTATATCACTTCTGATCATTTTGATATTTTTATCCAACTGATTTTCAACTTCAATTTTATATTGCCTAAATTCATCTATTGCTTCATCCTTACCATTTAGCGAATAAACATAATAATATCTAGTGCAATCATCAATAAAAGTTATGAAATACTTTTTTTCAACACGTGATGTTGTTGACTCCATGTCACAAATATCAGTGTGAATCAATTCTAAAGGATTTTGATTCCTTTTAATAGATTTATAAGGATTCTTAGCATACTTAGATTCAACGCAAATTTGACATTTTGATTTATTGCACTCAAATTTTGGCAAAACATGTGAGTTAATCAGCTTTCACAAGACTTTGTTATTAACGTGTCCCAAACGTTCATGCCATAAACATTTAGACTCAAGCAAGTAAGAAGAAGAAGAATCTTTATTCATATCAACTTCAATTACATTGAGTTTGAAAAGGCCATCATTGAGGTAGCCTTTTCCTACGTACATATCATTCTTACTTACTACTACTTTATCAGAAACAAATACATATTTGAATCCATTCTTAGTCAGAAGTGGAATTGAAAATAAATTCTTTCTCAATTCTGGAATATATGAGACTTTGTTCAAAGTCACCACCTTGCTTGCTGTCATCTTTAATAGGACCTTGCCAGTTCCTTCCACCTTTGCAACAACGGAGTTTGCCATAAATAAATTCTCATTTGTAGGTGCTGAAGTATATGATGAAAATAATTCTTTGTTGGCACAAACATGGAATGAGGCACCAGAATCTATCCATCATTCTCTTGGATTTCAAACTAAGTTATATTCTGAAAGCATTGCACAGAGATCGTCCATTCTCCTTTGGATTCAACCAAGTTTACTTGATCCTTCTTTTTCTTGTCCTTCTTATGACCCTAGCATTCACTATCCTTATGACCACATTTACAACAATTAAAGCAGCTTCCATTGAATTTCTTCTTAGGAGGATTGCTTTTTGGACCAGATGCTTTCATTCTTTTTTTTGATCTTGTGGGATCTTCTTCAACAATATTTACTCCAGATATTGTTGAGTTACCGTGTGACCTCTTTTCTGCAGCCTTATTATCCTCTTCGATTCTCAACCTTACTATGAGATCTTCAACAGTCATCTCCTTGCATTTATGTTTCAAGTAGTTTTTAAAGTCCTTCCACAATGGAGGTAACTTCTCAATAATGACAGCCACTTGAAATGCATCATTCACAATCAATCCTACATTAAAGATTATGTGAGTACTAAAAATAAAATTAATATTTCTAACATAGACATTAAATAAATTTATACCTTCAGCAAGGAGATCATGTATTATGACATGCAGTTCTTGAACTTGGGTGACGACGGTCTTACTGTCTATCATCTTACTGTCAAGAAACTTTGCCACAATGAACTTCTTCATTCCGTCATGCTCTGTTTTGTACTTCTTTTCTAAAGCATCCCAGAGTTCTATTGAGATTTTGACATTGCTGTACACATTGCACAGATCATCTTAGAGGCCACTCAAAATATAATTTTTATACAAAAATCTGAGTGTGTCCATGCTTCTGTTACCATGAATCGTTCTTCAGGCGGAGTTTATCCGACATAACAGGAATATTCTCATTAATGAACCTCTACAGACTCAACGTAGTGAGATAGAAGAACATATTCTGCTGTCATCTCTTGAAGTCGACTCCAGAAAACTTTGCAGGTTTCTCAGCCGGTGCTAAGGCAGCAGTTGAACGATTGTGTGCAATCAATGTTGTTGCAGCACTTACTGTTGAAGCACTCACTGTTCGATCATTCACTTGACTTGAATTAGTCATTTTTCTATCACAAATGACAGATAATTTTAGTGTTTGAAATACTAATAGTTAAGAACAAATGTTTACTGGTTTTGATTTAACGATAATATTTTATGTTCTTTTAATCGTTAAGGGAATGAATTTTAAAAATTCAAGCAGAATAAAAAACCATAAAGGTTTTAATCTCCAGAAACCTCAAATACAAAAACTTAGCAAATTTCTTAAGATTGTTATTAACCTTTACTAATAAGGTTAGTCAAAAAATAGAAACAGAAATAAGATGCAGTAGACAGAGAATAAACTAATCCGAGTCCACACAAACTACTGTGTCTCCTTAAAAAATTTAATCCCCTCACTGTACCCGAGGTTATGGATTAATTTTTTCAAGATAAAACAGATTAACCATGTTAAAGAAATAGCGGTACCTCACTTCTTTAACTTCAGCGAACTTAAGAACAGTAACAAGTTACACAGACTCAGTCGATCGCACTTTGATTTTGAGAGAGAATGTATGAAGAGAAGAAAACAAAATTTCAGTGTTTGAAAAATGAAAAAATGGCTTCCTTTTATAGCCATTTTCATCAAGAAGTGTGTCTGTTCAGACCCGTTTTATCCAGAAAGTTGCGTCTTTTGGGAAAAATAATAACTTTTTGGAAAATGTGTCTGTTGGAAAAGTAACAGCTTTCCGTAAAGTAATGACTTTTGAGAATATTAAGTTTATACGCGAATTAATTTTTTTAATTAACTAATTAACTAACGTCCTAATTTAATTTATTAGATAAGATTAACAGGATTTATTTGATTTCCAAGATATTGCTCCTCCACCAATAGTAAAATCATATCCACTTGTGGAATTTTTTTTAGTTGACCCATTAATCCAATTCGCATCACTATATCCTTCAACAACTGCTAGATATTTGTTGTAATGCAAAGCATAGTTTTGAGTGTCATCTAAGTATCCCAAACTCTTTTCATTGCCAGCCAATGATTTTGATTGGGATTACTTTTGTATCGACTCAGTTTACTGATAGCGCAAGCTATGTCCGGTCGTGTACAACTCATGACATACATCTAACTTCCAAACACGCTGTCATAGTCCAATTGAGACTGACTTTCACCTTTATTCTTTGCAAGATGACGGTTCACATCAATTAGAGTCTTTGCCCTTTTGAAATTCAAATATTTGAATTTTTCAAGTACCTTTTGAATATAATGAGTTTGAGACAATGCTAGACCGTTAGGAGTTTTGAGAATTTTAATTTCCAATATCACATCAGCAACTCCTAAATCTTTCATTTCAAACTTACTAGATAGCATACGTTTAGTAGCTTTTATATTAGCAATGTCCTTACTCATTATCAGCATGTCATCCACATATAGGCATACATGACTTCCTGATTTGGAGTATCTTTAGTGTAAACACATTTATCACATTCATTAATCTTAAACCCATTTGACAACATGGTTTGATCAAACTTTGCATGTCATTGCTTTGGTGCTTGTTTTAGTCCATAAAGTGGCTTAATTAGTTTGCAAACTTTCTTTTCTTTACCAGGAACTACAAAAGCCTCAGGCTGTTCCATGTAAATTTCTTCTTCTAGGTCTCTATTTAAGAAGGCAGTTTTCACATCCATTTGATGGATTTCAAAACCGTGTATTGCAGCTAGGGCAATTAAAATCCAAATTGATGTAATCCTAGTCATTGGCGAGTATGTGTCAAAATAATCAAGATCTTCTTTTTTTTGAAGCCTTTGACAACAAGTCTTGCTTTATATTTGTCAATAGTTTCATCCTCTTTCATCTTCCTTTTAAAGATCCATTTTAAAACCAGGCTTTATTTCCTGAAGGAAGATCAACCAACTCCCAAGTATGATTGCTTAGGGTTGATTCACTTTCACTATCGACAGCCTCCTTCCAATAAGTTGAGTCACTAGACAACATTGCTTCCTTGAATGTTTGAGGCTCACTTTCAAGAAGAAATGTTACAAAATCATATCCAAATGAAGTAGTTGTCCTTTGACGTTTACTGCGCCTTGGACTCTCTTCATTGGTTTCATTCTCTTTTGGTTCTTCTCGGGGTTGTTTAGATCCCCCCAGTACATGACTCAAGTCTAGTTTTATACGGATAGATACGTTCAAAAAATTCAGCACTATCTGATTCCATTTCCGTATTTTCATGAATATCCAGATGTTCGGACTTATGAACCAAAAATCGACATGCCTTACTGTTTGTGGCATATAAAATACAAAAGCTTAGTGAATTTCTTAAGAATGTTATTTACCTATACTTATAAGGTTAGTCAAAAATCAGAAACCGAAATAAGATGAAGTAGACAGAAAATAAATAATCCGAGTACACAGAAACTACTGTGTCTCCTTAAGAAATTTAATCCCCTCACTGTACCCGAGGTTACGGATTAATTTCTTCCAAGATAAAACGAATAAATCCTGTTAAAGAAATAGCGATATCTCAAACTTCTTTAACTTAAGCGAATTTAAGAACAGTAACAAGTCACACACACTCAGTCGATCGACACTTTGATTTTGAAAAAATATATATTCAGAGAAGGGAAAAAATTTCAGTATTTGAAAAATGAAAAAATGTCTTCCTTTTATAGCCATTTTCAGCAAGAAACGTGTCTTTTCAGAGACTATGTTCAGACCCGTTTTACCCAGAAAGTTGCGTATTATGGGAAAAATAACAACTTTTTGAAAAATGTGTCTGTTGGGAAAAATAATGGCTTTCTGAAAAGTAACGTCTTTTAGAACATTACCGTTATACGCGAATAAATTCTGTTAATTAACTAATTAACTAACGTCCTGAATTAATTTATAAGAGATAAGATTAACAAGATTTATTTGATTAACAAAAATTGATTAAATAAATTTTGTCCAAAAAATTTATCAATTAATCACATCATTTCCAAATCCAAATCCGAAGCCGAGGCCGAGCGAGGGACGACAACTGCGCGAGAGGGCACCTTCTTCTTAGATCTTTAAGAAGTAAAGGAAGTGTTTCCTTATATAAGGACAAAAAATTTTCTTTTCTTTTGCCGATATTGGAGAAATGACTTTTCATTTGCACTTTGCAAATGACTTTTCATTTGCACTTTGCAAATGACTTTTCATTTTCCCTCCAAATTGGTTCCCCCTCACTTTTCCATATTCTCTCTTTTCTTTTCCATTCACACTTTACTAAACCCAACAATTTACTTCCATATGTATCTTCTCTTGGAATGCCATATCATAATATCTTCCTGTCAATATTCGTTTAGATCTTCACCAAATTCTTCTTCATTAAATATTTCTTCACCAAAACAAATTTACAAGTAAATGTTCTTCAATTAAATTAGTTCAATTTGTTATCATCAAAAATAGTATGTGAAACCTTAGACCTAAAACTTTCTCAAATATGATAAAATTACAATTCCCCAACACCATTTTTGCCTAGTCATTCGAGGGAAGTTCTTTTCTTCAACAAGAACTTCCTTCACTTGGTAAGAATCGCCCCCCCTCTCTCTGCATGATTTTGCATTAGATACACATCAGATTTGCTACTCACTAGTAGAGTTGTCGATATGGGTCGGTCCATCCCACTGTTAGTAGCCTTTACATGCTTTAAAACATTATGGGTCATGTTGAGATGGTCCATTAACTTTGCCGACAAAAAATAGTCAATCCAACCACAACTACTTGGATTAAGGATGCGACAGGATAGCCCACTTTTTAAAAATAATATATTTATTTTAGATTTTAAATTCCAAATTTTAAAATTTTAACATAAATATCAAAAAAATATTATTACATGGTATTACGTCTTGTTAAGCAACTCTCACATTCACAAATTAAATGATTTTAGTAATACATTACGTTTGACTTCAAGTAAAATTTTGATTGTATGACTTCAATATAAATTTATTGTCATTTTAAAAATATCACAGGCATAACAACAACAACAACAACAACGACAACAAAAATGCAAGTGATACTTCACTCAGTGAGGTCTATGGAGGGTAGAGTGTACATGGACCTTATCATTACCTCATAGAGGTAGATAAGTTATTTCCGAAAGACCCTCGGATCAAGCACATCAAAATAGAGTAAAAAGCACAAAAAAAAACAATGAAGAATCATACAAAAAATGTAATTTTTATGTTTGATACATCATTACTCTTGTCCCACAACCCCAACCATTTTCCACTCCACGTACAACCCCTCCCTTACATTATATACATACGCAACACTCATACATACAAAAAAAAAGGGTACATAGAAAGAAAAGAACAAACAAAAAACAAAAGAAAAATAAAGACCTACACAGAAACCGTACAGAAAAGGGAGAAAGAAAAAGATTTCAACAAACCAAAAGAGACGAGAAAAGAAGAACCTTACAGAAAAAAAGAAGAAAAAAAAGACGTACAAAGAAGGAAGAAATAAAACAAACATTTTGTTTTACCATCATATTTGTATCTTTCGTTCTTTTTCTTTTATTTTCATCAACACAATATATATACCATCACGAATCACCTATAAAAAATTTGTGGGTGTTCTAGTCATGGTTCGATCAAAATTTTGCGGTTCTTCTTCTTCATTTAAGGTTCAACTTTACCCTATTTTTAAAATTTATTTATGGAATTTGATGCAAGTATTATGGTAAGTTCTCTTATACTTTTGTTTTATATATAATTTGATTGAAATGAATAATGTGTTAAGAGTTATATCTTTTTCTAAAAATAGCTTTATTTGATAAAAATTATTGTTGTTTATTTTTTCCAATAAATATTGAGCTTATTTTAGCAATTTATCATTGTTTTGTTGGATTAATAAGAAATTACAATATAATATGCATGCCCAATTTTGTCATTAACTTTAAGGTAAAAAAAATATAATATGTGTTGGCGTAATTTTAACATTAACTTTAAGGGTGAATAAAAATAAAATAATGCAAGATAATCTAAAATTTATATTATATCCTAGAATTTTAGATTTGATTGATTTTATTCTATATTTTCTGATAATATTAGATGGATTTTAGGCATGCTAAAAAATATTTGTTTTAATTAAAAATGTGGTTGCACTTCTTTTTTGAAACACTTAAAAGAAATTCAAGGATGTGGCGACACACCTTGACAAAATTATTCTAATGTATATTTTATTTAATTTAAACCAAGAGGTGTAGGTTTAGATTATTAGGTGTGATGAACTCGAGAGGGGAAGACAGTTATTTCTCCAAATGTCAAGATATCCAAGCGATAAAGTTAAAAATAAGCAAGCCATGACATGTAGACACAAATTATCCATAAATATATCCAAACGATAGTTAAAATAAGTATAAGTCAATAAAAGAGACCGTGATAGAATCATAAGACTCGAGAGATGCCAAATACCTTCTCCTCGGTCAACAGAATTCCTTGCTAGAATTTCTGGTTAGCAGACCAAACAAAGAGTCATTTCCTTTTGATTAGGGATTAAACACAAAGGTGACTTGGAACACAATAACTCAATTTCAAGAGGCGACTCTAAAAAATAATAATCATCCATTAATCAATACCATCACTTAAATTGGAAAAACCATGCCGCCGAGCGCAAAAAAGGGGCTTGACATCTCGAATGTATTCATGAGTCTAATTTGTCATCACAAGATCCTTAATATCATGAACCATAACTCTTGAATTCATAATTCATATTCAAGAGTGAGTTAAGGATAGAGTTCAAGAAAGCTTTTGAGTTCAGTTGTGAATCCTGTGAGATCTACAATGATTTGAACTAAGTTTTGAGGAAGTAAGTAAGAAAATGAGAAGAGTTGTATACCTGAGTTCCATGTAGTTATTTAGACCTTCAAGTTGAGTCGTTCATGCTCATAACTCCCACATAAACTCTATCAGTTGAGTACCTTTGAGAGGAGTAGTATCATCTAGTTTTAAGTCTTGAGTATTAAGTTCCAAATCCCTTATTAAAGTATATTTATAATCGTAGTCCTTGATTGAATTGTTCATGCCCATAATTCCGCATGAACTCTATAAGTCGAACAGTCTTGAGATGAGAAGTACTTTCGAGTCCTTGAGTTGAGCAGTTCATATATGCATGAAACCTCTGAGTTGAGCATTCCTGAAATGAGTAGCAATATTGAAGTTCTTGATTTCAAAGTATAGATATCTATCTATGGTTATTGAAAACCTGGCATCGAGTCGTTCACGTCCATATTCAGCATGAACCATATTTAAAAAGTCTTAACAAACGTTTTAACTTTGTTTTAAGACTTAAGCTTTGCGTTGAGTAAACAGTAAGATTAAAACTCATTTTATTTAAAATATTATATGATAACTAAATATTACTAAGATTAAATGTATTCACATTTAAGATGAGATGAAACTGAGATCTCTAGAAAGAGTTTTAAACAAAAAAGAAAACTAAGATTTTCAAAAGAGCCTTTGAGCTAGTTTTGCAATAAAGAGTAAACTATAATTGCAAACAGAGATTTTAAGCTATGTTTTGAGTAATTATCTCAAACCAAAGAAAGAGTGTTTTGTTTTTACAAAATAATGAGCTAAAATATATTTTTGGAGTAGTATTGAGCACCAATATACGAACGAGTTTGAGTTCAGATAATTCAACATCTCCATAAACCATGTAGCCATCATGGGTAGTAAAGGATAATACTTCTTAGATGACTCCATAAAATTATTTTTAGCATATACTAGTGGATCCACATAGTTAGTTATGTTCTATATCCTGACATGGTATAGGATGGTCCTTGGCAGCGTGAGGTAAATCGTGTATCATCTCTTAGGCTCATAGTGATGTTCGTCGATTAGAGAATCTCCCACAGAGTTATATTGTATTTTTATATACATACTAAGTATTATTGTATTTTAAATACATTGAGTTGCTAACTTTAGTTTTACAACATTTCATATATATTGCATCTTTTACTATTGCATTATCTTTGAGTATCTTGTGTTGAGTATTCAGAGTTGAGTACCTAGAGTTGAATATCTTATCCTTGAGTTGAGTATCTTAATTCTGAGTTGGGTTGGTTGAGTGAGTTGAGAAGAATTAAGTATTTTTAATTTTTTTAATTAAAGTTCAAGATTATATGTATGCTTTAGAATTTCTCTTACATGCTCGAACATTCCACGTACTCAGCCATTTGGCCTGCATCCTTTCATGATGCAAATACAAGTATTCAGGATCATCAATATGAGCTTCGTTAATACATCCGAGAATTTGAGTTAGCTATGGTGAGCCTCCTTGGTTTTGGAAGGTTCCACTTTTACTTTTAGTTATATCGGTTGTTAGGAGGTCGTGTGTATTGTCTCCACATCTATCTTTGTCATCTAGCCGCTTCATAAATAGATTGTAGACTTTCAGAAGTGTCTTTCATATATTTTATTAAATGTTTTAAAGACTTAAGTTGCCTATTTTATGGAGAGTTGAATATATTATTTTTATTGAGTGTTTTCATTTGAGTTAAAGTTTGTATGTCAGTTTCATGATTTTTATTTTGTTTTAGGCATTTGCATGCTTAAGTCACTACAAAAAAACACTCAACTTACGGCGGTTAATTTGAGGGAGTTCTTAAAAACTCCACTATTAATATATTTTGTAGCGTTTTTCCTAACCCCCACCATATAAGTCTATTTGTGGTATTTTTATTAAGGAGGNTATATATATATATATATATATATGTATGTATGTATGTATGTCACGACCCAAAAACGGGCGTGATGACACTCGTCTTATCCCACCAAGACAAGTTATCCTAATACCCAATATCTAACAAAGTGCGGACATAAACAACAATCCAACAATAATTTCTATAATGAAAAGTCTACTTAATTCAATCCCCGAAACCAGGTTGTCACGCGCACAAGCCTCTAATGTAAATATTAGAATTGAAATAAAATACGAGTCTAAAATGAAGTTGTCTTTCAAGTAAAAACAAAATCATAAACTGGAGTAGGAAAGTGCGCTGAGATGACAAGCAGCTACCTCACAAGATGCCTCGGAAACGAAGAGAATGAGAAATATCACGAAGATCCGGGCACGTAACTTACAAAAATTTGTAGAAGCACGGGGTGAGTACCAAATCACGCGGTACCCAACAAGTCAACCTCTAAACACAAGTTAAGTGAACAAAATACGGGTACTCTTTATACCCTATCTAAACCTCCATGCTACAGCCTCACAGTTCACAGTTACCAAACACAACTCATTAAGCACACTCTATGAGTTTACCTATTCTCAATAACAACTCAATATTCAACACTCACAATTTTCACAGAGGAACACTCACAAGATCAGCAAAACACGTGTTCAAGTTCATCAATAACCAAGATATGTAATGCCATGAGATGCAATGTCAAGTATAGTGATGCATGTCTTCCCTAAAGATACACACCCGCTGTCTCTCAGTCTGGGACCCATGGGGGACATATCTGTCCATGCATCTGTCGCGACGCACGACACGATCCTCGATAATAGTAACCTTAGCAGCGCGCGATACGTCCCTCGAAATATAATATCCATCGCAGCGCGCGATACGACCCTCGAAATGATACATCCTCTTATCACTTAACTCTTATCACAACCATGTCTCAGATACAATGCAAATGACATGCTCAAATGAGAAACGAGGAGATAACCATTTTGATAACAAAGCATAATTTGCAACAAGGAATACAACACCAACAAATAAGCAACAAGTCTCCAAATCATTCTCAACACAACACAAGGAAATACACGAATTTCATACGCTTAACAAGAGTTGAGAAATCCACTTGCCTTAGTCAATCGAATAATCACTCTCGGACTTGAGCCTTTCCTTTTCGTTGAACTTCCGAACCATGCAATCTATTCAAATATATATTCACAATAATGTTTCAAAGCTAACAACATCCATATTACTATAGGTTTAGCCTAGACCTAAAATTCACTCAAATTTATAATCAAGCTCGTAATTATTGATGCCAACTAACATTTCAACTATCATATTTCCAAGTTTCAAGTCTAAGGTTAAATCTCATCTTTTTCCAATATCATAATTCGAATGATACTTATATGATACTATAAATCTAATATTTAATTACCTATTTCAATAAGCCAAAACTTAACTCACAATGTGATATAATAATAAATTAAGCCAAATCACCAATAGTCCACGAAAAGAGTACAACATTTGAATCCCAATACGCCACTGGATATACTTATTCTAATTCCTAATTGCCCCCCACCAATGTACAACAACCATTACACATTAAAATATTCCTAAAACTACTCACAAATTTTTTTTGAGAACCCACGTTGAACATCTACCAATTTCCATTCCCCCTATTCTTTCCTTTATGCCAAATATTTTGTCCTTTCTCTTTTTCAATGTCCAGCAGTACCCATCAAATTATCCATGCTCAAATCACCCAACAATTATATTAAAACCTTGATCCAATTTACCATAATAAAGAAACTAAATATAAAACTAAAATTACACAGTATGAGACAACCTAATCCACTTACATTGATATGCTACTATCCACCCATTCTAAATTCCTAAATTGTAACTTCTAAGAAAAAGGAATCATTGACCAATCATCACTTAACTCTTAATAGAAATAAACAATTGATAAAGAATTATGGATAAAGCAAAAACAAGAGAAAAAGAATAAATTGTCCTATCTGATCTACAAACATACGAAGAAAATTCTTCCTTTCCTACTTACTACTACTATACCCATTAAATAATAGTAATACATGAATCCTCACTTTATATAGGAATCATTCCACCCAACACTGATATTTCAACTTACAACAAAATCAATCCATGAAAAAAAATATTATAGCAACTTTCAAGTGTTGAAACGGAAACAAAATAAAAACTCGAGGAAGGCGTCCTTATTCATGTTACACCTAATATTTTTTTTCAATTTAACAAGAATAAATAATCAACGAAGGAACCTAAAACTATACAAATAGGGGTCTGCAAGTACATATATATATATATATGTATATATATTATATTATTAATTGGCATATGTATACTGCAATCCCTAACCTGACAACTTTTCAATTGAAAAGTTTCCATTAAATTTACTTTATGCTGCCCCCATTAATGCCTTTCGTTCTTTTTTTTTTTACTATTCCCACAATGCACCTTATTTTGTCAACAAAAATCACATCATCCTGACATATATATTAATTATATTGAAAGGGAAGAAAAGTGGGTACCTGATTCACTAAACTTTTCTTTGTATTTTTTTTTCTCGCCGTCAGTTCTCTCTCTCTCTCAAAGACACACGTTCTCCTCTTTACCCTTTTCAGTTAGGTATCATATGTTAACCCCAAATAATTTAATTCACTTTAACCCACTAACTATGTATTAATTCAATTATCTATGATCACCCATCCATTAATTAATTCAAGTTACACTAATATTCAAATTTTTCAAAAATGACCTTCTGGGTCATTACAATATATATATATAT